>NC_137274.1:19614719-19761948 GCF_053477335.1 Acartia tonsa
GTATATCTATCTATCTATATGAATATCTATCTATATGTATATCTATCTATCTATATGTATATCTATCTATATGTATATCTATCTATCTATCTATATGTATATCTATCTATCTATATGTATATCTATCTATCTATATGTATATCTATCTATCTATATGTATATCTATCTATCTATATGTATATCTATCTATCTATCTATCTATCTATCTATATGTATATCTATCTATATGTATATCTATCTATCTATCTATCTATATGTTTATCTATCTATCTATATGTATATCTATCTATCTATATGTATATCTATCTATCTATATGTATATCTATCTATATGTATATCTATCTATCTATCTATCTATATGTATATCTATCTATCTATATGTATATCTATCTATCTATATGTATATCTATCTATATGTATATCTATCTATCTATATGTATATCTATCTATCTATCTATCTATATGTATATCTATCTATATGTATATCTATCTATCTATATGTATATCTATCTATCTATATGTATATCTATCTATCTATATGTATATCTATCTATATGTATATCTATCTATCTATCTATCTATCTATCTATCTATCTATCTATCTATCTATCTATCTATATGTATATCTATCTATCTATCTATCTATCTATCTATCTATCTATCTATCTATCTATCTATCTATCTATATGTATATCTATCTATCTATCTATCTATCTATCTATCTATCTATCTATATGTATATCTATCTATCTATCTATATGTATATCTATCTATCTATCTATCTATATGTATATCTATCTATATGTATATCTATCTATCTATCTATCTATATGTTTATCTATCTATCCATATGTATATCTATCTATATGTATATCTATCTATCAATATGTATATCTATCTATCTATATGTATATCTATCTATCTATATGTATATCTATCTATATGTATATCTATCTATCTATATGTATATCTATCTATATGTATATCTATCTATCTATATGTATATCTATCTATCTATATGTATATCTATCTATCTATATGTATATCTATCTATATGTATATCTATCTATCTATCTATCTATTTATCTATATGTATATCTATCTATCTATATGTATATCTATCTATCTATATGTATATCTATCTATATGTATATCTATCTATCTATCTATCTATTTATCTATATGTATATCTATCTATCTATATGTATATCTATCTATATGTATATCTATCTATCTATATGTATATCTATCTATATGTATATCTATCTATCTATCTATATGTATATCTATCTATCTATATGTATATATATCTATCTATATGTATATCTATCTATCTATATGTATATCTATCTATCTATATGTATATCTATCTATCTATATGTATATCTATCTATCTATCTATCTATCTATCTATATGTATATCTATCTATATGTATATCTATCTATCTATCTATCTATATGTTTATCTATCTATCTATATGTATATCTATCTATATGTATATCTATCTATCTATATGTATATCTATCTATCTATATGTATATCTATCTATCTATATGTATATCTATCTATCTATATGTATATCTATCTATCTATATGTATATCTATCTATCTATATGTATATCTATCTATCTATATGTATATCTATCTATCTATATGTATATCTATCTATCTATATGTATATCTATCTATCTATATGTATATCTATCTATATGTATATCTATCTATCTATCTATCTATATGTATATCTATCTATCTATATGTATATCTATCTATCTATATGTATATCTATCTATATGTATATCTATCTATCTATATGTATATCTATCTATCTATATGTATATCTATCTATCTATATGTATATCTATCTATCTATATGTATATCTATCTATCTATATGTATATCTATCTATATGTATATCTATCTATCTATCTATCTATCTATCTATCTATCTATCTATCTATCTATCTATATGTATATCTATCTATCTATCTATCTATCTATCTATCTATCTATCTATCTATCTATCTATCTATCTATATGTATATCTATCTATCTATCTATCTATCTATCTATCTATCTATCTATATGTATATCTATCTATCTATCTATATGTATATCTATCTATCTATCTATCTATATGTATATCTATCTATATGTATATCTATCTATCTATCTATCTATATGTTTATCTATCTATCCATATGTATATCTATCTATATGTATATCTATCTATCAATATGTATATCTATCTATCTATATGTATATCTATCTATCTATATGTATATCTATCTATCTATCTATCTATATGTATATCTATCTATCTATATGTATATCTATCTATATGTATATCTATCTATCTATCTATATGTATATCTATCTATCTATTTGTATATCTATCTATCTATATGTATATATATCTATCTATATGTATATCTATCTATCTATCTAGTTTGAAATGATAATTTTAACATGCTTAAATTAATGAAAAGAACTAACCGTAATGTAGGTATTAACGGACGTACAATGTATGTACCCTAATTATTAAAAAGCTTTGCTTTGTATACATATTGTACTGCTTGGTTTTCTCAATGTTTTGGCCTCCACAGCTGTCTTGGCAACTGTTGACATTTAATTTAAGGTTCCTTTCAGTGCAACAGATAGATATCTGATGTATATTATGACTATTAAAAATCTTATCTATGGTCAATGGTAGTTATCAATCTAAACAAAATATATAATAAGTGGTGACTCAACATCATTGTTTAAAACGACCAAGCTAAATATGCTGCCCTCACTTCACAAAGAAGAGTGCATTAAGACATTCTTCTGAGGCTAAATTCTATGGGTAGCGCTGACAAAGTCAATCATAAACATTTCTCTTAAGGATTTTAAACAGCGGTGCGAGATGTACGCATTTTGCGCGCAATGTACGCATTTTTAACTTTAGGAAAATGGACTTTTATAAGTAATGTACGCCCCCCCCCTTCCCTTTTTCCTTCCCCTTCTCTAAAATGTACACATTGATCTAAAAAATATCTGGCAACTATGATTATAAACGTGATAGGTCTAAAGACGAAAGATTAATTATAGTCCCCAATAATGATATATAAAATTGACCTTAAAACTTACAATTATTGATTTGACTGAAACCGACCAATCAAAATTTAGTCTATGAATGAATGTATTAATGGATTTAACACCAGATCTTCATAATCTATAATAGAGTGAACTTTGCAGTGGGCTAAAATAACGACACCCCATCCCCTTTCCTCCTGCTGAATAAACAGCCCGACCAATAAATGCGGGGGGAAATTTCAACCTAAATCGCCGACAATTTTCCTTCTGTTATTCTTATATTAAAGTAACAGGATGTCTGTGTGTTTGTACCGAAGGATCTCGCTTACCGCTAAACCGATCAGGTTCTCCTTAACAGGGTAGCTTCTCATAAGTTTCGGGAAGGTTTTTAACTATTTTGGGGGAGGGTACCACCACCCTCTCGGGAGAAATCGCCCCTAGAAAAAAATTACCCCTCCCGAAAAAGAGACTTGAGCGAAACATAATCCAATTATTTCTGTAATTAGATATTTTAAATAAAAAAAAACATTCAAAGTGCCCCTAGAGGCCTCTAGAGGCCCTAGAGGCCGCTAGTAAATGAATATGATAACGTTAAAATAATCATTATTAGTTCATATTATATTGATTAATGCAATCCTATGATATGTAGTAGTAAGTTTTATGTTTGTAGGGAAGGATCTCACTAACCACCAAACCGATATGATCCTACTGTATACGGAAGCTTCTAACAGGTCCCGGGATGGTTTAAGGCTATTATATTTCTGTATAAAAAAGTCTGAGTATAGTTATAGACTATATTTCTACTCTCAATAGTCTTTCCATTATAGAGCTCAAAGATACTAAGAACGTATCCACAGTTATAAAATTGAAATATATTAATTATCATTTTAATTTGTTATTTGTATAGTTATTAATAAAACTAGAACCTCTAACTATTCGCCAAAAATTTTTTTTTTTTTGTAAAATTATACAAAACCCAAAATTTATATATGTGTAAATTTGAGTAAAAAAAAAGAAATATAATAAGTTTGTAAGTTTTTGAAATCAAAATTATTAGGTAAAAAAAGGGGACACCTAGCAAAAACTTTTAAAACTAATATGTGTCTAAGACTACGCTGAGAGGGTACTTCAAATTTAACCCTTAACAGCCGAAATTTAACTTGCATTATGAAACAATTTTAGAAATAACTTTAGGGACTAGTGTAATAAACAGCCTATTGTCCCCTCCTAAGTGCCCCTAGAGACCTCTGGAGGGCGTAGCCGGAATGTAACAGAAAGTTTGTCTGTTTGTTTGTAGCGAAAGATCTAGCTGACTACTTGACCGATTTAGTTCTCTCCTTTATAGTCAAGCTTATGATAGGTCCAAAGAAGGTTTATAACTATTTTGGGGGAGGGTAACGCCACCCTTCCAAAAGAAATCGCCCCCAAAAAAATAACTCCTTATAACTATTCATTTTAAACTAAAATTTAAGGGGGGTGTCGACTTCGCCTCCCCCTCACACCTAAAGTACACCTATAGGCCTCTAGGGGCATAGCCGCTAGTAATTTTATAGAAGTAACAGTATGTCTATCTGTCTGTAGCAAAGGATATAGCCTACCACTGAACTGATATGGTTCTCATTTACAGTGAAGCTTATCATTGGTCTGAGGACGGTTTATAACTATTTTTTAAAACTAAAATTTAAGGGGGGTGTCGACTTCGCCTCCCCCTCACACCTAAAGTACACCTTTAGGCCTCTAGGGGCATTGTCGCTAGTAATTTTATAGAAGTAACAGTATGTCTATCTGTCTGTAGCAAAGGATATAGCCTACCACTGAACTGATAGGGTTCTCCTTTACAGTGAAGCTTATTATAGGTCTAAAGGAATGTTGATAAATAAAGAGAGGGGAGAAGATTAAAACATTTTGATTAACAAACTTTATTAAAAAAATAAAAAAAATTATAATTAAAAAACAATCATATAAAAATAATCAGGGAAGTAAAGGGATAAGACAATGGCCAATATATTGATGTACATCTCCAATGATAATACACAAAATTCTGTAAATTAAAATTAGTGGTTAAAACGTTTGGACAATCAACTTACTGAAACAACCAATCAAAATTCATTAAAAACCCCAAAAGTTGTTAGGCCAACGAATAAGAAAACATTATTTAAAAACTATGGGGACTAGTGTAATAAACAGCCCAATTCCCCCTCCCTCATTGATTGGTTAGTTCAAATCTAGTTGTGTACATACATTTCAACCAATAGTTATAATCTTGTTTTTCCTCATTGGAGTTGTAAATAAATCTATCATATATTATGTCTTATCTAGGGTTTGGCCGGATACCGGATATTGAAATTATCCGGATATCCGGCTAATTTCTAATGCCGGATATCGGGTATCCGGACGGGTATCTAGCTGATTTTTAATGCCAGATATCCGGTTATCTTGCCGGACATCCGGTAATTTGCCTGATATCAAGCACTGGCCAGATATCCGTCCGGATATCGGATATCCGGTATTAAAAATCAGCCTGATATCCGGTATCTGGCCAAAAAAGTATCCTGCCCTAGTCTTATCCCTTAAGTCCCTGAGGTAATGTTATAGCTTGGCTACTCATGCAAATATTTGGGTTTTTTCCAGTATGGCTTCAAAACCGATTAATATCTGCTGGATTAGGAACTGGTTCTCAGCCATACTAAAAAATCCTTTATAGCATCGTATTACAGCAAATTTTCCACAAATATAAAAAAAAAATTAATATGAAGGCCCTGGCTAACAAAACAGGTTTTAATCTTATTACTTTCTAAATTTTAATATCTGCGGAAAGCTTTCCATAATACGATGCTATAATAAAAAACTATTATGAGTTTTAGGTTGGTAGGACTCTTCTTTCAGTCAGTAGAAGCACAATACCTAGACATTAAGAGGTGCTTTTCCTCATAGTGCCTTGTGAGCACAAACCTTCCCCCCCCCCTCTTATTTTTTAAAATAAATATAAAATAATGGGCCATGGTAATTTTTTCTTCCATGTACCCTATATATAACCTGACCTTAAGTGAAACATAAAAAAATTACCCTCCCCCCCCAAACTTTAATTTCTTTTTTTAAGGGGGGGGGGGGTTCGGGCTACAAAAAGCACTTTGAGGAAAATTGGTAATCAAATTGGATGCATGACAAATATTAGAGTAAAACACTAGAGGGAGAAAGGGTTAAATAACTGTATCTCCCCATCGCAACCACCTTGTGCAACCTTTCTATTGGGTCATTGAAAATCAACCAATGGTGTCGCCTATATTAACACACCCAAGTAACAGAAAATTATTTAGGAGCAGACGAAAAGGGTCGTTGAAATAGGAAGGGAGGTAGTTGTCTGTATATAAATCTATACTATGGATCTGTTTGACAGACATCCATGAAAGCGAAGCTCAACCAAATCAGACAGAAGGACAAACGAACGTTAGTACTAATCACTAATCAAAGAATTTTATTTTTATGAATTTTAGAGCTTGAATATGTAGATGCCTTGTTAATAGTTTACTTACTAATTGTCATAGGAACTACCATTTTCTGATAATCATGTTGGATATGATTTTCATTTAAAAAAAAACATTTTTAAATGGACGCACTGTTATTATTACTTGTATGAGGGGGAGGGGGGTAAGTCGATCCTCCCATATTCAATTTTTTTTTTTGGGGGGGGGGGTCATTTATCTTGGAAGGGTGGTGATACCTTCCCCCTAAGAGGAACAATGAGAAGCTACATTGTAAATGAGAACCATATCGGTTCAGCGGTAAGCAAGATTTTTTGGTAAAAATAGATTTACAGATATCCTGTTACTGTATATAGCTTTGCCCCAAGAAGTAATTTAAGCGATGCAACCACTAATACCTTTTTTTTAAATGGGGGGGGGGATATTTTTGTTTTTGGGGGGTTGTGGGTGTCCCACCCTCTAAGAAAATAGCCTAAAACCACCACAGGACAAGTAGGTATATTCCCTGAAGAGTAGAATTCATTGGGTTCAGTAGTTACCAAGACGGAGAGACAGACAGAAGGACGGACGAACGGATAGACATCGTTCTACTTTGTATTAAAGAAAGTGTGTTTTAGAGTATCGCATCCCATTACACGGATTGATGATTTCTTTTCTTTTAATGACCACTGACTCTATAACATTCTTTGTCCGACCGTTTTGCCATTCATGATTATTGTGTTTTACTGCTTAAAGGTTTTGTCATCCTTTGTTTTAGTAGCAAAGCTACTCTATAATTCACTTTGTCTGTCAGTCTGCCTGTCATGTCAGAGTAAATGTATTTCTCAGGCGCTATTGAAGATAGACAGCTGAAATTTTTGGTGAAGATTCCCTGTACCAATGAGCATTTAGTATCGTCTGTCAGTCAGGCTTCAAAGTACATGTTTCTAGTAGGGTTGGGCCGGATATCCGGCATTATAAATCAGCCGGATATCTAAAAATGTGCTGGATATTGGGCAATTTTCATCATCCAGCCGGATACTGGATATCCGGCATTAGAAATAAGCCGGATATCTGAAAATTTGATGGGCATCAGACAATTTTCAATATCTGGCTGGATATCCAGCATTAAAAATCAGCCAGATATCCTGTATCCAGCCAAACCGGATATCCGGCCCAACCCTAGTCTCTTGTTACCTATTTCTACAGTTTTCCACATCTTTGAGATAATAAACAAAATACTCTCCGCAGTTTACACATTTTATAACATCTAGATTTGATATTCAATACATTGGGTACTGGGGTACTTTTATTCGATACAAGCAGCTACGCCCCTAGAGGTATCTAGTGACACTTTAAATGATTTTTAAAAATGATATGCAATATTTATATATTGCGTTCAAGTCTCTATGTAAAAATAAATTTATATTCTTTATGATTTCTATTGGGAGGGTGGTGGTACCCTCCCCCAAAATAGATATAAACCTTACTGAGACCTGCTACCCTGTTAAGGAGAAGGTTCAGCGGTTAACGAGATCCTTCGGTACAAACAAACAGACAGACAAACATCCTGTTACTTTATTAAATATCAGGGAAAGAGGGGACATTGGGTATTTTAATTCAATATTAAAATATCTGGAAAACAGGAGGGGAGGGAGAAGACATTGCACTGCAAATCGCACTGGCACCTAAACTTTAATTTCAGGGAGGGAGATATTTTTGCACTAGAAATTACAGAGGTACCCAAACTTTCAAGCCAACAAATAAGAAAAATCATTGGGTATTTGTGTAATTTACAGTCCAATAACCCCTCCCTCCCTGTAATTTTCATCCATAGACGTCCAACAATTTTAAAAAAGGTTACTATTTTTAAAAATTTGAACTTCTCATTTACCCCCCTCAAAAAAAAACTTGGTTGTCCTTCCATCATCAAGCTGATTGAAAATAAAAATTAAATAGTTTTTTTATCGCTTTGTATTATAGACAGGTTTCCGCAGATAACAAATTGAAAAATTACAGGAGAACTGGTTGTAATCCAGTGGATATCAGTAGGTTTTGAAGCCATATTGAATATTCCTGAATGGTCACATTCTACATCTTTTTTGTTAAAGCAAATTGTCATCTCAGTTTCAACAAGTAATTCTAAAATAAATAGAAGATGGTTTTAGGCTATTTTTTTATAGTATCTGTCTTCCTGGGATTATCCAGGTTCAGGTACACCATGATAACCTTGTTATCCAAAAAGGTTATCAGTAACATATAACAAAAACCAGGGATTTTAAGGGATAAGACAATGACAATAATGTGATATAATTTTCCAAAATGGTAGCCTAATCTAAAAAATTATTTTACTTTTTACATGTTTTTACATGTAACTGACCTATAACTGACATTTGGCTTCCTAGCCATTTAACCTAACACAATTGTTTTAAAAAATCAATAGCAGGATAAATTAAATTAAAACTTTACCCTGGGGATGAGATGAATTTGCCCAAGCAGGAACATTGGTGCCACAATGGTTGTAGCCAGGAGCATATTCTATTACAGACATGTTCCAAAATTATGAATAATGGTGCAGAACGTCATGTATCAATGGATGAGACAATGAATTAAATGTTCAATAACTTAGGGGATTCAAACCTTGGGGACCTACTTAAAGTGTTTGTGAAGGATTTAGCAAGTTCTGACTGACTTTGGGGACTAGCGCACAATTGGCGCTGAATTTGTTTTGATCCTAGCAAAAAAAATCTTTTTCTCATTTTTGACTTTCCTGAATTAGATTAACATTAGCACTTTACTATTTTCTTCAAATTTTCTGGATGAATCTGGTTTTCATGATTGTTTTTTACAAAGGTTTTGTTATTTAAATTTTTTTTTTCTTTGAATGGAATGAAGCATATTTGAAATTTTGACACTCTCCTTAACTCATATTCAAACTTTTGTCAGTAGGGAAGTAGGGTGGTTGAATCTCCCTTAATTTCTCCCAAGATATAGATACACCTCCCTAAACCCCCATTCTCCACACCTCTGGAATGGAACATTTCCTGGAATTTTGATACCAGCAGGTGGCAGCAGTCGGTACCAACCTTCACCCTAAACACAACAACAAGGAATCCATTATGAGTAGTGAAGAATAGGGACGTCCATCATTTTATTTTAGGGGCGTTATCTTATGTCATTTTTAAAATTATACAAAATATCCGTGTGTCTGTCTGAAATGTAATTTATTGGCTCCTACCTAAGATAGACAGTTGAAATTTTGGGTTCTGTTGGTTTTTATGACATTGCTTCTTCATGGGCGTTACATCATATTTTCACAGTAGCTTTTCTCCTATTTCTAGCACCTGCAATGGGCCTAACCCTGAGAGGCAATCATTAAAATTTACCTAACTTTAAGAGGCGATATCACAAAACTGACAATACCCAAAATTTCTTGTCAACATTGAAACTTTTGTAAATTTTGAAAATATGCAGTTTCTGTGTAGTAAAAGTTGTTGCTAATATAGGTATGAAAAATAATGAACCTGCCAATCAGGACTGGTAAAACTGTTTCCATTCTGGTCACAATAGGGTTCATATTCATACTCTGTATTCCTGGTGCTAAAAAAATATATGGTTCCAGTATGGCTTACAATCAGATTAGAACTGGTGTTTAGCTGTACTGAAAATTCATGTACTGCCAAGAAAACAAAACAAAAATTCTAGAATTAAAAACGGCTTTAAAGGCCAGGGCCTTTGTCTCCTTAGTACCAGTAAAACAAAAAGTGTTTTTTAATTTCTATTATAGTGAATTGAAATTTGAAGGAAAAGAGAAGGGAATATAAAGGAAAGTGAAGGAAGGGTGAAGGGAAAGAGGAGGTAAAGTAAAGGGAAAGAGAAGGAAAAGAGAAGGGTAAGTAAAGGGAAAGTAATGGAAAGTGAAGATAAAGCAAAGAGAAATTGAAGGGAAAGTGAAGGAAAGTGAAGGAAAGTGAAGGAAAGTGAGGGAATAGTGAAGGGAAAGGGGAGTTAAAGAGAAGGAAAAGTAAAGGAAATGTGAAGAATACCATTTAAGAGGGCGGTGTCACAAAAAGAACTAAACCTGTAAATTTTTACCTGTCATCTAAAATCTTGTATTCTGAGCATGGTCCTTCTGGTACAATTCCAGATGTTGTTGTTGTACTCTCAACTAATTATAAAAACAAGAGCTTGATCTTTAAATCGTTTATAGGTGATTTAAACCGGGGCGATTCATTTAGCGCACCATCAAATTATTAAATATCAATCTTTAAATCGAATTTGCATGGGCGATTTGGATCGGGCAGTGGCGCGGTACCGGCGCGCCAATGCCACTCACCGAGTGGCATTGACGGTTCAAATCGGGGTGAATCATATGCAATAAATGGATATTTTTTTAATTACTTTAATATTTTATTGCAAAACTATCGAGAAAACATTTTTATAGTTATTTTTAAAATAAATTATATATTAATGTTTTATATAAAATACCATACTGACACGGCATTTTATATAAAATACCTTACTGACACGCCTTAAGTAATAAAGTTGTACTGGCGCGGATCGATATTTTAGTGAGTGCGCAAGCGATTTAACAACACCGCGCCGAAAATCTTTTAAAAATCAGGTGCGCTGTGGCTTACCACCAGCGCGCCTACGGTTCACTTCTGAATCGCCCCGATTCAGCGCGCCATAAAAACGATTTAAAGATCAAGCTCAGGATGACAACATCAATACCTTGTAAGGGCGGGATTCTCCTTTGTGCATAGTAGTGAGTTGAACCTGTTTACGGGCCAAGGCATTCACTCTACTCTTACTATTTATGTCCCACACCAGACATTTTTAATGTCTTTAGTCATGAAGCAGTGTAGGCTTGAGATTCAAACCTTTCACCTCCCCGGCGACAAGCAGATTTGCCATATGTTGTCAGGGAAAATGAAGGGAAAATGAAGGGAAAGTGAAGGAAAAGTAAAGGGAAAGTGAAGGAAAAGTGAAGGGAAAGTAAGTTTTTCTTTATAAATCTGTTGACCTGTTGATTCTGTAGGCAATTCAGTTGTCTGCTGGGTTGTTTGCGGATCATCTGATGTCATATCTAGATACAAAATCTTATGGGATACAATGGACAATAAAATTTTAATAAATCCCCCATAATGATAATTAAAGTTACCCTATACTCTGTAGATAAAATTAATGGACACTATCAGTTTAAAATTGAATAAAAGTACCCAAAGTTTTAGAGCCAACAGATAAGTTAACTAAATTATAAACCTTGAACACCATTATGATTTACAGTCCAATATCCCATCCTCCCTCCCTGGTTATGATTGAAAACTTTGGTTACTAGTAGAATATCACCCCCCATATCTTAAAATTTTCTGACAATAAACTTTGCCCCCTTGAATCTAACAAAACTGGTTTTTCTTTTATAATTTTTCATTTTTATATCTGCGGAAAGCTGTCTATTATACAATGTCATAAATAACATTTATACCAGAAAGAAATGGGTTAAAAATTTACACATTAATTATCTGCAGTAGTGGCTAAAAAAGCAGTCTGACTGCAAGTTTAATCAATTAATTAATAATGAATATGAGAAATATGTTACCAGTAACTGAAGTTGATGCATCTGAAAACTGTGTTGGTTCAACAGTAGGGGAAGTAGACATCACAAGGGAAAGTGAAAGAAAAGTGAGGGGAACGTGAAGAGAAAGTGAAGGGAAAGTGAAGGGAAAAGAAGGGGAAAAGGAAGAGAAAGTGAAGAAAAAGTAAAGAAAAGTTAAGAGAAAGTGAAGGAAAAGTGAAGGGAAAGTGAAGGGAAAAGGAAGAGAAAGTTAAGGGAAAGTGAAGGAAAAGTGAAGGGAAAAGGAAGAGAAGGAGAAGAAAAAGTGAAGGGAAAGTGAAGGAAAAGTGAAGGAAAAGTAAAGGGAAAAGGAAGAGAGATTGAAGGGAAAGTGAAGGGAAAGTGAAGGAAAAGTAATCTTTTTAAAATTTTACCAGTAGCTGAAGTGGAAGCATCTGAAGAGTATGTTGGTTCAACAGTAGGAGAAGTAGGTCTCACTATAAATATACATTGTATTAGGAGAAAACAAGGATGACAACATCCATAAAAGCCAAGCTTTGAAACGATAGGACAAACGAACATTAACACCTGTTATATACTAAATCTTCTTTAGTTGAAATACCATTAATTCCTCCCCCTCACCAAATCTTTTATAAGTACAATATAACCCCCCCCCCTTCTCAACTTCTATAGTTTCCATAAATTCTCCCCCCCCCAAAAAAAAAAATCTTCTATAGTTAAATTACCAGAAGTAGAAGTATTGTCTCCATTAAAGCATCCCAACCTTCCAGATTCACAGAAAGAACATTCTCGCACCTCCTCACAACTATATAATATAAAGAATTGGGTCAGGTTTTGGTATAGATACCTTACCATAGAATATGGTTAGAGAACCTTATAATTGTGCAATGTTTTGGTCTATAAACTTGACTATACAATATAAAAAATGATTAAAGTATCTCAGAATTGGGCATGTTTTTGGTACAGAAACCTGACCATAACATAAAATATGATAAAAGAACCTTAGCATTTGGTCAGGTTTTGGTACAGAAACCTGACCATAATATAAAATATGATAAATTTGGTCAGGTTTTTCAGTTCAAGTACAGAAACCTGACCATATAAAATGTGTGTAGAGACCTCAGAATTTGGTCATGTTTTGGTGTAGAAACCTGACCACAAAATTCAAAATATTACTTGTGAATCTCAGAATTGGATCAGGTTTTGGTAAAGAAACCTGACAATATTATATAAAATATGATTAGAGGACCTCAAAATTAAGATCTAAAGATTGCTGTCTTTTAAGATACTGTGCTAAAAAGAATCTTTAAAAATCTTACCTCCTGAAGAGATAGCAAGCATTTTGGATGACAGCAGATTGATTATACCATGTGTAAGCAGAGCATTCAGGTAGATCTACACAGGATTCCATACAGTCTGTAGCAGTAGCAGAATCCTAGAATGTTAATTAGATTTAGATATTACATTTAAGCTAATTTGAAAAAAATAGATTTTACGATCATAAAAGGCGAATCCTCCCATTTTTGACTAGGTGTAACATACTTTTCTGCTGTACAAAACCGCGCAGGGCTGTTTTTTAAAGATATATCACACTTTTATTTTTTTCATGTCTAAATGAAATTGTATTTTAATGATTTTCCTGATATGTTCTTTTGAAACCCAATAAATTATTAAATAATAATAATATTAAGATATATTATATATATTTAAAATAGGTTATGATTAAAATGCAAAAAGCCCTTAGCGGTTTTTCTTTATAGCAGAAAACTATTTTCTGTGGGGGGAAATAATATTTTACAATGAAAAATGGGTGAGTATTCAACCTCTTATCCTTTTTTCTTATGTGAGGTACCATCTCCCAAGCTATAATATCATGGACTCTCATAGAATAAGTACCTATCTCCAAAATTTAAATATCATCTACTCCCATAGAACAACTACTAACCTCCCAAACTAAAATGGAATGGGCCAAATTTAAAGAAGGGGCAGAGGAAGGTAGACAGGATGGAATGATCCACACAAAAACATATGATGACGAGTAATAAAATCTGAAAATAGAAATGACGCAAATGAGTACAAAAGATACCCAAATTCTGATCACAATTCCAACATTTATCTAAAAATGTAACATATAATAATAGCTATTAAAACAATTTTCAAGCATAACTTTTATCTTATTAGGATAACAATTAAATAAGAAAAATATTTTTACCATATGAAATTCGTGATCAAACACCTAATTGAAAAAAATGCAAGACATAGCTTTTATTTTAAGAAAGACTAGGGGCAACGAACGCCCCCAATAAGCCTCTAGGTGTTCTTAAGGTGGGAGGGGGATAAGTCAACCGCCCTTCTACTTTTTAATTTGAGTTTTAATAAGGAATATTGAGAAAAAAATTTGGGGGGGGGGATTTTAAACTGGGAGTGTGGAGATACGCTCTCCCAAAATAATTAAAAACCTTCCCTGTACCTAAAAAAGCTTAATTGCAAAGTAATATTAAACAGATGTCATTTAAAAAAAAAAATTTAAATTGGCACATTTGTATAAACACCTGTAGACTAAAGAATGACGCGAAAAATAGGGAAAGGAAAAAAGAGAGGGGGTAAATTTAGGGGGTAAAAGTTTGAAGATATCCGTAAATAGTTATGATCACCAACTTCTACCATCTAAACATATGTATATACACAGGGAGAGGGAAATATAATGGGTGAGGCCAAAACCTATAGGAAGGTAGATTTTAATGGAATGGTCCTGTCTTTGGGAAAGAAGATAGTAATTTAAGTCAAAATGGAATAGTCCATTGTTAACTTTAAAATTCATATTTACTATTTATATTTTGGCTTTTAATAAATAATTTGACTAAATTTCTTTACTTTTCAGGGTGAATTTGTAAAGGTAGCTTATATTTATCATAAGTTTTATGAGGTTAAGATATCCCAAATGTCTATCTATCTTTCTATTTGTCTATCTATCTTTTTTTTGTTACCTATCTTTCTATCTTTTTCATACTTACTTAATTAAACTAATCTTATTTTTAATGAAACAAAAAATATATTCATGTGAAAAATTAAAATATTTTAAAAAAGAATGTGAGCCTTGCTTTAATTAATTGCCTAAAATTTACAAAGGATATTTTTACACATGCATTGTAAAATTAATTGATGCTGTCTAAAGTTCAAAACACCCTCCCCCCCTCGCCCATATTTAGTACTCCTTTACAATGCTGTTTCTCACACTAATATGTCAACTGTTGAAAAAAAAACAAGGATGACTGACAACATCCATAACTAGCAAAGCACAAAAAAATCATATTACCTTATTAAAAACTATAGTCACACACCTTCCTAATTGGGTACCTTATTAAAAACTATACTTACACACCTTCTTAATTGGGTACCTTAGTAAAAACTATACTTACACACCTTCCTAATTGGGTACCTTTGTAAAAACTATAATCACCCACCTTGCTAATTGGGTACCTTATTAAAAACTATACTTACACACCTTCCTAATTGGGTACCTTAGTAAAAACTATACTTACATACCTTCCTAATTGGGTACCTTAGTATAAACTATACTTACACACCTTCTTAATTGGGTACCTTATTAAAAACTATACTTACACTCCTTCCTAATTGGGTACCTTAGTATAAACTATACTTACACACCTTCCTAATTGGGTACCTTATTAAAAACTATACTTACACACCTTCCTAATTGGGTACCTTAGTAAAAATTATACTTACACTATTTCCTAATTGGGTACCTTAGTAAAAACTATAGTCACACACCTTCCTAATTCTGTACCTTAGTAAAAACTATACTTACACACCTTCCTAATTGGGTACCTTAGTAAAAACTATACTTACACACCTTCTTAATTGGGTACCTTAGTAAAAACTATACTTACACACCTTCCTAATTGGGTACCTTTGTAAAAACTATAATCACCCACCTTGCTAATTGGGTACCTTATTAAAAACTATACTTACACACCTTCCTAATTGGGTACCTTAGTAAAAACTATACTTACATACCTTCCTAATTGGGTACCTTAGTATAAACTATACTTACACACCTTCTTAATTGGGTACCTTATTAAAAACTATACTTACACTCCTTCCTAATTGGGTACCTTAGTATAAACTATACTTACACACCTTCCTAATTGGGTACCTTATTAAAAACTATACTTACACACCTTCCTAATTGGGTACCTTAGTAAAAATTATACTTACACTATTTCCTAATTGGGTACCTTAGTAAAAACTATAGTCACACACCTTCCTAATTCTGTACCTTAGTAAAAACTATACTTACACACCTTCCTAATTGGGTACCTTAGTAAAAACTATACTTACACACCTTCCTAATTCTGTACTTTAGTAAAAACTATATTTACACACCTTTCTAATTGGGTACCTTATTAAAAACTATACTTACACACCTTCCTAATTGGGTACCTTAGTAAAAACTATACTTACACACCTTCCTAATTGGGTACCTTAGTAAAAACTATACTTACACACCTTCTTAATTGGGTACCTTATTAAAAACTATACTTACACACCTTCCTAATTGGGTACCTTAGTATAAACTATACTTACACACCTTCTTAATTGGGTACCTTATTAAAAACTATACTTACACTCCTTCCTAATTGGTTACCTTATTAAAAACTATACTTACACACCTTCCTAATTGGGTACCTTAGTAAAAACTATACTTACACACCTTCCTAATTGGGTACCTTAGTAAAAACTATACTTACACACCTTTCTAATTGGGTACCTTAGTAAAAACTATACTTACACACCCTTCTAATTTGGTTTCTTAGTACTATACTTACATACCTTCCTAATTCTGTACCTTAGTAAAAACTATACTTACACACCTTCCTAATTCTGTACCTTAGTAAAAACTATAGTCACCCACCTTCCTAATTGGGTACCTTAGTAAAACTATACTTACACACCTTTCTAATTCTGTACCTTAGTAAAAACTATACTTACATACCTTCCTAATTCTGTACCTTAGTAAAAACTATACTTACACACCTTCCTAATTCTGTACCTTAGTAAAAACTATAGTCACCCACCTTCCTAATTGGGTACCTTAGTAAAACTATACTTACACACCTTTCTAATTGGGTACCTTATTAAAAACTATACTTACACACCTTCCTAATTGGGTACCTTAGTAAAACTATACTTACACACCTTTCTAATTGGGTACCTTATTAAAAACTATATTTACACACCTTCCTAATTGGGTACCTTAGTAAAAACTATACTTACTCACCTTCTTAATTGGGTACCTTATTAAAGGAAGCCTGCAAGAAATACCACGCTTTACCTGCTGAAAGACTGCCACAAGTAGACCCAATACCCCAAATTTGAAGCCTTCAGCTTCTATAACAAAAAAGTTCTAGGCATTTTAAAATGACATTTTATGTACAATGAAAATTTTGAAAGAATTGCAATGCTAATGTTAGAAATTTTGAAATTAAACTACGTGGCCTAAAAACAAAATTATAAGCTTATTTTTGTCATAAATTTAGATTGCCAGTAACTAATTATATTTTTACAATAAAAATACCCATTTTTATAGTCAAAACCATTAACAAAAATTAAGTTTAACTTGCGTTGTACCGAGTGTACTGTAGCCAATCAGAAGGCTGAATCAGCTAAGCAACCAATCACAGATGAGCTTGCAGTAGTTTCCCCCTTTGTTTCTGCTATGGTTTTCAATTAAAAATGCAATTTAAATTGAATTTTTTTCATAGATTTTGACTATGAAATGTGGTGTTTTTATTGTAAAAATGTAATCAATTACCGGTAATCTAAATTTCTGACAAAGATAAGGTTATAATTTTGTGTCTAGGCGACGTAATTTAATATTGTTTTTTTTTTTATAAGCATTAGAAATCTTTCAAAATTACCATTGTGTATAAAATGCTTTTTTGAAATGCCTAGAACTTTTTTGTTATTGAAGCTGAAGGCTTTAAATTTGGGGTATTGGGTCTACTTGTGGCAGTCTTTCAGCAGCTTAAGCGTGGTATTTCTTGCAGGCATCCTTTAAAAACTATACTTACACACCTTCCTAATTGGGTACCTTAGTAAAAACTATACTTACACACCTTCCTAATTGGGTACCTTAGTAAAAACTATACTTACTCACCTTCTTAATTGGGTACCTTATTAAAAACTATACTTACACACCTTCCTAATTGGGTACCTTAGTAAAAACTATACTTACACACCTTCTTAATTGGGTACCTTAGTAAAAATTATACTTACACACCTTCCTAATTCTGTACCTTAGTAAAAACTATACCTACACACCTTCCTAATTCTGTACCTTAGTAAAAACTATAGTACACCCCCAATGATGATAAAACATAAAATAACCCTTTCTGTAGATTACAATTAGTGTATGAAACATTTAAACACATTGAATCAAAGAATCAAAATTAAATAAAAAGTCCCCAAAGTTGCTGAGCCAAATAATAAGAAAGCGTCTTTATGAAACTTTAGGGACTAGTGTAATAAACAGTCAAATGTCCTCTTCCTCCCTGGTATTTTGTTGTTTTCACTGGACACTCACAGTGTGGGTATTTTGTGCCCAAGGTTAGAAACAATCGCATCTCTCTCTCTCTCTCTCTCTCTTTCTCTCTCCTTCTCTCTCTCTCACACTTTCTCTCACTCCTCTCTCTCTCTCTCTCTCTTTCTCTCTCTCTCTCTCTCTCTCTCTCTCTCTTTCTCTCTCTTTCTCTCTCTCCTTTTCTCTCTCTCTCTCTCTTTATCTCTCTCTCTCTCTCTCTCTCTCTCTCTCTCTCTTTCTTTCTCTCTCTCTCTCTCTCTCTCTTTATCTCTCTCTCTCTCTCTCTCTCTCTCTCTCTCTTTCTTTCTCTCTCTCTCTCTCTCTCTCTCTCTCTTTCTTTCTCTCTCTCTCTCTCTCTCTCTCTCTCTCTCTTTCTCTCTCTCTCTCTTTCTCTTTTTCTCTCTCTTTCTCTTTCTCTCTTCCTTTCTCTCTCTTTCTCTCAAAATATTGACAACCAGAGCAAGGTGAAAATTTCCAGGGATATTAAGGGATAAGACAATGAATGATAAATTTATGAACATCATCAAGGATTACTTGATCATTATCCTTAATAAATTATCATGAATAAATTACTCCATTTATTAATTGAAATATAATATTAACAGTTTTGATGTCCTGATTAATATTTCAGAAATTAAGCATTTGTACTATTGACACTTAGATTTAAAGAAAGGATTTTTTCATGGTGGAAACTATTTAAAATGGGTCAATTTTTAATGTTTTCAAAGAGGGGTTCAAACATTTGAAGAAAGGGAGAAAACCACACACACACACATAAACAGACACATAAAAGAATATCTAACCCCCCTCTCTCTCTCTCATACACTTATATTAAACACTTACACAAACAGACACACACACACATATACACAGACACACAAATACACAAATACTCTGATGATAATAAACGGAGAAAACAAACCGACGCTCATACTAATACAAAAATACCCCCCTACTATCTCTCTCATACATTTTATATTTTGTTGCAACTGTAAAATTATGTAAGATACAAAATACAACAGGTTATGTAATATTTTGAAATGTGTATAGCCCACCTTGGTTTTTAAGGTATTTCTTATATGAGTGGATAATTTTTAAAAATCCTTTATTCTGTGATTGGTTAAGAAGTTTTAAAACACACACAAACATAAAAATTTAATTTTGAGTGTAAAGTATAAAGTTATATCAGTTCCGATGTCCTGATACATTTTTCAGAAATTAAGCATTTAAGGTTGCCTATTTGTACTATAAAATCTCTAAAAGGTTTTTCTTTGTCGGGGGCATTAATTTTAATTTAGTATTAGAGTAAGAAAGAAAAAAATGAAAATCTGTTAAAAAAATAAATGTGTATTTTGCTATAATTAATGGCCTAAACTTTACAGCTTTACAAGGGGATATACATTGTAAAAAAGGTGTCACATATTTCCTCCCACTATGGGGCTAAAATTGAAAGTACTTTTTCTTAAAAATTGTCATGAATGTATACAAAAGTAAATAGACTGCAAAAAAATGAGAAAAATATTTGAAAGTATTTATTTCCTATTACATAAAGTAATATGATTTTTTGGCTTTAGCAAATATCTTGCCAATATGGTTTTCCTTAATAGTGAAGCTTCTTATTGGTCCTGAGATGTTTTTTTTTATTTTTACAAAAAAAAGTCTGGGTATGGCTTTAGGCTATTTCTCTGATCTTTCATATCTCTTCAAATAGGAGCTGCTAGTTGATGTCATTCAAATTTAACATTTTCTTATGTTAAATAAATAAAAAAATTTTCTTTATATTACTTATCCTTTATTTTGAAATAACCTACCCCCCCCCCCCCCCACTGAACTTAAAATACTTGAAGAAACAATAAATATATATTGTTTCTGGGTTAGCAACACACACTTCAAAAAGCACACACACACACATTATCCCTTATTCAGATTCTAAAATTTGTCATAATAAATGTCTTAGGGTAAGGGGGGGGAAATTTCGGTTTTTTTTCGGGTTTTTTGAAAAAAAATGGGGTAAATATTAATATTTTCAAATGAAACCAAGACCAGTAGAAAGCTTATGGAAAGGACTATCAGGTCCTAAAAGGACATTATCCTAGGACTTTTAGAAGTTGGCCGAAATTGACCGCAAAAAAGTTACCGATATTTCCCCACCACAGGGGGGAAATATCGGTAATTTTTTTCAACCTAAAAAAAATCGATGAAAAACGGCCAAACGGCCAGTCGAACATAAATAATCATAATTAGTATAGGTTATAGGGATTATCCACAAAAAGTTTCATAATGATCGGACTATTCCTTCTATGTTAAATATGAATTTTTTTGAAAGACGCGAATTTTCGATTTTTTTTTTCGAAAATTTTTTTTTAAAAACTTAAAATTAATATAAGAAAAAAACGTATTTTATTACTTTTTAGGCCTGATCCTAAAAAAGCTCACATTGAACTATAGATTTAGCCCAAGAAACATGAAAATTGATTAAAAATTGACCTCAAAAATTGAATTTGAAGCAAAAGTGTCATCTTTGCAAAAAATCTTGACTACATTTTAACCTTAAAAAAATCGATGAAAAAAGGCCAAACGACCAAACAAGCGTAATAAATCATAATTAGTATAGGTGATTGGGATTAACCACAAAAAAATTCATAAAGATCGGACTATTCCTCCTATGTCAAAAATATTTTTTTTTCAAAGGACCAGAAATTTTGATTTTTTCCTCGCAAAATTTTGATTCAAAAAATAAAATTAATTTTTTTTTTGTTTTTTATCTGTTCTATTCATTTTTAGGCCTAATTCTTAAAAAGTCCATATGGAATAATAGATTTGACAAAAGAAAACATGAAAACATGACCTTAAAAGTTGAATTTTAATTTCTTTTGAAATTACCGATTTTTCCCGCGGCGCCAACTTTGGTCATTTTTGAAAAAAATATTAACCCGATTTTAAAGCTCTCAACGGATTTGGAAAAAGCGGGCAATTTCTAGATCACAAAGTTTTTCAGATCAGCTCTAGGTCTTACCAATTTTTGTGTAGGTCGATCTTTACACACCTACTAAAAAATTTTTGGAAAAAAAAATTTTTTGTCCGACTTTGAGACCCAATAAGTACCCTTAATATTCATCTCACAAAAAAATTCATTTTATACTTTTTTGTAGGCAATTTAATAAGGAACAAATTTGTTTTTATGTTTTTTTCTGTCATTTGAAAGGAACATGGAGAAAAAGGTCATTTAATGAAGGTAGGTCGAAATTACCGAGAATAGCCCCTTACCGAAACTTCCCCCCCCTTACCCTAGTCTTTTGTATGATGATCAATTTTAAACAATAAGAATATGTACATTTTTTTTAAAATTTGGGTATAAAAAACTCCTTTTAGCTATAAAAACCAATAATAATAAAACACAAAGACTTTAATACTTTATAAATTTTACTAGCGGCTACGCCCCTAGAGGCATCTAGGGACATATAAGGTATTTGAAGGTTAGGGAAATCAAACCTTCAATTTATATTTTTAGGTTTTTTTCTATTTTTCTAGGGGCTATTTTTCTTAGGAGGATGAATGTACCCTTCCCAAAAATAATTAAAAACCTTGGACTTATAAGAAACTTCACTGTAAAACAGAACCATATTGTTACAGCAGTTAGCAAGATCCTTTACTACAGACAAAAAAAGCTTACTACTTTATATAATACTAGCGGCTACGCCCCCTATAGACATCTAGGGGCACTTGAGAAGGAGAGAGTCGAATTTAATAATTCAATTTCTTATTTTAGATTTTAAAAGAAAAAGTAAAAAAAAATTTTGGGGGGGCGAAAATTTTTTTTTTGGAGGGGGGGGGGATGTCCACTATAATAATACTATACCTATGACTAGAAGTAGATATATTTAGTAGAGTGTCTCTAGCTAGCATATTAGGTCCTATTCTAATGATACTATACCTATGACTAGAAGTAGATATATTTAGTAGAGTGTCTCTAGCTAGCATATTAGGTCCTATTCTAATAATACTATACCTATGACTAGAAGTAGATATATTTAGTAGAGTGCCACATGCCTATTCTAATGATACTATACCTATGACTAGAAATAGATATATTTAGTAGAGTATCCAAAGCGAGCATATTAGGTCCTATTCTAATAATACTATACCTATGACTAGAAGTAGATATATTTAGTAGAGTGTCTCTAGCTAGCATATTAGGTCCTATTCTAATGATACTATACCTATGACTAGAAATAGGTATATTTAGTAGAAGTGTCTCTAGCTAGCATATTAGGTCCTATTTTAATAATACTATACCAATGACTAGAAGTAGATATATTTAGTAGAGTATCTTAAGCTAGCATATTAGGTCCTATTCTAATAATACTATACCTATGACTAGAAGTAGATATATTTAGTAGGATGTCTCAAGCTAGCATATTAGGTCCTATTCTAATAATACTATACCTATGACTAGAAGTAGATATATTTAGTAGAGTATTTCAAGCTAGCATATTAGGTCCTATTCTAATAATACTATACCTATGATTAGAAGTAGATATATTTAGTAGAGTATCACAAGCTAGCATATTAGGACCTTTCCTAATAATACTATACCTATGACTAGAAGTAGATATATTTAGTAGAGTGTCTCAAGATAACATATTAGGTCCTATTCTAATAATTCTATACCTATGACTAGAAGTAGATATATTTAGTAGAGTGCATCATTCTAGCATATTAGGTCCTATTCTAATAATACTATACCTATGACTAGAAGTAGATATATTTAGTAGAGTGTCTCAAGCTAGCATATTAGGTCCTATTCTAATAATACTATACCTATGACTAAAAGTAGATATATTTAGTAGAGTATCTCAAGCTAGCATATTAGGTCCTATTCTAATAATACTATACCTATGACTAAAAGTAGATATATTTAGTAGAGTATCTCAAGCTAGCATATTAGGTCCTATTCTAATAATACTATACCTATGACTGGAAGTAGATATATTTAGTAGAGTATCTCAAGCTAGCATATCAGGTCCTATTCTAATAATAAAATACCTATGACTAGAAGTAGATATATTTAGTAGAGTGTCTCTAGCTAGCATATTTTGCCACCAGAATAATATACAGTCTTATGTTTCCTGTGGTTATAAAACTTTGGGTACCAGAATAACATACATTCTAATATCCCCTCTCATCTTGTTACAACTTTGGGTACCAGAATTTTATTCGAAATTACTTATTAAACCTTGGTTTTGGACTGTGTATAATGGTAAAGACAAGGACCTACAAACTGGCCATGTAACCTAATGAAACATGTCTAAACTTTCCATAATTTTCTTTATATATATTGAAAAGTAGCTAAGTGCCAACCTTAACTCATAATGAATCTTACATGGAGTTACTTACACAAAGTTTGAAGAAATGGTTACGTGTATGGCCTGTTTAGGCTAGGTTAGGTTGAGTAAGGGGATGTGAGACCCTGTATGGTTCTTACCGTTTTTTTACCTGTACCATACCCATTCGGAACCAGATTTTCTTTATATATATTGAAAAGTAGCTAAGTGCCTATATTAACTCATAATGAATCTCACATGGAGTTACTTACACAAAGTTTGAAGAAATGGTTACGTGTATGGCCTGTTTAGGCTAGGTTAGGTTGAGTAGGGGTGTGTGAGACCCTGTTTGGTTGTTTAGGAGATTGGTTTAATTCAGAACCATTTGTTTCTATATATATATTGAAAAGTAGCTAAGTGCCAACCTTAACTCAGATTGAAACTCATCTGCAGTTACTTACTAAACCTTCTTGGTTTTGGAGAGTATATAATGGAACGGCCAGTTGTTTGACATGATGTAGGTTAGGTTAGGTTAAGACAAGGATCTACAAACCAGCCATGTCACCTAATGAATCAGGTCTAAACTCTTCATCATTTTCTATATATATATTGAAAAGTAGCTAAGTCCCGACCCTAACTCATAATCAAACTCATCTGAAATTGTTACTTGTATTGGCCTGATTAGTCTAGGTTAGGTTGAGTAAGGGGATATGAGACCCTGTATGGTTTTTACCGTTTTCTACCTGTACCATACCCATTCGGAACCAGATTTTTCTTTATATATATTGAAAAGTAGCTAAAAAACTGGCACTAGCATACATGTGTAAGTTGTACATATAATCAATGTAATTGACATTGGCCTCAACTGTGGCCTCTGTACTGACAGCATGTTTTCTTAGCATGTCCCTGACCATGAAGTGAAATATCTCCCTGATGGAAGTCATGAGGGAGGCCTTGGTGGTATGGGGATGTCTATTAACAAGTGTATGGACATTTTTGACACATGGCAGAAGTAGATATAGTAAATTTAGAGTGTCCCACGCTAGCATATTAGGTCCTATTCTAATGATATTATACCTATGACTAGAAGTAGATATATTTAGTAGAGGTGTCTCAAGCTAGCATATTAGGTCCTATTCTAATGATACTATACCTATGACTAGAAGTAGATATATTTAGTAGATGTGTCTCAAGCTAGCATATTAGGTCCTATTCTAATAATACTATACCTATGACTAGAAGTAGATATATTTAATAGAGTGTCTCAAGCTAGCATATTAGGTCCTATTCTAATGATACTATACCTATGACTAGAAATAGATATATTTAGTAGAAGTATCTCAAGCTAGCATATTAGGTCCTATTCTAATAATACTATACATATGACTAGAAGTAGATATATTTAGTAGAGTGCCACATGCTAGCATATTAGGTCCTATTCTAATGATACTATACCTATGACTAGAAGTAGATATATTTAGTAGAGGTGTCTCAAGCTAGCATATTAGGTCCTATTCTAATAATACTATACCTATGACTAGAAATAGATATATTTAGTAGAAGTATCTCAAGCTAGCATATTAGGTCCTATTCTAATAATACTATACATATGACTAGAAGTAGATATATTTAGTAGAAGTGTCTCAAGCTAGCATATTATTCTAATAATACTATACCTATGACTAGAAGTAGATATATTTAGTAGAGTGCCACATGCCAGCATATTAGGTCCTATTCTAATGATACTATACCTATAACTAGAAGTAGATATATTTAGTAGAGGTGTCTCAAGATAGCATATTAGTAGATATATTTAGTAGAAGTGTCTCTAGCTAGCATATTAGGTCCTATTCTAATGATACTATACCTATGACTAGAAGTAGATATATTTAGTAGAAGTGTCTCAAGCTAGCATATTAGGTCCTATTCTAATAATACTATACATATGACTAGAAGTAGATATATTTAGTAGAGTGCCCCATGCTAGCATATTAGGTCCTATTCTAATAATACTATACCTATGACTAGAAGTAGATATATTTAGTAGAGTGCCCCATGCTAGTATATTAGGTCCTATTCTATTAATACTATACCTACGTCTAGAAGTAGATATATTTAGTAGAGGTGTCTCAAGCTAGCATATTAGGTCCTATTCTAATGATACTATACCTATGACTAGAAGTAGATATATTTAGTAGATGTGTCTCAAGCTAGCATATTAGGTCCTATTCTAATAATACTATACCTATGACTAGAAGTAGATATATTTAATAGAGTGTCTCAAGCTAGCATATTAGGTCCTATTCTAATGATACTATACCTATGACTAGAAATAGATATATTTAGTAGAAGTATCTCAAGCTAGCATATTAGGTCCTATTCTAATAATACTATACATATGACTAGAAGTAGATATATTTAGTAGAGTGCCACATGCTAGCATATTAGGTCCTATTCTAATGATACTATACCTATGACTAGAAGTAGATATATTTAGTAGAGGTGTCTCAAGCTAGCATATTAGGTCCTATTCTAATAATACTATACCTATGACTAGAAATAGATATATTTAGTAGAAGTATCTCAAGCTAGCATATTAGGTCCTATTCTAATAATACTATACATATGACTAGAAGTAGATATATTTAGTAGAAGTGTCTCAAGCTAGCATATTATTCTAATAATACTATACCTATGACTAGAAGTAGATATATTTAGTAGAGTGCCACATGCCAGCATATTAGGTCCTATTCTAATGATACTATACCTATAACTAGAAGTAGATATATTTAGTAGAGGTGTCTCAAGATAGCATATTAGTAGATATATTTAGTAGAAGTGTCTCTAGCTAGCATATTAGGTCCTATTCTAATGATACTATACCTATGACTAGAAGTAGATATATTTAGTAGAAGTGTCTCAAGCTAGCATATTAGGTCCTATTCTAATAATACTATACCTATGACTAGAAGTAGATATATTTAGTAGAGTGCCCCATGCTAGCATATTAGGTCCTATTCTAATAATACTATACCTATGACTAGAAGTAGATATATTTAGTAGAGTGTCTCAAGCTAGCATATTAGGTCCTATTCTAATGATACTATACCTATGACTAGAAGTAGATATATTTAGTAGAGTGCCACATGCTAGCATACTAGGTCCTATTCTAATAATACTATACATATGACTAGAAGTAGATATATTTAGTATAGTGTCTCAAGCTAGCATATTAGGTCCTATTCTAATAATACTATACCTATGACTAGAAGTAGATATATTTAGTAGGATGTCTCAAGCTAGCATATTAGGTCCTATTCTAATAATACTATACCTATGACTAGAAGTAGATATATTTAGTAGAGTGTCTCAAGCTAGCATATTAGGTCCTATTCTAATAATACTCTACCTATGACTAGAAGTAGATATATTTAGTAGAGTGTCCCAAGCTAGTATATTAGGTCCTATTTTAATAATACTATACCTATGACTAGAAGTAGATATATTTAGTAGAGTGTCCCAAGCCAGCATATTAAGTCCTATTCTAATCAATACTATACCTATGACTAAAAGTAGATATATTTAGTAGAGTGCCCCATGCTAGCATATTAAGTCCTATTCTAATAATACTATACCTATGACTAGAAGTAGATATATTTAGTATAGTGTCCCATGCTAGTATATTAGGTCCTATTCTATTAATACTATACCTACGTCTAGAAGTAGATATATTTAGTAGAGTGCCCCATGCTAGCATATTAGGTCCTATTCTAATAATACTATACCTATAACTAGAAGTAGATATATTTAGTATAGTGTCCCATGCTAGTATATTAGGTCCTATTCTATTAATACTATACCTACGTCTAGAAGTAGATATATTTAGTAGAGTGCCCCATGCTAGCATATTAGGTCCTATTCTAATAATACTATACCTATGACTAGAAGTAGATATATTTAGTAGAAATAATAATATTAAACTATACCCTTCAGTGACTATAAAACGTTGGGTACCAGAATAATATACAGTCTAATGTCCCCTCCCTTGGTTATAAAACTTTGGGTACAAAAATAATATATAGTCTAATGTCCCCTCCCATGGTTATAAAACTTTGGGTACCAGAAAAATATATAGTCTAATGTCCCCTCCCTTGATTATAAAACTTTGGGTACCGGAATAATATACAGTTTACTTTACCCTCCCATGGTTATAAAACTTTGGGTACCAGAATAATATTTAGTTTACTATACCCTTCTATGGTTATAAAACTTTGGGTACAAGAATAATATACAGTTTACTATAAAGTCCCATGGTTATAAAACTTTGGGTACCAGAATAATATACAGTCTAATATCCCCTCTCATCTTGTTAAAACTTTGGGTACCAGAATTTTATATACAATCTATTGTCCCCTCCCATGATTATAAAGTTTTCTTTATATATATTGAAAAGTAGCTAAGTGCCAACCTTAACTCAGATTGAAACTCATTTGCAGTTACTTACTAAACCTTGGTTTTGGAGAGTATATAATGGAACAGCCAGTTGTTTGACATGATGTAGGTTAGGTTAGGTTAAGACAAGGATCTACAAACCAGCCATGTCACCTAATGAATCAGGTCTAAACTCTTCATCATTTTCTATATATATATTAAAAAGTAGCTAAGTCCCGACCCTAACTCATAATCAAACTCATCTGAAATTGTTACTTGTATTGGCCTGATTAGGCTAGGTTAGGTTGAGTAAGGGGATGTGAGACCCTGTATGGTTTTTACCGTTTTCTACCTGTACCATACCCATTCGGAACCAGATGTTTCTTTATATATATTGAAAAGTAGCTAAGTGCCAACCTTAACTCATAATGAATCTCACATGGAGTTACTTACACAAAGTTTGAAGAAATGGTTACGTGTATGGCCTGTTTAGGCTAGGTTAGGTTGAGTAGGGGTGTGTGAGACCCTGCTTGATTGATAATTATTGGTTTAATTCAGAACCATTTGTTTCTATATATATATTGAAAAGTAGCTAAGTGCCAATCCTAACTCATAATGAATCTCACATGGAGTTACTTACACAAAGTTTGAAGAAATGGTTACGTGTATGGCCTGTTTAGGCTAGATAAGGTTGAGTAGGGGTGTGTGAGACCCTGCTTGATTGTTTAGGAGATTGGTTTAATTCAGAATCATTTTTTTATATATATATATTGAAAACTAGCTAAGTGTCAACCTTATCTCATGATGAATCTCATGTGCAGTTACTTACTAAACCTTAGTTTTGGACTGTGTATAATGGTTAAGACATGGACCTACGACCTAGCCATGTAACCTAAAGAATCAGGTTTATACTCTCTATCATTTTCTTTATATATATCTAAAAGTAGCTAAGTGTCAACCTGAACTCATAAAAAATCTCATTTGCAGTTACTTACAAAACCTAAAATGGTTACTTTTATTGTCCTGTTTAGGCTAGGTTAGGTTATACCTGTAAATTTTTACCTGTCATCTAAAATCTTGTATTCTGAGCAAGGTCCTTCTGGTACAATTCCAGATGTTGTTGTTGTACTCTCAACTAATTATAAAAACAAGGATGACAACATCAATACCTCGTAAGGGCGGGATTCTCCTTTGTGCATATTAGTGAGTTGAGCCTATTTACAGGCCAAGGCATCCACTAATTAAGGAAAATGAAGGAAAATGAAGGAAAATGAAGGAAAATGAAGGAAAATGAAGGGAAATGAAGGAAGATGAAGGAAAAGAAAGGGAAATGAAGGGAAAATGGAGGAAAGTTAAGGGAAAATGAAGGATAATTGAAAGAAAAGTGAAAGGAAAGTGAATGGAATGTGAGGGGAAAGCAAAGGGAAAGTGTAGGGAAAGTAAAGGGAAAGTGAAGGGCAAGAAAAAGTAAAAGAAAGGAAAAGTGAAGTGAAAGTGAAGGGAAAGCGATCGTAAATATTATAGAGTAAGCTTTTCTTTTTATAAATCTGTTGATAATGTGAAGGGAAGGTGAAGGGAAGGTAAAGGGAAGGTGATGGGAAAGTGACGAGAAAGTGAAGGGAAAGTGAAGGAAAAGTGAAGGGAAAGTAAGTTTTTCTTTATAAATCTGTTGACCTGTTGATTCTGTAGGCAATTCAGTTGTCTGCTGGGTTGTTTGCGGATCATCTGATGTCATATCTAGATACAAAATCTTATGGGATATATAATACAATGGACAATAAAATTTTAATAAATCCCCCATAATGATAATTAAAGTTACCCTATACTCTGTAGATAAAATTAATGGACACTACCAGTTTAAAATTGAATAAAAGTACCCAAAGTTTTAGAGTCAACAGATAAGATAACTAAGTTATAAACCTTGAACACCATTATGATTTACAGTCCAATATCCCATCCTCCCTCCCTGGTTATGATTGAAAACTTTGGTTACTAGTAGAATTTCACCCCCCATATCTTAAAATTTTCTGACAATAAACTTTGCCCCCTTGAATCTAACAAAACTGGCTTTTCTTTTATAATTTTTCATTTTTATATCTGCGGAAAGCTGTTTATTATTCAATGTCATAAATAACATTTATACCAGAAAGCAATGGGTTAAAAATTTACACATTAATTATCTGCAGTAGTGGCTAAAAAAGCAGTCTGACTGCAAGTTTAATCAATTAATTAATAATGAATATGAGAAATATGTTACCAGTAACTGAAGTTGATGCATCTGAAAACTGTGTTGGTTTAACAGTAGGGGAAGTAGACAGCACAAGGGAATGTGAAAGAAAAGTGAGGGGAACGTAAAGAGAAAGTGAAGGGAAAGTGAAGGGAAAAGAAGGGGAAAAGGAAGAGAAAGTGAAGGGAAAGCAAAGAAAAGTTAAGAGAAAGTGAAGGAAAAGTGAAGGGAAAGTGAAGGGAAAAGGAAGAGAAAGTTAAGGGAAAGTGAAGGAAAAGTGAAGGGAAAAGGAAGAGAAGGAGAAGAAAAAGTGTAGGGAAAGTGAAGGAAAAGTGAAGGAAAACTGAAGGAAAACTGAAGGAAAAGTGAAGGAAAAGTGAAGGAAAAGTAAAGGGAAAAGGAAGAGAGATTGAAGGGAAAGTGAACGAAAAGTAATCTTTTTAAAATTTTACCAGTAGCTGAAGTGGAAGCATCTGAAGAGTATGTTGGTTCAACAGTAGGAGAAGTAGGTCTCACTATAAATATACATTGTATTAGGAGAAAACAAGGATGACAACATCAATAAAAGCAAAGCTTTGAAACGATAGGACAAACGAACATTAACTCCTGTTATATACTAAATCTTCTTTATTTGAAATACCATTAATTCCTCCCCCTCCCCAAATCTTTTATAAGTACAATATAACCCACCCCCCCCTCTCAACTTCTATAGTTTCCATAAATTCTCCCCCCCACCAAAAAAAAAAATCTTCTATAGTTAAATTACCAGAAGTTGAAGTATTGTCTCCATTAAAGCATCCCAACCTTCCAGATTCACAGAAAGAACATTCTCGAACCTCCTCACAACTATATAATATAAAGAATTGGGTCAGGTTTTGGTATAGATACCTTACCATAGAATATGGTTAGAGAACCTTATAATTTTGCAATGGTTTGTTCTATAAACTTGACTATACAATATAAAAAATTATTAAAGTATCTCAGAATTGGGCATGTTTTTGGTACAGAAACCTGACCATAACATAAAATATGATAAAAGAACCTTAGCATTTGGTCAGGTTTTGGTACAGAAACCTGACCATAATATAAAATATGATAAATTTGGTCAGGTTTTTCAGTTCAAGTACAGAAACCTGACCATATAAAATGTGTGTAGAGACCTCAGAATTTGGTCATGTTTTGGTGTAGAAACCTGACCACAAAATTCAAAATATTATTTGTGAATCTTAGAATTGGATCAGGTTTTGGTACATAAACCTGACAATATTATATAATATATGATTAGAGGACCTCTGAATTAAGATCTTAAGTTCTAATCCAGCGGATATCCGTAACTAACAAGATATTTATGTTTAGGTCAAATGTTGCCAAGCTTCTATAATTACGTGACAAGTTTTGTTCATCTTTATTTCTTTCATACTCCACTTTTCTGGACTCTGCTGTACAAATTTAAATGGAGGTAATATATTTTCTAGACTCTGCTATACAAATTTAAATGGAGGTAATATATTTTCTGGACTCTGCTCTACAAATCTAATTGGAGGTAATATATTTTCTAGACTCTGCTGTACAAATTTAAATGGAGGTAATATATTTTCTAGACTCTGCTATACAAATCTTAATGGAGGTAATATATTTTCTTGACTCTGTTATACAAATTTAAATGGAGGTAATATATTTTCTTGACTCTGTTATACAAATTTAAATGGAGGTAATATATTTTCTAGACTCTGCTGTACAAATTTAAATGGAGGTAATATATTTTCTAGACTCTGCTGTACAAATTTAAATGGAGGTAATATATTTTCTGGACTCTGCTCTACAAATCTAATTGGAGGTAATATATTTTCTTGACTCTGTTATACAAATTTAAATGGAGGTAATATATTTTCTTGACTCTGTTATACAAATTTAAATGGAGGTAATATATTTTCTAGACTCTGCTGTACAAATTTAAATGGAGGTAATATATTTTCTAGACTCTGCTGTACAAATTTAAATGGAGGTAATATATTTTCTAGTCTCTGCTATACAAATTTGGGGACTGATGTAATAAACAGTCCAATGTTCCATCCCTCTCTGAACTAATCCTGTTTTATTATTTCTAGGTTGGAAGGTTCCAGTGGAAAGTTTCTACTGGCAGTTTCAAATATTCCTGTTACTCTAGTTCTCAGCTCACAGGTAGGTGTGTGTGTGTATGTGTGTGTGCTAGAGGGAAGTTTCTACTGGCAGTTTAAAATATTCCTGTTACTCTAGTTCCTAGCTCACAGGTGTGTGTGTGTGTGTGTGTGTGTGCGTGTGTGTGGGTGTGTGCTAGAGGGAAGTTTCTGCTGGCAGTTTCAAATATTCCTGTAACTCTAGTTCTCAGCTCACAGGTAGGTGTGTGTGTGTGTGTGTGTGTGTGTGTGTGGGTGTGGGTGTGTGTGGGTGTGGGTGTGTGTGTGTGGGTGTGGGTGTGTGTGTGTGTGCTAGTGGGAAGTTTCTGCTGGCAGTTTAAAATATTACTGTTAAACTAGTTCTCAGCTCACAGGTGTGTGTGTGTGTGTGTGTGTGTGTGTGTGTGTGTGTGTATGTGTGTGTGAGTGTATATGTGTGTATGTGTGTGCGTGTGCTAGAGGGAAGTTTCTACTGGCAGTTTCAAATATTCCTGTAACTCTAGTTCTCAGCTCACAGGTAGGTGTGTGTGTGTGTGTGTGTGTGCTAGAGGGAAGTTTCTGCTGGCAGTTTCAAATATTCCTGTAACTCTAGTTCTCAGCTCACAGGTAGGTGTGTGTGTGTGTGTGTGTGTGTGTGTGGGTGTGGGTGTGGGTGTGTGTGTGTGTGTGCTAGTGGGAAGTTTCTGCTGGCAGTTTCAAATATTACTGTTACACTAGTTCTCAGCTCACAGGTGTGTGTGTGTGTGTGTGTGTGTGTGTGTGTGTATGTGTGTGTGAGTGTATATGTGTGTATGTGTGTGCGTGTGCTAGAGGGAAGTTTCTACTGGCAGTTTCAAATATTCCTGTAACTCTAGTTCTTCGCTCACAGGTGTGTGTGTGTGTGTGTGTGTGTGTGTGTGTATGTGTGTGTGAGTGTATATGTGTGTATGTGTGTGCGTGTGCTAGAGGGAAGTTTCTACTGGCAGTTTCAAATATTCCTGTAACTCTAGTTCTCAGCTCACAGGTAGGTGTGTGTGTGTGTGTGTGTGCTAGAGGGAAGTTTCTGCTGGCAGTTTTAAATATTCCTGTAACTCTAGTTATTAGCTCACAGGTAGGTGTGTGGGTGTGTATGTGTGTGTTTTTGTGTGGTGTGTGTGTGTGTGTGTGTGTGTGTGTGTGTGCTAGAGGGAAGTTTCTACTGGCAGTTTCAAATATTCCTGTAACTCTAGTTATTAGCTCACAGGTAGGTGTGTGGGTGTGTATGTGTGTGTTTTTGTGTGGTGTGTGTGTGTGTGTGTGTGTGTGTGTGTGTGCTAGAGGGAAGTTTCTACTGGCAGTTTCAAATATTCCTGTTACTCTAGTTCTCTGCTCACAGGTATGTGAGTGTGTGTGTGTGTATGTATGTGTGGGTGTGTGAGTGTGTGTGTCTGTGTGTATGTGTATGTGTGTATGTGTGTTGGTAACCCAAATCGATTCAGTGTTTAGCGAGATCACTGACACACAGACGAACATCCTAAAACGTTTATTTTGTTATAGGCGTTGTTGTTAGTCGTTCTCTATTTCTTCCCTTCAAAACTTAGAATTTTTAAGGTAATTTTTTTTCTGTCTGTCTCTATGTCTGTATGTCTGTCTTTATGTCTGTCTATATGTCTGTCTGTCTGTCTATATGTCTGTTTGTATATCTGTCTGTCTGTCTGTCTGTATGTCTTGTCTATATGTCTGTCTGTCTGTCTGTCTGCAAAAATGCTTACTACTTTATATAATAGAACTAGCGGCTTCTCTAGGGGCTTTGCCCCAAGAGGTAATTAATATTAATATTAAGTACTTCTGGTGCTGTGACCATTAAATTTGCATTAATCTTAAATTAATTGCCTAAAAAAGGGGGGGGGGGGCATTTTTATTTTTTGGGGGTTTGGGTTGTACCACGCCCAAAGAAAATAGCTTAAAACCACCATAGGACCAGTAGATATAATCCCTGAAGAGTAGGGTTCTGTGGTTACGAGATCTTAAGGGACGGACGCACAGACGGACGGACAGACGGACAGACAGACAGACAGACAGACAGACAGACAGACAGACAGACAGACAGACAGACAGACAGACAGACAGACAGACAGACATACAGACAGACAGACAGACAGACAGACAGACAGACAGACAGACAGACAGACAGACAGACAGACAGACAGACGGACGGACGGACAAACTTCAAGATACTTTGTAGTATAGATATATTTTTTTTTAATTAAGGAGATTTGCCTATTGATAGCGCCTATGGAAATATCAATGATTATAGCAGGTAATGTAATTAAATCAGTTTCCAGTATGATCGCTTTGAAACCGATTAACATCCGGTGGATTGGAACCGGTTCTCAGCCATACTGAAAAATTATGTCTAGCATTGTTTTAAATCCAGTTTTCTACGAATATAAAAATGTACAATTATAAGATTGACATTTTATATCTGCGGAAAGCTGTTTATAATACGATGCGAGAAATCCTTATAATAAAGTAAAAGGATCTTTGTCTGTTAGTCTGTCTGTTTGTTTGTACCGAAGGATCTCGGTAACCGCTGAACCGATCGGGTTCTCCTTAACAGGGTAGCTTCTCATAGGTCCTGGAAAGATTTATAACTATTTTGAGGGAGATTCATAAAATCTAAAATAAAAATTGGATTATCAAATTCGACTCTCCCCTCCTCAAGTGCCCCTAGGGCCTCTAGGGGCTTAGCCGCTAGTAATTATTAAAGTACTCAGGATTGGAGTGGGGGGGGGGGGGTTGACGGCTTAAATAGCACCCCCATTACACATATAAAGGAATAAAGGTTAATTAAACAAATTTCAAGTTATATATTTTTTTTAATAGAGAAGCTACTCTATAATTCGAAATGTCCGTCTGTCCGTACGAATGGTTTTCGGAGAAACATGATTTTCTCGGCTACCATAAAAGATATAGGCCTCTTCTGGGTTAACAAAATCTGGTTTTAATCGTTTAATTTTTCATTTTAATATCCTCTGAAAGCTGTCAATAATACGATGCGTTTAATGAATATACTGTTTAACTCACTTTGTCTGTCCTTGAGTTTGGACTATAGTACCCAAAGTTGTTTATTACACTAGTCCCCAAAGTTTTATAATAAGGTTTTCTTATTCATTGGCTTAACAACTTTGGGGACTTTTGAATTGAATTTGAATGGTTTTTCATGAAGTTGAGTACCTAGTTTTAACTACTAAATGTAATCTACACAAGGTGTAATTTTGTGTATCATTAATGGGGATGTACATCAATTTATCAGCCATTGGTTTATCCTTTTAGGACTGTAGTACCCAAAGTTGTTTAATTTGTTGGCTTTGGGAACTTTATTGAAAATCCTTTTATTTTATCCTTTTAAAAAGGGTTAATTTTCAGGGATTTAAAGGGATAAGGCTATGGTCGATGAATTAACTTACATCCCCAATGATGATACACATAATTACCCGTTCTGTAGATTATAATCGGTAGTTGAAACGTTTGAACACTCAACTTAATTAACTAACCGCTCTCTCTGGATAATTGGGATTGTACATCGTTCATTGTAGGGGTGGGCCGGATATCCAGTTGACCAGATACCGGATATTAAAATTAACCGGATATCCGGCTGATTTCTCATGCCAGATTTCCGGCATCCTGTTAGCCGGATATCCGTTTTGCTGGATTTAAAAACTTTCCGGATATTCGGCATGAGAAATCAGCCGGCCGTTATCCGGTTATCCGGCCGGATATCCGGTCATTGGACAGAAAGCTGGCCGGATATCCGGTATCCGGCAAAAAAGTGTCTTATCCCTTAAAATCCCTGGAACTAATCCTTATTTGTTTTTTTTAGGCTTCGTTTGCAACGGTTTAGTCAGCTACTGGATAAATGAATCAAGAAAATAGCCTGGAACCTGCACAAATCTAGTGAAATTGATATTTACATTAAGTGTATTTCATTATAGAGAGAGAGAGAGGGGACAATGGGCTGTTTATTACACTAGTCTCCAAAGTTTTATAATAATGTTTTCTTATTTGTTGGCTTAACAACTTTTGGGACTTTTGATTGTTTTTTTTTATGAAGTTGAGTACCTTATTTTTAACTACTAAATGTAATCTACATACGGGGTAATTTTGTGTATTATCAATGGGGATGTACATCAGTTTATCAGCCATTGTCTTATCCCTTTAGATCTATGTATTTAATTAGTTTATACAAATTTTTTATTGTTTTTTTTGTGTTTATTTAGTTTTTTCAAAATAAAGTATTGAAAATCAACATAATATTTATTTTTCGCATCGTATTTTAAATTTTTAAAAGCAAAGCTTTTCTATAATTATAGTCCGTCTGCCCATTCGTAACTATTAGCTCTTTTTTGTTAATTTAAGCATGTTAGAATTGTCATATCGATTTCAAACTTTGCATGGTGATTTTTTTAGTAGTTAGGCACGATTTAGAAAGTATAGCTACCTTTTAATCAAAGCAGAAAGTCCGTACGTCCATTTTAAACACGTAGATTTTTAACAACTAACCTTTATGTGATATAATCATCTGATTGATCTGATTTTTGTAATACTTATTTCTAGGACAACAAAATACAATGTTATGAGCGTAGCATCTCTATAATTAAGTCATAAAAATTTAGTTTTTCCCTAAATATTTACCTGTAGGTAATTAAGCAGTTTTTCAACAAACTTACTAAATATTTTGTTTCCACATTAGAACATTTATATTCTGCTTATTCAGTTCTGACATTCTACAAGTTCTAATGTTTGTTTGTCCTACCGTTTCAGAGCGTTGCTTTTATGGATTTTGTCATCATTATATTTTAATGAATTGGTATGATCTAGTTACTAGGGTTGCCAATTTTAAGATAAGGATTAAGATTTTAAAAAAAATTAAGTTACAGGTCAACTTATAAAACAAAATATGCGTCTTTTTTAATATTATTTACATTTTTTAAGAAAAAAGATATTTTGTTTCATAAGCTGACCTCTAACTCTTATTTTTTTATTTTTACCTGTACAGAGACCACCTGGAGGCCTGCAGCTCCAGAACCTAGAGGTTGAATCAAATCATTTTTTTCGTATTTTTGATACAATATTTGAAGTGACTTCATCACTTCTGTGAATGAACCAGAAGTGATGAAGTCACCGGAAAAGTTGTATCAATCAGTTGAACTTGTTCATCCAGATTTACCTAATATTTTCCTAGGGTTGGGAAAGGTTTTAAACTATATTTCATGCTTTCCCTATCACTAAACATTAGAGTAAAACAATAGAGGGGTAAGTGATTAAATAACTTTCAATTCGGTCTTTGAATATCAGCCAATAGCGTTGGGAATATTAACACAGCCAAGTCGCTACAAAAGAGCAGAGAGCAATTTGCTAGCAGACAAAAAAGATCATCAACACTTGATCTATGTTGTCTAATAATAGTTATACATAGATATATTTATAGAAACATTTACTAAACCCTTCCATTGAGAGGCGGAAAGGTCTATATTACTATTGCACCTAGAGACGAGAAAAATAGCCTAATACCATACTTATACCTGAAAATCGAGTAGCCTAAAAGAACCTATGTGAGGCTTACCTAAAATAGAGAACCATATCAGTTCAGTTAGAGAGATCTTGCGCTTCAGAAAAAAAACCTTACTACTTTATATAATAGATCAAAGAAATGAATAAAAAGTCCCTTTAATAATTTACTTGAGAAAAAAGTCGTTGAGTTTATAACTTTTTGTGTTTAAAAAGATATTTAATACTTTGATGGCTTCAATAAATCTTAATATGTGTGGAAAGAACGTTTAAAACAACAAGAACAATCATGTATAATAAAATTTTATTAATCCTATTAAATAAAGTAGAGGGCTTTGTGTAGCAAAGTATCTCGCTAATGACTGAACTGATATGGTTCTCCTTTACTGAGAAGTTTCTTATAGGTCCAGGAAAGATTTTAAAGTATTTTAGGGAAGGGTATCTCCACCCCCCCAGTAATAAATTATTCCCCCCCACCCCCCATAAAAAAATATCTTTTAAATTGTTCTTTTTAAAACCCTAAATTGAAATGGGGTTGATTTTCCTATCATCACTTTAAGTGCCCCTAGAGGCTTTTATATTTGTTTCTTAAAGTCTAACAATAATATTAAAGAGTAGCTCCGCTACTTAAGTTTAAAATCAACCTTGTAGAGCTAGAAAAATGTGTCAATCTGGCGCCGAAATGTCTACAGGTCCCTTTAAATTCAAATATATACTAAAGATGTATGGGAACAGTTATATAGCAGGAATAAAAGATAAATAGAATATCTAAAATTTAAAAGATTTATTTTTTACAAAGCTATTTTTATTTATAAAAACAACTCCTACAAATGTTTGGTTTTTTTCAACAAATCTTTTTGTTGACTATAAAAATTGTTTAAGTATTTTTAAACACAGCCTCTCAAAAGTGATTCCTCTATTGGCGTTGAGCTTAACTGCCAAACTATGATTATGGGTTTTGTTTGAAGCAAAAGATCTCGGAAATAGCATATCTAACTGTGTAATGTATCTTTCTAACATAACAAAATTATCCCAACTAAATGTTTCAGATACTTTTTACTTATTACTTTAGTCTTGAATATAGTTGAGAGATGTCTCTTAGCCCCATGTCTTGACATGTCAGGGATGGAGGGGACATTGGACTGTAAATTTCATTGGTACCCAAAGCATTCTAACTACATTACATCATTTGTTTACTCAAAAACTTTTGGTATTTTTATTTAATGTTTTCAAATTTCTAGAAAATTTAATTTATCCTCCAATGTATTATCCCTTTAGATTCCTGAGAAATTTATTTATTACCCATTTCCTCTTACAACTTTGCTTTTTAACAGATGTACTGAATTTCAGTTTCCGAAAGTGTACCTAGCATCCACGTCCTATCTCAATATTTACTACTAGCTAAAAAAGCTTCAAACTTAAAAAAAAAATCAAAATTTGAAAAAATAAAATTTTGAATGTATATTGTATAAATCGTTTATACATTATATCACTTTTCCCTTTGACCGGAGTAGCTGAAAATAGCGTTTGCAATAATTGGGTTATCTGATGTACAACTTTGGAAATTATTGAAGAAATAGGCAATCCATTTTCAACACATCTTTTAACAGATTTCAAGTTTCAGGAAAAAGGAAGAAATAATACAAATAAAAAAGTTTTTGGTAATTATTTATAGATAACCTTAAATCATACCCGGTCTTATTTATAAAAACAAATAGCCTAAAACCATCTCAGGACCTATAAGAAGCTTCACTGTAATGGAGAACCATTCCAGTCCAGGGAATAGCAAGATCCTGTACTAAAAGACAAAAAAAAGCTTACTTCTTTATACAATAGGATGTACAATTATTCTTTTTTAAAGATACCAGTTAATTATTCTTAGTTCCTTTAGTGTTTACTTTATCCCTGAATATATTTTAGCAAAACTAATTTTAACCCCCCCCCCCCCCTGGGAGATATTTTAAAATTTTTACGACCTGTATCCCTTCTAGCTTCTCATAGGCAATTAATTAAAGCATTTAATACTTCTCTTTTTTAAAACAGTTTATATTTTTATTTTAAAAATAATTTTTTTTGTAAAATTATAAAAGTTAGAAAGATGGAGGAAAGATAGATAGACGAATCAAAGGATGTATCTATAGATAGACCTTTTTGGCGGGGGGGGGGGGGGAGGGGGTAATACTTTAACTCTATGAGACCCCAAAATGAATTAAAGTGACCTATACAAAGTCACCCCAAAAGTAAAGTCTTTTTAGTTAACAGGCTTAGTTAATTACAAAAAAAGATGAAATATAAAAAGGTATTTAACATTTTTAGCAAAGAGTGATTATATAAAAAAGATGAATGTAAAAAGGCGGGATTTAGAGACAGCAAAAATGTTTAACTTCTATTAGTTTAAAACTCTCTGTCCAATCAAAGCTGAGCATTTCTTCCCTCCATAAAATGCTGGATTGTTATTGGCAAGCTTTTGCCCTTTAAATTTGGATAGTAACAGAATAGTGCTTATAAAATACAATAAAAGTGAAAAATGAATCAAAAAAGGCGGGATTAATGTTTAAAACTACCTAACCAATCACAGCAAAGTATGTTTTCCCTCCATAAAATGCTAGATTCTAATTGACCAACTATTGCCCTTTAAATTTGGATGGTAACACAAAAAATGCTTAAGTGGGAGGGGGTCACAGAAAAATTCTCACAGGGTAGGAGGTCTAAAATTTAAACATTTTTTGGGGATTAAAGGAATTTAAAATGTTGTTAAAAAAACATAAAATTAGGTACACATATGGACTACAAAATTATCTCATTTTATTATTTTTGATTTGTCCAGAGGTGGAATATGTATACATCTAAATTACTTTTTATTTTAATTTCAAACTAAGTACTTTTCTATCTAAAATGAATTTGAAATAATATATATATTTTTTTGGATCATGGAAAGAAAACGAAGTTGCCGGTTTCATCGTTTTTTCACAATAGCCTTTCTCCTATTTCTAGCCCCTGCGGGGGGGGGGGCTCTCACCCTGTGGGGCATATTTTCTAACCCTGCAGGGCAATCATTAACATTTACTTCACCTAGCCTAACCTAAAATAACCCTTCAAAAGCTACTGTGAAAATATGATGAAACAGGCAACTTCATACTTTTCAAATTTATCATTGTTTTCTTTTACCCCTGAAATGAAGACTTAAACATTTTAACAACATGAGAAAATATGTCATTGACCTGTTTTTATGACCTCTGGCTTTAAATATTTTGGCACTGAAAACTGGAGAATATAATAAAAATAAACCAAGTGGGGGGCTTTTGTTCAAAATTAGTTTCATAGGATAAATGATTAACAAGATGGTTGAAACATATTATTTTTAATTAGGAAAATTCTTGGCTGCTTAAAATTTTTGCTTTCAGTTAATGTAGTTTAAAAGTTTTGGTTTAAAAGTGTTAAAAAGGGTTTTGTTTGCAATTTATGCTTTAGGTATAATTAATAAGAGGGCCTAAAATAAACATGAAGCATTTAAACAAGAAAAATTAAATTTCAGCAAAAAAAGAATATGTAAGGAGGTGGGGAGGATATTAATTCTTTTTAAACCAGACATTTCTTTGAAGAAATTCATCATATTTGACCCTATAATTTAAAATGATTACATTAAAGACAACTTACATATCCCTATATTTTAAATACAAAGAATATGTATGTTAAATGTAGAGAAATTGTAAAAAAAAAACACCAGGGGCCTTTCCTGTCCTTATTTTAGTGAGGGTTGTATGGAATAAGGAAAGATATTCTTTAAATTCATTCAAATACTTTTTCTTGTATTGCAATTTTTTAAATTCAAAAATGTACAGGAATGGTAAAAAGAGGAGGGGGATGGGTTGTTGTACCCAAATAAATACTAAATAACAACTAAGCCATTTCTGAAATAATTTGCTTTTGACAAAAGATAAAGATAAAACCGCCAATTAAAAAAAATTTGTGATCACATATACCTTTTTCATGACTTTCTTTATAATGCAAATCCAACAATCTAAATATCTTATAAAACTTAACTCATACAAATTTCTTTAAAGCAGGGGATGAAGTAACAAGATGAATATTTTAGAAATAACTATTCCTATTGTTATAGTATTTGATATGTGGTTAATTTTTTTGTATCAGCCTTAATTATTTTCCAAAACACATGTCCCTGTTATACTGGTGGTGATTAATGACTTTAAAACGATAGTTTTATACTCTTTTTCTTTAATTACATTAAATCTTTTAAAATTAAATTGGTGTAGGGAATAAATGTATCAGTAAATAAACAAAGATGACAACATCTATAAAAGCGAAGCTCATTATGTCAGAAAGACGGACAAACGAACGTTAACAACTCAGAAACGGGATGGTTTTAAATGTCTGAACGAAAATTGAATGTATGTTAGCTAGCCATGACAGACCTACAGAAGGATAATCTAAGTGTAAAGAAACTTTGTTATGATACCTACCCTTAAAAATGTATGCAATATTACTATTTGATTATTCTAAAATCTATCCAAACCTTTTCTTTTGCATTTTTTTGGCAGGAGGGAGGGGATATTGGACTGTAAATTATGCTATTACCAAAAGTTTTCTAATCATGTTATCTTACTTGTTGGCTTAAAAACTTTGTGTGCTTTTCTTGAATTTTGGCTGGTTGATTCTTAAATATTATTGTTATTTTGTTTATCATCATTGGGGAAATAAATCAATCTATTGTCCATTGTCTTATCCCTTTCGATCCTTGGTTTTGTGAAAAGATTAACACAAGCTTTCTTGAAAATTAAAACAATAATTAATTAGAAAATTAGATGAAAGTTTAGTTAGCTATTTCTGCACTTGATAGCCTTGACACATTTGAATATGGCCGTTGGATTGCAAAGAATTTAATAGGGCCATCACCCCCCCCCCCTAACAAAATAATAGATCTGTGTCCATACATTAGCCTTACTATATGTTGTGTGATGGTTTATTTTCTCTAAGGGCGAATAATAAAAACTTACTAAAGGCAACACAAAATTTCAAAGGTCATGTTAATATTAGATTATATAGTAAAATCTAGAGAAGGGGCAATTGTGTTTATAATCATTGGGAATCTATTTATTTACTGTCAATTTTCTTATCCCTTAAGACCCCCAAGTAATTCTAGTGGTATATTTTCTCATTTTTCAGTATGGCTGAGAACCGGTTCCAATCCAGCAGATATTAATTGGTTGAACTTTAATAGCCTAAAAGATATGATTGAAATACTTAAAGCAAACCAAAAGTCTTTAGACAAACTATTCCAGCTGTTTTAAACGTACAAATATGATTTATGTACTTTCCCAATTGTGATAAACAAGATTACCTCTTCTGTAGACTAAAATTAAAGGTTGAAAAATTTAGTTTCTGCTAGTTTGGAACTAACTAATAAAAATGAAATAAATGTACCCAATGTGTGAGCCAATCTTTGGGGGCATTTACAGTTCAATGTCCCAGGGATCTAAAGAGATAAGACAATAGCCGATAAATGGATGCACATCTCTGATGATAATGCACAAAATTTGGGTAAATTAGTGGTTAAAGTGTTTGGACACTAAACTTAATGAACCAGCCAGTTAGAATTAAATAAAAGCACTCAAAGTTCGTTAGCCAACAAATATGAAAACTACAGACAGAATTAGGAAAAGGTTTTGTCTAAAAATACGGTTTTTAAGTAAAACAAGGATGACAACATCCATAAAAGTGAAGCTCTGAAATGAAAGGACAAACGGACATTAACATGTTTAGAGTGTCATAACTGAATCAAATGAATAATGCATAAGTCCATACAAAATAGTAAGTAAATTTGTTGAAAAACAGCTTAATATAGGATAATGTTTATGGGCATACTTACATTTTTAGAACTTGATTATGATATTGAACTTTGTTGTCTCGGGAATCAATAAACCAAAAATCAGATCAATCGGATAATAAGATCACATAGAAAATATGTTGTGAAAAAAGTAGTAAAATCAACATGTTTATAATGGACTTACGGACATTCTGGTAATGATTATAGAGTTGCTACGCTTTCGAAATCGTACCTATCTACTAAGGAATCACCACGCCAAATTTAAAATCGATAGGACAATTCTAACATGCCTAAATTAATGAAAAAAGCTACCAGTCTCGGACGGGTGGACGGACAGAACGACCTTAATTATAGAAAAGCTTCGCTTTAAAAACGTAGAATACATGAAAGCCAGGGATCTAAGGGATAAGACAATGGCCAATAAATTGATAGACATACCTTTTGATATTACAACAAATTATTAAGGTCTCCAAAGTTGTTAAGACAACGAATAAGAATACGTTATTACAGGACTTTAGGGACTAGTGTAAACAGAATTGTCCCCTTTCTCTCTCAGTGTTAAAGCACAAAAAACCCAGATTTTTTGTGCATTTACCTAAGCCGCGCGCGCTCTCTCTGTAGATGCATGATTCATGGCTATTCCAGATTACATGTATAAAATGAATTTAGAACTAGTTGTATGTCTGTACTACAATAAACTTTGTCTGTAATGCCATGAAAGAAATATGAATTTAAGCAGAGAGAGAGGGGACAACGTTTTCTTATTCATTGGCTTATCAACTTTGGGAAGTTTAGTTAATTTTGATTGGATGGTTAATTAAGTTGAGTGTTCAATTGTTTCCACCACTTCCCTTTAAATCACTAGAAGGGTAATTTTTTGTATCATCAGCTTTTATTCTATCCCTTTAGATCCCTGGAATTTAAGATTGCTACTGTTTTTTGATATAAGATTATAGTTACTTTGCCCCTAGCCTCTATCTATCTATCTATCCAATTTTTTTTAGTCCAGGACAGGTTTTAGGCTATGTTTGAGGGCCATGGGAAAGATTATACCTTACTTATATAGGAATACTTAAATATTGTAATTAGGTTTTAAGATTAAAGGGCGAATTTAACAAACCACATCCCCCCCGTCCCCACCTCAAGTGTATTTAGAAGCCTCTAGGGGCATATCCACCAGTATTAAGATAAACAGCTGAGAAAAGTGTTATCCTAAAATATGTTTAAAAATATTCATCTATCTGCCTATTTAATTATCTATCTATATACATATCTATCAATCTATCTATATATCTATTTAACTATCTATCTATATACATATCTATCAATCTATCTATATATCTATTTAACTATCTATCCATATACATATCTATCAATCTATCTATATATCTATTTAACTATCTATCTATATACATATCTATCAATCTATCTATATATCTATTTAACTATCTATCTATATACATATCTATCAATCTATCTATATATCTATTTAACTATCTATCTATATACATATCTATCAATCTATCTATATATCTATTTAACTATCTATCTATATACATATCTATCAATCTATCTATATATCTATTTAACTATCTATCCATATACATATCTATCAATCTATCTATATATCTATTTAACTATCTATCTATATACATATCTATCAATCTATCTATATATCTATTTAACTATCTATCCATATACATATCTATCAATCTATCTATATATCTATTTAACTATCTATCTATATACATATCTATCAATCTATCTATATATCTATTTAACTATCTATCTATATACATATCTATCAATCTATCTATATATCTATTTAACTATCTATCTATATACATATCTATCAATCTATCTATATATCTATTTAACTATCTATCTATATACATATCTATCAATCTATCTATATATCTATTTAACTATCTATCTATATACATATCTATCAATCTATCTATATATCTATTTAACTATCTGTCTATCTGTCTGTATATTGTATATTTGTCTACCTGTCTGTCTATCTATCTATTTAACTAACTATTCATCTATCTATCTATCAATTTACTGAACTATTTATTTAAAAAAAAACGCTGTTGGCCCTGTTGACTGTTGAAACAAAATACTTTATGGCCCATATCCTATTATGTCTCAACTGTAAATTTTCAACAAGAAAAATGTGTCACATTGGCGCCTATTTGTCTGATGTGTCCCATTCCAGTATGGCTTTGAAACCGGTTATAATCCGCTGTATTAGGACAAGTTTAGAGCCATACTATCCGCATAATGTCCATGGATAGCTGTCTATAATACTATGCTTTATAAATGTCCCTTTAAATTCAAAGCTAAACAAAAATTGGGAACAGCAGGACTAAAAGATAAATAAACAGTCTAGAAATAATTTGAAGGTTTTTAGAAATTCTATATAGTTCATCCAAGTGTCGAAACCGGTTTTACTTTTCAGGAAAGCTTTATGATTAAAATGTGTAGTGCTATCTTATGAACACTACCTTCTCAAAGTACAGCTTCTATAATCTATAATTAGATATGAAATTAAAGTTCTTTTGTTTGAAGCAAAATATCTTGGAAACTACTTATTGAACTGTATAATGCATTTTTCTAACATAACAAAAACTTCCTAGCTAAAACATGCAGTTAGTTGTTTACAGTCTTTTACTTTTCTCTTTATTTATGAACATAGTGGGAAATGTCCCTTTAAATTTAGCCCCAGGGGTATACTATATTTAATCTGATTTATCATGTGTCTCCCCTAAACTTTTAGGTAATTTGTATTTTTAACAGATTTGGAAATTGTCCATATTTTCAGAAATTAATTTTTTAAACAAGGATGACAACATCAATAAAAGCGAAGCTGAATAAACTGAACATTAATGGATAAGCTTATATGCACAAAGTTGTAAGTAAATATGTTGCAAAACTGATTAAATACATGATACTTGTTAAGGACATACTGACGTTTTTAGGACTTCATTATAGGGATGCTTCGCTTATCACAGTGTACCTTGTTGTAATGGGAATCAGTATTCAAAGAAGCAGATGATTTGGATAATTTTGACATACAAAAACGTACGGACTTTCTGGTAGCAATTATAGAGTTGGTTTGCTTTCTAAGTCGTACCTAACTGTTATAGGAATCAGCATACAAAGCTTGAAATCAATAGGACAATTCTAACCTGTATAAAAAAAGATTGAAAAGATAAAAAAACATTAAAAAGTTTTAAAGCCATTATTATGTAGAAAAAATTGGATTAAATTTTCTATCTTTAATAAAAAGCAGAACAATATCTGTCCGTCCGTATATCAATTTGTCTGCAGCATAAGATCTTGGTCAATCAATCAATTGGGTTCTACTCTTAAGATATACAGGTCCTTTGGTGGTTTTAAGCTATTTTATTGGAGGTGGATTGTTAATAAGAATTAGCGTAGGAATGGATATATTATTACTTGGATGTTGCATCATATTTGCTATGATATGCTTGCAGCTGGCTAAAATAACAGTACCCCCATCCATCCCATTCCTTCCTACCAATGAACTGACCAATAAATGAGGTCAATGTTAGCAACCTAAATTGATGACAATTTTTCCCCTGTCAATATATCCATATATATTATATATTCATTATATTATTTGGAATATTTTGAAATTAAATATCAATCTATCTACCCATCTACCTATCTATCTTTCCATCCATCTATCTATCCATCCATCTATCTATCTATCCATCCAACTAACTTTCTATCTAACCATCCAACTTTCTATCTACCCATCCATCTATCTATATATAAATACAGCTATCTATCTATGCATCCATCAATCTATCTACCCATCTATCTATCGTAGCATGTATCTAAAGTGCAAAATTTTTTTAAAATTCAATTGCGCGGCTTGTGTTAATAGTAGAAAAATGTTACGCATACCGTTAGAACCGCTAAGAAGTCTATTTTTTAGAAAAATAAGAACGATTGATACTTGTAGTTAGGGAGCTGTTGTGAATATGTTAGTAAATATTAGAGATTAATTCTTGTAAAAGACGTGAGTACATTTTTTATATAAGAGAGAGAGAAAAAGAGAGAGAGAAAGAGAGAATTAGATAAATAAAAATAGACAAAAGAGAAAATTGGAGCTAGTAAATATTCATGGAGGGAGGAGAAATTGTTCATTGACATATCAATACACAATTGATGAAATCTATTCCTTTTCTTATTTAATTGTTTTTAAAAATCCGTGAAATAAAATTTAAAAAATCTGCCAAATTAATTTAATAGATTTTTAGTTTAAAATTGAAGAAATATAGGAAAACGAGAGGGAGAGAGAAAGAGAGAGATTAATAGATGGATAGATAGATAGATAGATAGAGAGAGAGAGAGAGAGAGAGAGAGAGAGAGAGAGAGAGATAGAGAGAGAGAGAAAGAGAGAGATAGAGAGAGAGAGAAAGAGAGAGATAGAGAGAGAGAGAGAGAGAGAGAGAGATAGAGAGAGAGAGAGAGAGAGAGAGAGAGAGAGAGAGAGAGAGAGAGAGAGAGACAGAGAGAGAGAGAATGAGATAAATGAAAATAAACACAAGAGAAAATCAGAAAGTGGAAATATTTTTTCTCGTATTCATTCGAATCCGGTGGATAGGAACTGGTTCTCATCCATACGAAAAATCTATATCTAGCATCGTATTATATCCAGCTATCTACGAATATAAAAATGTACAATCATAAACTTGTTTTAATCTTATAATTGTACATTTTATATCCGCAGAAAGTCGTTTATAATACGATGAAAGAAATAACTATTCTAAAGCAAAGATTTTCTACAATTAGTCCGGGTTGGTCTGTCCGTAATGGTAAGCTCATTTTGTTAAATGATTTTAAACCTAGCATGGTGATTCCTGTAATAAGTAGAAAGGAGGAAAATTAAAGAGAAATAATAACCTTAGCTGTAGAATCAGTTAGACAGACATACAGACAACATACTACCTAAATTATAAACAAGGATGACAACATCCATAAAAGCAAACCTCTGAGAGGGTAGGAAAAACGAACTTTAACACTGGTAGAGTATCAGATCTAAAAAAAAACAGAATATAAATGTATAGGTCTAAACAAAATTGTATATAAATTTGTTGCAAAACTTTTAAAATATAATATACAATTTAAGGAGATACTTTCATTTTTAGCACTTGATAATAGAGATGCTTCGCTTATCACATTGTACCTTGAACAGAATATAAATGTATAGCTCTGAACAAAATTATAACATACAAAAATTTGTTGTCCAAAAAATAAAAAAAAATACCTGGCTTGTTTTAAAATTAACGTACGGTCTTTCTGGTAACGAATATAGAGTTGCTTAGCTTTCTAAATGCTACTTAACTACTACAGTAATCATCATGCAAAGTTTGAAATTGATAGGATAATTCTTACATGCCTAAATTAACAAAAAAAAGCTATCTGACACAGACGTACTGACGGACTGACCCTAATTATAAAAAAGATTCTCTTTTAAAAATGAAAATAAACATCTAGCGCATTAAAGCACTTCCAATATAACTAGCAGCTGCGCCAATAGCATCTAGGGGCTATATATTAAAAGGGAAAGGCTGAAAAAATATCCTAAACTCATACCCAGGCTTATTTTTAAAAATAAAATAGCCTAAAACCATCTCAGGACCTATTAGAGGGTTTACTGTAAAGGAGAACCATTTCAGTTCAGTGGTTAGCAAAATCCTTAGAAAATCTTACTACTTTATAGCAAACGATTACTATTTTAAAGTTATCATGGATTATAAAAAAAAAGTGTAAGATGATAAGAGTTATTTATATTTTAAAAGTTTATAATAAAGAGAGAAAAAATTACCAAGATGAGGTTTTTCCAAAACTGTCCTGCAGCAGTTTCTGGGATCTTAATCAGCACCAGACCTACAAGTATCCTATAATCATAGGTAAGATTAATTACCTGTATTCCAAGGGGGGCACAATTATAGCCTAAAACCATGCAGATACGCAAATCTTAAAATAAAATAGCCTAAAAACCATTCTGATAGATTCTCTAATTGGAGAAATTAAACGGTTCAGTGGTTAGAGAGACCTTACCTAATTAAAAACTACCTTTCTATTTTATATATTTCAACTAGCGGTTTCGCCCCTAGCCCTATAGGTAATGGGAAGTCTCCTTTATAGATATGTTCATAAGCTATAGAGATAATATGACAAAAATCATCAAATTTTCGTATAAACATATATTATTTAACCTTTTCTTTTAAAAAAACTTCAAAATTGGTTATCAAATTCAACCACTCCCCCTCACCCTTCTCAATCGCCCCTAGAGGCCTCTAGGAGCGTAGAATAGAAGTATATAGTAGAAGTTAAATATGAAGTAAAGAATGTTATATTACCTTCATTTATTAATAATTTTCTTTTCTCCTGACAAAGTGAGTTATAGAGCTGATGCTTAACAGTCACACAAATATGTCCATTCATCTTAAAAACAAGGATGACAACGTCCATTAAAGTGAAACTCTGAAACTGTAGGACAAACGAACATTACACTTGTAGAGTGTCAGAACTGAATAACCATAATATAAATGTATAAGAGTCGAAGCAAATTTGTAAGTAAATTTGTTGAAAAACTGCTTGATGCAGGATAATGTTTATGAACACACTTACATTTTTAGGAGTTGATTATAGAGTTGCTATGCTTATAATATTGTACTTTGTTGTCCCAGGAATCATTATACCAATTAAATAATTAGATCACATTTGTTGTAAAAAAGTAAAAAAATCAACATGTTTAAAATGGACTTACAGACATTCTGGTAGTGATGATAGAGTTGCTACGCTTTCTAAATCGAACCTAACTACTACAGGAATCACCATGTAAAGTTTGACATTGATAGAATAATTTAACATGCATAAGTTAACGATAAAAGATATCCATAACGGATGGACCTACGGACCTACCCTAATTATAGAAAAGCTTTGCTTTAAAAAAAATCCATCTTTCACAATTTTCTAATAGCATTTATGATGGACAAAAACGTATATATATTAAGAGTGGATGATAAAGAGACTGACAGACACAGTAAGTTTTGAACAGCTTTGCTCCTAAAAAAGAAGATAATAGTAGACAAAATAAAAGTGAAATAAAATTGAAATATTTTCAATTAGAGGAGAGAGAAGTGGTGGAGGGTTGACAGATGGACAGACAGACTGACATAATAAGTTATAAAGCAGTTTCGCTTCTAATGTACAATACATTATTAGAGACAGAAAAATAGGAAATAAATAGAACTGAAAAAAAAACTTTATTGTGGAGGGGGGGGGGGGTGTTGACCTAATCTCCAAATATATTGATTCAGCTGTTTATTAGATCTTACTGGACATACAAACATATATTACCACATATACACACAACTTTATTATACAAGATTATTACTCTATATTATAACTCTATTGTGTAATGTAATAGTATACTTTTTTAGGAATTTTAGTAGCAAAGCTTCTCTATAGGTCACTAGTATTGGTCTGTCTGTCCGTCCTACGGGAAAATGTGATTTATTTAGGCAACTCATTTATTGTCAAGAGTCAGCAGCTACTCTATAGATTATTTTGTCTGTCTGTCTGTCTGTAATGCTCAAGGGCGACTTCAAATTTAGTTATCTCAGCTGCTGTTAAGAATATATGATTGAAATAATTGATTACCAAGTGTGGGAGGAGAGTTGTATCCACCCCCTGACAACAAAATTAACACATCCCTCCTTGGCTGGTGGTCTACACCCACCTGCTACACCTCGGGGGGCACATCTCTATCCCCCCCCCCCCTTATCATGACAAAACCCTGTGAATACCACTGTTTCTAATACCACATCATATGTTCTCTATATAACTAAATAGTTTTAATTCTGTCAATTATTTTATGAATGTTGATATACTTGTTATATTTAAACTAATAAAACAACCAATTTGTCAATTTTAGGGTTTTTTTTACTATAGGGAAAAAAAGAAAATTTATCAGTTTTTCTTTAACTATTAATATATTAACAGTGATATTTTTATGTGTTTTTTTTTAAATTTTTGAAATACCTTATTTTTTTGTATATCCATATTATTTTTGTGTTATTTATATGTGTTCTTTAAATCTTTAAATAGCTTTATTTATTTGCATTTAATACTTTTATACAATATATAAACACTACTTTGTATAAATGAAAGCAAAGCTTTTCTATAATGAGGGTAGGTCCGTCTGTACGTCAGACAGTTAGCTCTTTTCGTTAATTTAAACAGGTTAGAATTGTCCTATTGATTCTAAACTTTGCATGGTGATTTCTGTAGTAGCTAGGTACAATTTAGAAAGAATCTGATTTTTGTAATACCGATTCCTAGAACAACAAAGTACAATGTTATAAGCAAAGCATCTCTATAATTAAGTCCTTAAAATGTAAGTATGTCCATAAACAATATCCTGTATTTTGGCAGTATTTCCACAGATCTACTTACAATTTTTGAACATTTATATTCTGAATATTCAGTTCTGACACTCTACATGTTTTAATGTTTGTGTTTCTTACTGTTTCAGAGCTTCGCTTTTATGGATGTTGTCATCCTTGTATTTATACTATATACTTTATATCCAATATCCTTAATATAAAAGTAACAGGAAGTCTGTCATATCTTTTCTTGTCTGTTTGTCTGTCCCTACCTTAACTTTGCATAATGATTCCTATAGACGAACGGACAGACAGACATAGGTACAGGAGGACCGACACACCGGACCACGGACGGACCAACCTTAATTAAAGAAAACCTTTGCTTTCAAAAGTAGCTTTATAAATTTATCTATATGTCTGTCTGTCTATCTAACAATATCTATCTATCTATTTTTATGTCCTATCTATCTGTTTGTCCATATTATCTATCCTTTTGTGTGTACGACATTGTATTTTTTAGGAATCCCTGGTACCCTGGGTCAGGATCAGATCTGGTCTTAAGGATCATCCAGGATCAGGTAGTTGTGTAGGGGGAGGGAGGGGACAATGGGCTGTTTATTACACTGGTCCCCAAAGTTCTATTATGACGTTTTCTATTTCATTGGCTTAAACCAAATTCCAACCAACAAAAATTAAATAAAACTTCGGGTACCAATACAATTTACAACCCCTTTTCCTTTCTTTCCCTATTTTTTTTTCTTTAAAATACTTTGGGTACCAATATAATTTATAGTCCAATAACCACCCCCTCTCTATTGTTACTTTGGTATTATCCCCTTAACAATATTTTTTTTCAATTTTGAAAATTTATATCTCCCCCCCCAACAGAACTATGAACTCTGGCAGCAGCGCTCGGCCCCCTAGCCTACCTAGCCACAGCGCTTGGCCTCCTAGCCTTTAACCTAACCTAACCTAATTGTAAAAAAAATTGTTGTTCACAGCCATAGTCATAGTTCTGTCAGGGAGGGAGGGGGGGGGGGATAACCAAAATTTTTGAAATTGAAAAAAATATTGCTAAGAGGATAACGTCATTACTTCTTTGGGTACCAATATAATTTTCAGTCCAATGTCCCCTACCTCCCTGTTGTTACTAGTGCGCTACCTATTCATAAAATTGTCCTTGTAGCATGAATAAAAATAAATAAAACCTTGTCAGCAGTAGTTGTAGGCTGTCTGCCACACCTAAATAGATAAATAGATAAATAGATAGTTAGATAGATAGATAGATAGATAGATAGATAGATAGATGAAGAAAGTTGCTCAATGTGACGTATTATAAATGAGGGATTATCCATCTCTTTTTTAGGAATTTTCTTTCCCACTTGTCATATTTTATCTCATTATAATACTCATTATACTTTTAGTTTGGAACTATGAGACTGGTAATTACTTAAAGAATGAGGAGGATAAAGTTGAAATGTAAGTGTTTAAAGTAACAAGGATGACAACATTCATATAAGCGAAGCTTAACAAACAATAAACAGGAAGGGGGGCCGAGATAATAGGAATTGATGGTATCTCATAACAAATTTTTCTACTATACAAAAATAACTCAGCGAGTTAGCGGCAATGATGCGCTAGTACCCAAAGTCAATCAGAGCCTGCTAAATTCTTGCACATTCCGAAAACATTGAATATTTGATCCATTGTCTTCTCCCTTACTCCCTGACAACTGATACTTTAAAAACCAAATAACATATATATAGACAATAGGATATGTGTGTGTCTGTACTAAAGGATCTTGTTAACCGCTGAACAGATATGGTTCTCCTTTACAATGTAGCTACCCCTAGGTCCTGGAATGGTTTGTAACTATTTTGGAGGATTAGGTGCCACCAGCAACTTTCTCAAAGAATTTGCTCACAACCTCAAGTGCACCTTGAAGCCTTAACTGCTAGTATAGCTATAGTTTGCTTGCCTTACTTTTTAACTTTGCTAACTATGAAGATATTGTTAATATGATTATAATTTTAATATTTAGGTGGTGTTCAGGGTGCCTTGTCAATGGAAAAAATCCACCCCATATCTCATATATTCCCTTTAACATGAAGCGCCACTTGGCTGGGTAAGATTTTACAACATCAATTTCCTAATTCATCTATCCATATATATATCCATCTATCTATCCATATATATATCCATCTATCTATCCATCTATCTATCCATCTATCTATCCATCTATCTATCCATCTATCTATTCATCTATCTATTCATCTATCTATCCATCTATCTATCCATCTATCTATCTATCTATAAATATTTTCATCTATCTATCAATCTATTTATCCATCTATATATCCATCTATCTATTCATCTATCTATCCATCTATATATCCATCTATCAATCCATCGATCTATCTAACCCTCCATCTATTTATCAATCAATCTATCGATCTATCAACCTATCCATCTATCAATATAGCCATCTATCTATCCATCCATTTATCTATTCTTCTATCTATCCATCTATCTATCCATCTATCTATTCATCTATATATCCATCTATCTATCCATTTATCTATCCATCTATCAATCCATCTATCTATCCATCTATCTATCCATCTATCTATCCATCTATCTATCCATCTATCTATCCATCTATCTATCCATCTATCCATCTATCTATCCATCTATCTATCCATCTATCTATCCATCTATCTATCAATATATCTATCCATCTATCTATCCATCTATCTATCCACCTATCTATCCATCTATCTATCCATTTATCTATCCATCTATCATTCTATCCATCTCTCCATATATCCATCTATCAATATATCCATCTATCTATCCATTTATCTATCCAACTATCTATCCATCTATATATCCATCTGTCTATCCATCTATCCTTCCATCTAACTATCTATCTATCTATCTATCTAACTTTCTATCTATCCATCTGCCTATCCATCTATCTATCCATCTATCTATCCAGAACCCAGTAAAAGTGTCTGACTATGATGTCAGAAAAAATTAACAATTAACCAATGAGAGACCGCTATATATTTTACCATTGGTCAATTACAGTGAATACTGGCTTCTCATTGGTTAATTGTTATTTTTTTCTGACGTCATAGTCCGACACTTTTACGAGGTTCATCTATCCATCTATATATCCATCTATCTATTCATCTATCTATCCATCTATCTATCCATTTATCTATCCATCTATATATCCATATGCCTATCCATATATTTATCCATATATCTATCCATCTATCTATCCATCTATCTATCCATCTATCTATCAATCGATCTGTCGATCTATCCATCTATATATCCATCTATCTATCCATCTATCTATCCATCTATCTATTCATCTATCTATCCATCTATCTATCCATCTATCTATCCATCTATCTATCCATCCATCTATCCATCTATATATCCATCTACCTATCCATCTATCTATCCATCTATCTATTCATCTATATATCCATCTATCTATCCATATATCTATCTTGATGATAAGTTTTCATTATTGTTTAGAAGTAAGCACAGACAGAGATGCTACCAAAAATATGTATGTGACATCTGTAACTCAGGCATATCTTAATATAATGAGAGTTTTTTTACACAATCAAGTTGTATGTCTGTTAAGATCTCACTAACATTTTGACCCTGGCAAAAAAATTGTTAAACTTTAACAGCTTTCTTTAGTTAAAAAAAAGACTTTGAGATAAAGGTTGCAAAATAAGATGGGTAGGGAAGCAAAATATCAGGTTATAGTAACTTCTATTTAACTTAAGGAAACTATATGTACATATAATGTTTAAAAAGGTGAGCAAAAACAATATCACCCCCCCCCCCCTCCCCCATCCCAAATTGATTAAAACTTGTAGAGAGGCCTATCTAATATGACAGTGACACGTAGCTTGGTGCATAGGCATAAACAGATATTATTCTTATCCTATTATATACAGTATTAAGCTTTTTTGTCTGTAGCAAAGGATCTTGATAACCAATAAACCGATATGGTTCTCCTTTACATTGAGGCTAAATATAGGTCCTGATATGGTTTTAGGCTATTTTAATCATACAAATATGTCTGGATATGGTTTAAGGCTATTTTTCTGCCCTTCCATATCCATTGAAATATAGAGCACCTAGATGCTAGGGGTGCATCCGTTAGTATTTATTATAGAATTAAGATAATAAAAATCCAGGTTGGCATAACTTGTATGCATTAACTAGCCATAAGAAAAAACACAGAAATGATCTTACAGCTCACATGAAAACTGCTGGAAACGTTTTTGACAGGAATGCATGGCTTCTATATACACGTTTTTATTTAATATAGCAAAAGTATTGTTTAATATAACCCACTTAACCTTGATAGAAATTAGAAATTTTAAAACATTTTTCAACTTTTTAGATGTTTTTTTTATTATTTTTCTATGTTTGAGTGTAGCCATCCCTATTTGATTTTAGAAAATAAATAACTGTTTATTATTATTTGTTTAAGAATAAATAGAATTTAAAAAGCATAAATTATGAATGAATGAACCATTGTATTGACTATATAGGATGACTTGCCTGTATGTTGGCATCTTATTAAAACTTCCCTGTAATAACAGGTATAAATATATATAGATATATTCTCAGCATCACTGTAATACACTTTTATTTGTCTGTTAGTCTGTACTTGGCAGCTGCCAGCCACAGTCTGCAGTCAGCGGAAAACGGCAGCGGATCTTTGTGAAATTTTAATACGTTATGTAGACTTGTAAGAAATGCTTAAGTTTAAAATTTGAAGTCTCTAAGTCAAAAATTGAGGCTACAGAAGCCTTTTAAAGATTTCTGGAGGCATGGAGGATCAGGACCTGCAGAATCATACCTGGAATCTAAAATTAACTTTAACACCTGTATTTCATATGAGGATGTACTACTAGAGGATATTTTAGTATTTTGGTAAGATAAAATGCTGTGTTTAAGTCAAAAAAATATTTTTGCTCTTTACCTGGATGACCCTGCCAGGTTGGCTGGCATCCTGTGCCCGTCAGGATGGAGATATTCAAAAAATTCCAACTCTCAATTATGTGTCATACCCATACTTAAAAAGTCACGCAGTTTGGGCTCTATATCTTTCACATACAGAAAAAAAACCCTGACCGTTAAGGGTTTATTATGCCCTTCTGTCTATTTTTTATATATATAATCTATTTTTGTTATTTTAACTATAGTATGATATTCTTAGGTTTAATGTGATGACAAGGGAGTTTACAAAATCTGAAAAATTGGAGATAATACAAATATACAACAATAAAGGTAACTCTATAATGCAAAGTAGCTTGATGTCTGTCCTTCCGTCCCTTAAGATCTCAGTAACCACTGAACCGATTGGATTCTATTCTTCAGGGAATATACCTGCTTGTCCTCTAGTGGTTTTAGGCTATTTTCTTGGAGGGTGAGACACCCCCAACTCCCCCAAAAACAAAGAAATCCCCACCATTTTTTTTTTAGATAGGTACCTATTGATAGCTGATACATATTTGGTATAAAAATATTTATATATTTATAATAATATTGATGACTTAATTTATGATATATTTAGGTGGAAATGCTGAAGAGAGAATGTTGGAGATTATCAAAGCAGGTGCCAATGTCATGCCAGAGAATTACCTGGACGATACAGACTTGAACAAGTAAGTCAATATTAATATTAGGCTGGCAGTTAGGACTGATTAAATATCTGCTTTACTGTCCATCTGTCCATTTATATGTACAAAAGCATTCTTCCTAAAACTAAAATTAAAATTGGAGGGTCAATTTACCCCCCCCCCCCCCCATCTCACCCTTTCCCTCAAGTGCCCCCCATGGGCACAGCCGCTAGTACCTGATAAACCTGGATTTTCAAGAGTTCATTCACAGTGTGTACCAACCTGAATCAAAACTGCGCACTGACAAGTTTTTCCCGTTGAACACCAGGGCTGCCGGCGGCTTGGCGGGGCTGCTGAGAGGCGACGGCGGCTGCTGAGCAGCTAGCCCTTACATCTAAACTCATTTGATATAAGAAAAAGCAACATAATGTTTTTCTGTGTGTTTGTACCTGTATGAACCATCATGTGTCTTGTCAAAGTACTCTTAGTAGAGAATACCTTTTCCCAATGATCACATGAATATGACCTCTCACAAGTTTGAACCCTTTTGTGTGTATTCTAACCTAGTATTCAATACAACCCGATATAACCGAACAAACCAAAGCTAAACTAGGACCCCAATATTTTTATTTAATGTTAAAAATAATGGAGGGGGGAAGGAGTTTTTAATGCTCAACAAGTCGCTATAAGGTATATTACCCATGTATAACAAACACACCTGATAAACCGCGGCGGCTGTGTAGGAATCCCGGGCTGCCGCAGCTCCCATCAGACCCTACAGTTGTTGTTGCTGCTGCTGCTTTTGTTCAAGTCCGTACAGCTGGTCAGCAGCTGCTGTGGCTGCAGCTGTCGAGGCAGCTGATGAAGGATATCCATATACAAATGTTGTTGTTGGTCATATTGTTGTTGTCCTAACACAGGCTTCACCTTAACATAATTGAATTGATATAAAAGTAACAGTTTGTCTGTAGAGCAATATATTGCAAACCACTGGACCAATATGGTTCTCCTTCTATAACTATTTACTTGTCCAGCTACAATCTTGAAATACCTATGCAAACAAGTAAAATGTAAACTTAAATACATGTTTTAAAAAGCCAACCGTCCCTTTCATATGTATTGTAACTTATATTAAAGTAACAGGATGTCTAAATCTCTGTTTGATTGTATGTGTAGCAAAGAATTGCGCCAATTGTTGAACTAATCCAGGAAATGTCCAATATAAGATTTTATTTTTAAGGATGAACCAGCTTTTTTTCTCCCTTGTGGAAAATGATAAGCTGGAAATAAGAAGCACAGAACCCAAAACTTCTCCTTTGTATGAGGAGAGAGGTAAGAGAATTTGGATATAGTCCATTTTGTGACAAAGCCTCTTAAGAGGCGTTACGTCGTATTTTCACAGTAGCTTTTCCGCTATTTCTAGCACCTGCGGGGCAATCACCTAACCTAACCTATCAAAAGCTACTGCTATGCCTAGCTCCTTCAGGCAGCTGTAACTCTACTTAACAACCCATACCCAGGGTACCCTAACACGGAGGGGGGGTGGGGGACTACCCCAACCCCCATAATTACCTAACCCGACCTGACCTGAAGTAATAAACCAACAAAAATTATCCCAACACTTTTTTTATAAATTTTAATTTACAGGAGTTGGTATTTTTGCCAAAGTAGAGATACCCGCAGGCACGGATATTCCAGAATTGCAAGCTGTTCTACTCAAGAAACCAGATGATTATCAGGTCAAAATATAACAGGTCTATTTAGTAATGGTTTAGCAATATTTTAGGGTAGGGATCCTCTACCCTCCCAATAAAAAATTCCCCTGGAAAAAAAACTTTTTAATTTTTTTCTTTTTAAAACCAAAAAAGTACCTAGTCAATTTACAACCTCCACCCTACTCCTCCCGTCTTATCCAAACCTCAAGTGCCCCTAGAGGCCTTTAGGTGAGTGTTGATTAAAGTCAAGGTGATCGGACAATGGACGAAAAATTGCTGTACATTGGACATCCCTGACAATTTTTCACAAAATAACCCCTTATGTAGGTAGTATAATTAGTAGTTCAAACGTTTGGACACTCAACCAACCAATCAAAATACAATAATATAGTCCCCAAAGTTGTTGAGCCAATAAATAAAAAAACTGTTATTATAAAACTTTGAGGATTATTGTTTATTTTATTTTAGCATCAACCTGGGGAGGATTATTCTGAAATGCTTGTACAAAGAACAACATACAATCTTTCAGGAACAATTATTTAGTACCAAAACTAATGTAAATTATATTAGTACCCAGAGTATTGTAAATAATTCTGGTACCCAAGAATTGTATTACAATAATTCTGGCACCCAAAGTATTGTAAATTAAACTGGTACCCAGAGTATTGTAAATAATTCTGGCACCCAAAGTATTGTAAATAATTCTGGTACCCAAAGTATTGTCAATAATTCTGGTACCCAAAGTATTGTAAATAATTCTGGTACCCAAAATAATGAGTATACTGTTACAGGCACGCTGCAGTTAGTAAATAATAACTGTCAGCATTTCAATAGCCAGTAAGTTTTAAAACTTATAATAATCACAGACAGACAGACAGACCAACAGACTTACACACAGAATAGTTATTTCTCATATCCTATTATAAACAGACTTACACACAGAATAGTTATTTCTCACATCCTATTATAAACAGACTTACACACAGAATAGTTATTTCTCACATCCTATTATAAACAGCTTTCGGCGGATTATGTTTGTAAATTTATTTATAGAAAACTGGATAAAAAAAGACATATTTTTTTGTATAAATGAGAACTGGTTATAATCCACCGGATTTTAACCCTTAACAGTCGGGCCCCTTGCCGCACCTTTATCTCAGCTCACATCAGAGCTAGAGGGCTAAAAAAATTTGTGCATATCTAATGTTTGATAATAATTTTCCGACTATCAAAAAGTCAAAGTCAATTTTCGCTTTTTTCACCCCTTTATTTAGCAACCTTTGTGTTTAGGTCCTTTTTTACTTAAAAATTTCAAACGGCTGTCATTTTTAGATTTTTAAAGCTAGAAAAACTATTTTTTCAAAAGTTTATATGGTCACAGGAGGCCGGACAAAGTGTCTAAAAAATCAGCCATGTGATGTCATAAAAATGAGGGATTATCCATCTCTCTATTGTAAGTAAGTAAGGGATTTTCTTTCCCACTTATCCTCTCATCTCCCTCATTTTTATGACGTCACATGGCTGAATTTTGAGACACTTTATCTATCTACATATAAAACTTTTTTTGTAAAAATTGCAAAAGACAGACTGATAAATACATTAACATACAGACAAAGAGTATTTTTTCTTGTGAAAATTCCCCTGTTTGACAGAGATATTGTTAAGGTACACAGTGGTGAAGGAGAAAAAGGTTGTGGGCTGTAAAGCTGTAAGAGACATACAACCAGGAGAGGAGGTCACAGTAAATTACCTGGTAAGTTATTACAGATAGATAGTTTATATGTCTATCTATATATTTATCTCTTCATCTATCTATCTATCTATATGTGCGTCTATCTATCTGTTTATCTGTTCATCTATCTATCTATCTTTCTATCTGTTCATCTATCTATCTATTTATTTATCTGTTCATGTGTCTATCTATCTATCTGTTCATCTATCTATTTATTTATCTATCCATCTATCTGTTCATCTATCTATCAATCTGTTCATCTATCTATCCATCTGTTCTTATATCTATTCATTTCTCTATTAATCTATCAATCTATCTGTCCAAGTGTCTATCTATCTATGAATCCGTACATCTATAAATCTAATTATCTGTGTATATATCTATATATCTATCTATCTTGTAGTCAGCGAAGAGTAGAAAGGCAAATCAGAATTACTCGGGTCGTTACTGTTGTGAAGATGATCAGAGTATACTTGAATTATTCCTCTCCGAAGATGATGAAGAAACTCTGTTCCAAGAACCGATGCACCAACAACCTGAACAACCAATGCTCAAACAACCTGAAGTCCCAACCCTGAACCCCAACCCAGAATGCCCCAAGATAAAACTTATTATCAAGAAGAGGACCCTCAGGGGAGGAATAGAGAAGTGGCAAATTAAAAAGGATTAGAACCAGTTCCCATTTTATTCCCATTGTGTTATATCCAGTTTTCTATCAACATAAAAATGTACAATCATTTTATATCTGCGGAAAGTGAGATATAATTATTCTGAATATTTTTTTAAAACTATTTTTTTCAGAAAAGAAAGTATGAGTAAAAATGATGGAAAATGTATATTCAATGGAAAACATTTTGGTGTGAAACTGCCTTGTAATTGTGAGGTAAGCATAATTTATTGTAAAACTGTATTATACTTTACTACTGTATTCAATACTATACTGTACTATACATGTATTTCTATACTCATATTTGGTGGCAAACTAATATTTTCAGAGAAGATTATTTTTTTTTAAAATGACAATGAAAAAATTCAATATGTTATATAGGTAAGATATTTGTTGAAATCTAAGCTTTTCAATAAAAATAGGGTTGTTCCTCCTGTCCGTCCATACATATGTCCATAACAAATAGCTCTATAAAACTTTGGGTACCGGATTATAAAACTTTGGGTACAAGATTATAAAACTTTTGGTACCAAAATATAAAACTTTGGGTATCAGATTATAAAACTATGGTCCACCTGTCCGTCCAAACTTATGTCTGTCTATCTCTCCGTCATATGTCCTAACCAACCTGTTTAAAACTGTAGTTCTTGCCAGGAGTTTATTAGCCCTGCTGAGGTTATATTACCTAAAGTAACTAAAGTCTAAAAATGGCAGGTGTCCTAAGTAACCTGTCTTCTATCCTTCATATGACAGGTGTCCTAACTAACTAACCTGTCAAGTACTTTAGTTCTTACCAGGAGATTATTCGACCTTCTGGAGTTATATTACCTTAAGTAACTCTATCCTTCATATGGCAGGTGTCCTAACTAACTAACCTGTTTAAAACTGTAGTTCTTGCCAGGAGTTTATTTGCCCTGCTGGAGTTATTCTCCACTAATGGCAGGTGTCCTAAATAGTATTACTAAACTCTTTTATTGCTCGACATTGTTACAACACAATAATCAACAAGGAGCACTAGACAACACAAAACATCCAGGGAAATAATTGTTGTTTAATTATATGTCAAGAGAAACCCACTAAATCGCTGGAAAAAGGAAGAACCATTTACATGTGATTCATGGGGAAAGGGTTATTCTATTTAATGTTACTTGACGCATCACATGAGGACATATACATATACGTGTGAACATATCATAAGAGTTCTGCTGATATTTACTTTGTCTGCTAGCAGAAACAAAGTATCACAGCATTTTAATTGAACTTATAAATTATATGATAGAGGGCGAGGCTTTTTATAAAAGTTGTATACCTGTGTATTAAGTCAAACTGGTAAGACAGGTGCTGAACACATGACATGACAATATAGATAGATAGATAGTTGTATACCTGTGTATTAAGTCATAATGGTAAGACAGCTGATGAACACATGACATGACAATATAGATAGATAGATAGTTGTATACCTGTGTATTAAGTCATAATGGTAAGACAGCTGCTGAACACATGACATGACAATATAGATAGATAGATAGTTGTATACCTGTGTATTGTCTCATACTGGTAAGACAGCTGCTGAACACATGACATGACAAAGTCCAACATAACCGAGGATAACTGAGGCAAGCCAATCTCACTCTCTTTTCTGTCTAAACACCAATGAATTAGGTAAAGTAATACTAAACTCTTTGATTGCTTGATATTTGAGTTCTAACTGTACATGTTAATAAGTTGTGCATGTGGTTTGGGCTATGACATTCTCCCTAATATTAATGTCACGCACCTGACATAGCAGCAGTAGGAAACATTGTTAATGTCTTTAGTTATAAAGCTGTGTTAAGCTAAGATTTGAACATATCACCTCCCCAGAAACGAGCGGATGCGCTACTGGACGAGACAAAAACGCGGATTTTTTGTATATACATATTTGTTGTATTCTAAACAGACCCTCTTTCCCCATATATTACAAGATAATGGCCATTTCTGTTTGACGGCACTCTAGGTTGTTTCTCGCTAAACTTGGCAAAATGACGATAAAATTTCAGCCTTCCCTGGACCCAATAATGAAGACTAGTACTGTTTTAACTCTTGTTCTAATACAGTAAAGTGTTATACAGTAATGAAATTCCAAACCATGGGAGTTTTTCATTAAAAATAACTGCCTATATGGACAATATCTATAATACAAAGTAGAACGATGTCTGTCTGTCCGTCTGTCCGTCTGACCGTCTGTCCGTCCGTCTGTCTGACTGTCCCTTAAGATCTCAGTAACCATTGAACCGATCGGATTCTACTCTTCAGGGTATCTACCTATTGGTCCTGTGGTGGTTTTAAGCTATTTTCTCGGGGGATGGGACACCCCCAACCCCCCCAAAAACCAAAAAATCCCCCCCCATTTTTTTTTTTTTTTTTTTTTTTTTTTTTTTGAAGGAGTTTCCATGGTCCTTTATGGTCTCCTCTTTTTTTTATCACCTCTTGGGCAAAGCCCCTAGAGGCTAGGGGCGAAGCCGCTAGTTAAATTATAAAGTAGCCTTACAACTATGTTTAGTATACCTCGTGATATTGGAGATTCTCTAGTTTTCTGTGATGGTGTGTAGGGTCCCCCCTAAACATCCAGGCCCCACCAATGTTAGGTAAAAAGTTGATACCATCCAGCATAAACCATTTTCTGAAATCAAAATATAATTGTTACTTTTCCCGGCTTACTTATTTTTGCACTCAGTTTTAAAAGCAAAGCTTTGTTTAAAATTAAGGTCAGACCATCAGTAAGTCAATCTTTTCAACTGTCCATAACGGATAGTTTTTACCATTAATTTAGGCATGTTAGAGTTGTCCTATCAACTTCAACATATTTGCCTGTATACCTACCTAGCCTCTGAGGACGGAATACACAGAGAGATTTTAATGTATTTCCGAATTTAACTCACATTGCGTGGCTTGTGTTAATGGTAGAAAAATATCACGCATACCGTTAGAACCGCACTGAGTTCTAGTTTTCAGAAATATAAATATTATATTTCAGCTGTTTGTACTTGAGTGGCTACGTTGAAAAATGTGAGGATGGTTTGAAAATGCTACCTGCATGTAAATCAAGAAAAGATTCATTTCAAATATTTTCATTGATTTAACTTCATTGCTATTTGACATGTCCAATTAAGCTTTTTAAAAGCAAAGCTTTTCTATACTTAGTGTCAGTCTGAACGTCCGTTCGTCTGTAATTAGATTAGAATTGTCAAAATAATTTCAAACTTTGTATGATGATTCCTATAACAGTTAGGTACGACTTAGAAAGCGAATAATCAAGCCCTAAAAATGGAAGTATGTCCTTAATCATTATGTCCTGCAACAAAATTACTTACAATTTAGTTTATTTAATATTATGCTTATTCATTTTGACATTCTACAAGTGTTAATGTTTGTTTTTCCTTCAATTTCAGAGCTTCACTTTTATGGATGTTGTCATCCTTGATACTCAGCTTAATGAACCAATCATCAAAATTCAATAAAAGTCCCCAAAGGTATTGATCCAACGAATCAGAAAGCATTACAATAAAACTTTGGGGACTAGTATAATAAACAGCCCAATGTCTCCTCCCTCCTTAATGTGTTACAACTCGGCAAAGACCAGAAATTACAGAACCATTTTCCTGAAAAAAGAGAAACACAAATTAAGATAATATGAATTATCAATAATACAAAGTAGAACAATGTCTGTCCGTCTGTATGTCCGTCTGTATGTCCGTCTGTCTGTCTGTCTGTTCATCTGTATGTCTGTATGTCTGTCTGTCTGTTCATCTGTAAATCTGTATGTCTGTCTGTCCATCTGAAGCTTAAGATCTTGGTAACAGCTGAACCGATTGGGTTCCACTCTTCAGGGAATAAACCTACTGGTACTGTGATGGGTTTAAGCTATTTTCTTGTGGGGGGTGAGGCACACCCACGCCCCAAAAAGTAGAAAAGATCCCCCTCCAAATTCATTTTATAAATTTGCAAATATGGTTAATGAATAAGTAAACTTTGTGGACTACTCTAATTAATATCCCATCGTCTCCTCCCTCACTGAATAAAACTCAGGTAAAGTAAAATTAACAAGGATGACAATTTCCATAAAAGCAAAGCTTTGAATAGGTAGGACAAAAGAACATTAACACTTGTAGAGTGTCAGAGCTGAATAAGCAGATTGTTATTGCAAAACTGTATAAATACATAATATTTAAGGACGTACTTACATTTTTAGGACTTAATTATAGAGATGCTTTGCTTATAACATTGTACCTTGTTGTAATAGGAATCAGTATTCCAAAAATCAGATGAATTGTAACATACAAAAATTTAATGTCAAAAAAGTAAAAAATCAACATGTTTAAAATGGACATACGGACATTTTGGTAATGACTATAGAGTTGCTACGCTTTCTACGTCGTACCTAACTCCTATAGGAATCATCATGCAAAGTTTGAAACCGAAAGGACAATTCTAACTTGCCTAAATTAACGAAAAGAACTATCCGTTAATTACGACCCTATCGCTTTTAATAATGGCATTTTGTGTTTAACCATAAGACCAATTAAACCAATGAAAGGATTATCTTGATAATTTATGCGAAAGATTTTTTAACAATGACCAATAGGAAGCTTTTAAACCTTTACCTCCCTTCCCCCAAACTTATGTAAAATTAAATTATTAATGGCGTTTTGAGTTTAACCCTAAGATACTTATGACCAAATAAACCAATGAAATAACGACATCGATAATTTATGCAGAGAATTTTTAACAGTGACCAATAGGAAGCATTTAACCCTTATGTCCCCTTATGTCCCCTGAACTCAGGTTTAAACATATAATGGCGTTTAATGGAAATATTATTACTTGGATCTCACACTAGACATTCATGCACTCTAATATAGTGAAACTCATAGCTGGCTAAAATAAAGATATCCCCCTAACCATCCATCCCCTTTACCTCATCCCCTCCCCTCCTACTGGATGGATGTGCTGACCAATAAATCATGTCCATGTTAGCAACCTAATTTGATACTAATTTACGATATTGCAGGACAGGGATCTAAAGGGATATATGCGAACCATATCAGTCCAGTGGCTAGAGAGATCTCTTGCATACAAGGAGAACCATATCAGTTCAGTGGCTAGAGAGATCTCTTGCATACAAGGAGAACCATATCAGTCCAGTGGCTAGAGAGATCTCTTGCATACAAGGAGAACCATATCAGTCCAGTGGCTAGAGAGATCTCTTGCATACAAAACTCCAGTTACTTTTATACAAAAGGATATGATAATAGTTATTTCTCGCATCTTATTATAAACGGCTTTCCGCGGATATAGAATGTATAACCTTTGACACCTCGGGGCTATAAAAACTAGTTTTAATTTTTATATTCGTAGAAAGCTGGATATAATACGATGCTAGACATAGTTTTTTCGTATGGATGAGAACCGGTTCCTATCCACCGGATTTGAATGAATACGAGAAAAAATCTGATTGTTATTCTATAGGAAAAGTACTTATTTTATCTTTACAAGTATTGCAGGACAGGGATCTAAAGGGATAAGACAATGGCCGATAAATTAAAGAACATCCCCAATGATCATACACAAAATTACTCCTTCTGTAGATTAAAATTTGTTGTTGAAACGTTTCGGAACTCAACTTAAGGAACCAATAAATCAAAATTAAATTTATTTAGTTGTACCCAAAGTTGTTGAGCCAACGAATTTAAAAATGTTATTCTAAAACTTTGGGGACTAGTGTAATAATCCGCACAATGACACCTCCCTCCCTGGTATTGAAGGATCAGAAATGATACGCTGAATATATAAAAAGTTTTTAAAATATTTGGGAAGGGAGGGAGGTGACATTGGACTATTAATTATACTAGTACCTAAAGTTTTATACAGTCGATATATCAATGCATTGGTTTAAAAACTTTGGGAACTTTTATTTAACCATTTTTAGCTAACATTTTGAAAACTTTGTAAATCTACAGAAGGGGTAATTTTGTTTATCATTCTTGATTTAGCTTAGCTAATAAAATACAATGGATATAGAATAAGTAGATATATTACTAGGGGAAAATTAATTTAGGTTGCTACAATTTTCCTTATTTATTCATCCAGTAGTTGGCGAGGGGATGGGGTAAATAAGCTACAAGTTTCACATTATAAGAGTACAGAAAAATCTGGTTCAACATCCAAGTAATAATATATCCATTATAAACAAAATCCATTACCTACAAAAAAAGGTGGAAAAACCACCAAACAAGGAATACAACATGCTGAAGAGCGTAAACTGTTAAATACCACAGGTAAAGGTTCAGCAGGGAAATGCCATGGCCTAGGATCATCCCAACCAAGGGGGCGGTGCAATCACCAGCTTTCTGCTGTATCTGCAAAAATAATAATTCCAGTATGGCTTCGAAACCGATTAATATCAGCTGGATAAGATAGAACTGGTTCTCAGCCATACTAGAAAATTATGTATAGACTTGTACTACAGACAATTGTCCACGAATATTAAATTAAAAGTCATATGATTAATACCAGTTTTGTTAGCTAAGGCCTTGTCTTATCCCTTTAGATCCCTGACTAAATCTATCTACCTATCTATCTGTCTTTCTATCTATCTATCATTCTATCTATAAATTTCAGGTCATAAGAAAGAACCAGTTTCTATCAATCTATCTATCTATCTATCTACCTATCTATCTTTCTATCTTTTTATCTATCTATCAATCTATCTATAAATTTCAGGACATAAAGAAGAACCAGTTTCTATCAATCTATCTATCTATCTATCTATCTATCTATCTACCTATCTATCTTTTTATCTATCTATCTATCATTCTATCTATAAATTTCAGGTCATAAGAAAGAACCAGTTTCTATCAATCTATCTATCTATCTAACTAACTACCTATCTTTCTATCTTTTTATCTATCTATCTATAAATTTCAGGTCATAAGAAAGAACCAGTTTCAATCTATCTATCTATCTATCTATCTACCTACCTATCTATCTTTTTATCTATCTATCAATCTATCTATAAACTAACAGTTTCTGTTTAATTGTGATTTCTTTCAACCTCTAATAAAGTGAACCTTGTAGCTGGCTAAAATAATTTATGCAAACGACTTTAGCTCTTAACAGTTGGGCCCCTTGCCGCAACTTTAGTGGTTGGGGGGGAGGGGAGGGGGGCGTTCAACGCCCCCTCTATTTCCTCAGTTCCCATTAGAGCTAGAGGGCTAAAAAATGTTGTGCATGTCCCCTGTTTGATAATGTATTTCCGACTATAAGTGAGTCAAATTAAATTTTCGCTTCCTTCACCCTTTTATTCAACAATCTTTGTTTTTAGGTCCTTTTTACTTAAAGATTTCAAACGGTTGTCATTTTCTTATTGTTGAAGCTAAAAAAATATTTTTTAGAAAATGTTTAGACGAATCTGTACCACTTTTGATTCCTGTGACGTCATAAAATAAGAGGAGAAGTGTGAAAGAAACGCCTATAAAAGAGATGGAGAATATGACGTCAAAAGTGGTACAAAATTAGGCTTAGTCAATGTTTATCTTTATGTAAATTTTATATTAGAAATCTTAAAACTAACAAAATTGTTTATAATTCTATAATTTTCAAATTTTAATATCCGTGAAAATTTGTCTTTAAAAAACCAAGTAACACAAAAAACAAATCAATCTTACAAAAAGTTGTCAACAATTAATGAATGTACAGACTTTGTGGTAACAATTATAAAGTTGCTACGCTTTCTAAATTGTACCTATCTGTTATAGGAATCATCTTGCACAGTTTAAAATCAATAGGACAATTCTTACATGTATAAATAAACTAAAATCGCCAACCATTATGGACGGACAGACAAAGTGACTCATAGAGTAGCTTCTCTACTAAAAATAAATAAGGTTAGCACCATAGATTAACAAAATCACCTCTTCTGTAGATTAGAATTATGTGTTGAATTGCTTGGACTTATCTATTTCAAACCATCCAACCAAGATTCAATAAAAGTACCCAAAGTACACAGCTACTGTCCAAGTAAAAAGTTTGGGTACCAATTAGCCCTTAACGGTTGGGAGGGGGGGGGGAGGGGCCACAGGAGCTAAAAATAGGAGAAAAGCTACTGTGAAAAATACAAAGAATCACCCCTTAAGGAGCGCTGCCACGAAAGGGACTATACCCAAACATTGTTATAGTATAGATACAAAAAAAGTTGTAAAACACGTATTCTTAAAATAATTTATTGTAAAATCATTTATTTATCATTATTTTCCTGGTAAGACTGTTTCCAAGAGAAAAAAATATCTACAAATACCCCTCTCTCAAAAGGCTCTGTCACACACAAAAACACATACACACACACTTATATATATACATAAGAAGCGGCAAATCTAGAGGAAGGTAGATAGAATGGTCCATTCCCAGGGGCAGGGGAAGGTGGCAATTTTTAATCCAGAATGGAATAGTCCATTATTGTAAAATATTATGGACGTTAATTAAGTCAAAGCATGAAATGCAGGGAGGGAGGGGACATTGGGCTGTTTATTACACAAATTTATATAATAAAGTTTTCTTATTCATTGGCTTGACAATTTTGGGGACTTTTATTGAATTTTGGTTGGTTCATTAAGTTAAGTGTCTTAAAGTTTTAACCAATAATGCTAATCTGCAAAAGGGATAATTTTTTTTATCATCATTGGAGATGTACATTAATTAATTAGCCATTGTCTTATCCCTTTAGATCCCTGCATTAAATGTATAAATATTATGTTTTCTTTAGGGTATGAAAGAAGGGGAGGGGATTATGGAAAAATACAAGAAAAGGAAAGATTTTTAAAGTGCGCTGATTTTCTAAAAATCTTGAACCGAGAAATGCAGAGTGAATAGGGGTTCGGAGTATGTTACTCCGAAAGAGAGAGGGAAAGAAAGAGAGAAAGAGAGAGAAGATATGATTCTTACAAAAGTAAACTCTATAAAATTATACATACACTAATATAAAAAAAATATTAAAACAAGGATGTCAACATCCATAAAAGTGAAGCTCTGAAACGGTACAAACGGACATTAACACTTTTATAGTTGAAGAATTGAATAATCAGAATATAATTCATAAGAGTCAAAGCAATTGTATGTAAATTTGTTGAAAAACTTCTTGATACATGATAATGTTTTTTGTATATTTTTGGACATACTTACATTTTTAGGACTTAATCATAGAGTTGCTTTGCTTCGCTTTTAAAAGTAAAAAAAATTAGGAGGTACTTTTGAAACATAAATCATTATGCCTTACCGATCACATGACCTAACTACACAAGACCAGTTTAATAATAAAATTTTTCCAGTATGGCTTCAAAACCGATATTAATATCCGCTGGATTAGAACCGATTCAGTCATACATACTGAAAAATCGTGTAATGGCACGTATTACAGACAATTTTCCATGAATAATAAAATCTCTTTACCCCCTTTGAATGCATAGCCGTAAATTACACTGGTAACCAAAGTTAAGGCTAAACAACTTTGGGTACTTTTATTGTTAACCTACCTATAACACAGTGGCCAAGAAAGAGTTCAGTCAAGATATTATCAGAGAAGGACTGTAAATTACACTGGTACCCAAAGTTTTATAGCCTCGTTATGGCTTAAAAACTTTGGGTACTCATATTGTTACCTACTTATAACCCAGTGGCTGAGGAATATTTAATTAGATATTTTAAGGGAGGGACTGTAAATTACAACAAAGCTAACCTTATTTCAACTAATCTACAGGAGGGGTAATTTGGTTTATCATAATTTGGTAAGCTAACCTTATTGGATGATAGTTTCATATTTGTTGGGCTTAAAGACTTTAAGTACCCTTATCTATTGGTTCCAATCTAGTAGTGATCCAACTTTTCAACCAATAATATCAATCTACAAAAGGGGTAAATTTGTTTATCCTAATTTGGGAAGCTGACCTTATCTGACAATAGTTCCTGGGATCTTATTCATTGGACTTATATTTATTTTTATTACATTATTGTTGGTTAAGAAAAGTTAATTTTGTCAATCATAATTGGGGATACTGACCTCATACAAACATATATTTAGAAGACTTGATAACTAGGGAGGAGAGTATCAGCAGCAGCGGTTATTTACAGCCACACAGCTGGAACCCTTTTTGCTGCCGCCAGTCTTTCCACTTGGCCGGTTCTTCAACTTTATACCGCTGCCAGCCGTTTCCGTCAAACTGTCTGGCCGTTAATTCTGAAAGAGAGATATTACAGTGTTATAGACAGACAGCTTTCTGCGGATATTATAAGTGAAACCCAGTTCTAAACCAGGGGATAGTAATCGGTTTCAAAGCCATATTTGTTGGGCCGTTGATTCTAAAAATAAAATAGAGTTTGTTATAGTAATATAGACAGATTTCTGCGGATAATGTAACTGAAAACCGGTTTAAATCCAGCGGATATTAATCAGTTTTAAAGCCATAATTGTTGGATCATTGATTCTGAATAAAAAGAGTATTACAGACAGCTTTCCGCGGATATTATAAGTGAAAACAAGTTTTTAATCCAGCGGATATCAATCGGTTTCAAAGCCATACACTATTTGGCCGTTAATTCTGAATAAAAAAGAGTATTATAGACAGCTTTCCGCGGATATTATAAGTGAAAACCGGTTCTAATTCAGCGGATATTAAACGGTTAAAAGCCTTACTGTGGGGCCGTTGATTCTAAATATAAAAGAGAGTTTGTTATAGTATTATAGACAGCATTCTACGAATATTATGAGTAAAAACTTGTTCTAATCCAGCGGATATTAAACTGTTTCGAAAGACATCCTTAGATTCTAAATAGAAAAAAGATATGTTGTAGTATTATAGACAGCTTTTTGCGGATATTAAAAGTGAAAACAAGTTTTAAATCCACGGGATTTTAACGGTTATAAGCCATACTGTTGGGCCGTTTATTCTGAATAGAAAGACAATTATAGACAGCTTTCCGCGGATATTATGAAAGTGAAAACAAGTTCTAAACCAGCGGATATTAGTTGGTTTAAAGGCCATCAGTTGGCCATGTTGGGCCGCTGATTCAAAATAAAAAAAAAGAGACGTTATAGTATTACTGACAGCTTTCTGCGGATATTATAAGTGAAAACCGGATCTAATCCAGCAGATAGTAATCGGTTTTAAAGCTATACACTTAAATATAAAGAAGAGAGCCTTTATAATATTATAGACAGAATTACGCGGATATTATATAAGTGAATATTAATCGGTTTGAAAGTCATACACTTTTGGGCCGTTGATTCTAATTAGAAAAGGAGATATGTTTTAGTATTATAGACAAGAATGAATAGGAATAGGATAATTGAGTCATACAAAGTAGTCATTTTGTGCGTATTTTTAGTAAATATGCGAAAAAAAGTTAAAAATCACTATATTTTTTTAATGGTAACAATTATAGAGATGCTACACTTCCTAAATCATACCTTATTCTAATAAGAATCATAAAGAAAGGTTTGAAATCAATAGGACAATTCTAACATGTCTAATTTAAAGATGTACGGACCCTAACTATAGAAATGTTTCACTTAAAATTTTTTTCCCTTTTGCTAACTAATTTTAATTTTTAGTAGCGAAGCTACTCTATATTATAATTTGAAATGTCCGTCTGTCCGTATGTATGAAATGTTTTAGGGAAAACGTGATTTTCTCAGCTCCTATAAAAGATAGAATGCTGAAATTTATTTTCCCTCTAATAAAGTGGCATCTGGCAAACATAATGTACCCAAAGTACACGGTTGTTGTCCAAGTAAAAAGTTTGGGTACCTATTACTTTAGCCGGATACGAGGTGGCGGCTAATTCCTCCCGGTAAAACTTGGAACCGATCACATGACCTAAACACACAAGGAACAGAATAATAATAATATTTTTCCAGTATGGCTTCGAAACCGATTAATATCCTAGGATGGCAACATCCATAAATGCGAAGCTTAAAAGAAATCTAAAGGGATAAGACAATGACCGAAAAATTTATGTACATCCCCAATAATAATACACAAATTTAACCCTTCTCTCAATCAAAATTAGTGGTTGAATCGTTTGGACACTAAACCAACAAAAGTCCCAAAATTTTTTTAAAAGTCCCAAATGTTGGTAAGCCAACTAATGAGAAAACGTTATTATAAAACTTTGGGGACAAGTGTTATAAACAGCCCATTGTCCCCTTCCTCCCTAATAAAAGCGAAGCTTAACAAACTAAGCATAAACAAATTATCGTATTATTGACAGCTTTTCGTAGATATTTTAATGAAAAATTATAAGTTTTGAAAGTATTGGTAGACAGGGATCTAAAGGAAAAGACAATGGCCGATAAAATGGATCACATCCCCAATAATGATACACAAAATTACTTCTTCTGTAGATTAAATTAGTGGTAAAAACGTTTGAACACTAAAATTAATGAATCTACCAATAAAAATTCAATAAAAGTTCCAAAAGTCCCAACTTTTCAACTAATAATATTAATCTACAAAAGAGGTAATTTTGTCAATCATAATTGGGGATACTGACCTGATTTGACAATAGTTTTCTGTAGAGTATAAGTATGGGATAACCAGCTAACTGTCCCAGAATAAGCTTTAAACCTGAATTAGATAGATATATAGATGGATAGATGGATAGAAAGATAGATGGACAGATAGATAATTAGATACATGTGTATAATTTCGTCTCTAGTTTTATTCAGAGTATTACACAGACAGACAGACAGACAGCTGTACCTGCTTCAGTGCCGCCAAGGTTATCAGCTAGAGCTTGAGTCCAGCCCCTCTGTGTTGGAATGATTTTTCTTGTATTCCCTGGCAAGTTCGAACCCATTAATTCCCCTTTCCTTACACCAGAGATTGAGTGTGTTACGCGGCATTCCTAACTATCTCCGCGCTTCGCTTGTAAACAAACAAAGAGGCGCACATTTTTCCTTTGATGATTCCCATGTGAAGAGCTACGTGAATAAAAATAATGTATTGGTTGAATATACATGCGCTCTAATCCGTGGAAGATCTCAAATAAGCCTTCCTGCTTAGTTTGACATCATATGTGGTAAGAATTTATCTTTAATTCTTAATAATAAGTGTAGTATGGTATATTTTTACGAAGAAATTTAAAACATTAATTTTTCAACAAATAGACCATTTAACTGCTAACTTTTGACATACGAATATTTTCCTTAATTTTATTGATCATTTGAATCTAAAATTATCAATTTCTGATGCTATTTAATATGTTTCGTGCCAATTTAAAGTTTTTTAGAAATTTTATATTTTTAATTAAATTGAAATCACGCAACCTCGATCTTACAAAAATAATAAACCATTAATATTATGTAATTAATTTTTATATTTTTGTTTTAGATTCACTGTTTTCATGGTAATAAATACACATTTGTAAACTTCGCTATGTTGGTCATTCGGAGGGCTTGGAGATAAGATTTCGAGAACGGCTAGGCAAGCGTTCCGAAACACCCTCATAAATAGATAAGACAGACAGATAGACAGATAGATAGACAGACAGACAGGTGTACCTGCTTCAGTGCCGCCAAGGTTATCAGCGCTTGAGTCCAGCCCCTCATAAATAGATAAGACAGACAGATAGACAGATAGATAGACAGACAGACAGGTGTACCTGCTTCAGTGCCGCCAAGGTTATCAGCTATAGCTTGAGTCCAGCCCCCCATAGATATATAAGACAGACAGACAGACAGATAGACAGATAGATAGACAGACAGACAGGTGTACCTGCTTCAGTGCCGCCAAGGTTATCAGCTTTAGTTGAGTCCAGCCCCCCATAGATAGATAAGACAGACAGACAGACAGACAGATAGATAGACAGACAGACAGGTGTACCTGCTTCAGTGCCGCCTAGGATATCAGCTAGAGCTTGAGTCCAGCCCCCCATAGATAGATAAGACAGACAGACAGATAGACAGATAGACAGACAGACAGGTGTACCTGCAGGCTGCATAAGTGCCACCAAGGTTATCAGCTAGAGTCCAGCCCCCCATAGCCAAAAATATTACTTTGATTCTGAAAGAAAAACAAGGATGACAACAATCATGATAAAAGTAGCTACAGTAGTACTGGCCTATCATTGGTCAATTCAAAAGTATACTGGTCTACCATTGGTTTATCAAAATGTATACTTGTTTATCATTTTCAATTAATATATATATACTGGTCTACAATTAGTCAATGAAAATCTATATTGGCCTGACATTGGTAATTTGGTAATTTAGTGTTTGTATTTATCTTTTAATGCATATAATAATAATAAGTTAGAACAAAGCATAATTGATAGAATACATTTTAATAAACCAATGGTAGGCCAGTATGACGTCATTTTTATAGGCACTTAATTGACCTAGACAGAGAGGGGACATTGGACTGTTTATTAGACTAGTCCCCAAAGTTTTATATTACTGTTAGTTTATTTGAGGACTAAAGTTAATATTGATTGGTTGGTTCTTTAACTTGGGTGTTTAAATGTTTTATGAGGGGGGAGGGGAATGCCAGTCAATAAGAAAATTTAACCCCTACAAAAAACTGTACCAAATGCAATTAAACCTAATCATTTAAAATAATCAAACTTTATTGTCTGGAGCCTGTCATAGCAGCATTAATGAACAAGATACAAACAATAGCAAGCTGACATTTACCAGTAAAATTCATGTAATATATCAACATAATAACCTGCAAACTTTCAGTGCATTTTTTTTAATTTTGATATTTCATTAGAATAGTGTATATTCACAGAAACCATCGACGCAAAAGTGAAAGTATTAATTTGATAAGGAAAGCAAACCTAAGTATACCTAGGCCACCCCCCCCCCCCCACAAACACATATACCTGGGGCCCAGGATTTATCAGAAAATTTATCACTTAATATTCTTATCTAAAAGCATTTTTAAAAGTTTTTATCAAATATTTTTTTTGAAATGAACATGTTCAAAAACTATTTATAAAATTATTTTTTTTATCAATGAAAAGATATTACAGGGCCCAAAATATGTTTACATAAAGAATGATAATTATAGAATTTGGGGGGCTTTGTGTGTGTGTGTGTGTGTGTATATATGAGGCTTTGTGTGTGTGTGTGTGTACATATGTGGAGGGTTGTTTGTGTTTGTTTGTATGAGGGGTTAGTGTATGTGTGGGTATCTGGGGGATTTGTGTGTGTGTATGTGGGATTGTTTGTGAGTGTGTGTGTGCGATTATGTGGGGTTGTGTGTGTGTGTGTGATCACTTGTTGCTATGCTAAATGTTATAAGCCCTTGTGATAGATAGATAGACAGAGAGAGATAAAAAGGGGATTTGTTAAGTTTGACCCTTTCATATAGATTTCTAATATCTGGGGTCTTTGGTGTGTCTGTGAGGTTGTTTGTATGTGTGTGTGTATGAGGGGTTATTGTGTGTGTGTGTGTAACTGTGGGCTTTGTGTGTGTGTATGTGGGGAATTTGTGTGTAAATTGAATCTTAAATATTATGCATTATTATGTTTATACACAAATTTTACAAAATCTAATTAATAAACTTTTTTTGAAAATTTATATACAATATGCAGAACATTTATGATATTGAAAGGATAAATGCCTTGGCCTTATACAGGCTGAGGACTACAATATGACAAGTTGATAGCAAGAAATTTGTTGGTTTATAAATCAGGAGATCAGAAATTTACAAGGGTTTCAGACAAATTTGTGTGTGTTATAAAATACAACGGGTTATGAAATAATTTTCTTAGCATATGTATACAATCTATCTATCTATCTAACTATTTAAAATGGGCTGATTTTTAATGTTTTCAAAGAGGGATTTAGATAAAATATAAGAAAGGGAGAATACAACATACATACACACACACATACACACACACACATACACACACACATACACACACACACTAATACAGCAGGAGGGGGGGGGGGGGGTAATCTTCTTTGCAAGGGTTCAAAATTATTATTAAAGAGTAAATAGACCACGTGGGTTATCAAAGTATTTCTTATATGATTGGATAATTTTTAAAAGTCCTTAAATGTTATTGGCTGAAATTTGGTAGTCCATGTGTGGTATAATCATGTATATGAGATGAGACACAAAATAACCAGGGATCTAAAGGGATAAGACAATCGCTGATAAATCCATGTAAATTCACAAAAATTATACATAAAATTACCCCTTCTGTAGATTAAAATTAGTGATGTAAATATTTAACATTAAACTTAATAAACCAACCAATCAAAATTCAGTGGAGTCCCCAAAGTTGTTAAGCCAACGAGTAAGAAAACGTTATTGTCATACTTTGGGGACTAGTGTAATAAACAGCCAATTGTCCCAGGTATCAAAATGGATAAGACAATAGCTGATTTTGATGTACATCCCCAATTATGATACACAAGTTTTCCCCTCTAGATTACATTTTGTGTTTGAAACATTTGGAGATTCAACTAAATGAACATTTTGTGTTTGAAACATTTGGAGATTCAACTAAATGAACCAACCAATCAAAATTCAATTCAAGTACCCAAAGTTAAGCCAAAAAAAGAAAATTATATTATAAAACCTTGGGGACTAGTGTAATAAGCAGCCAAATGTCCCAAAGGTTGTTAAGCCAATGAATAAGAAAACGTTATTGTCATACTTTGGGGACTATTATACTAAACAACCCACTGTCCCCTCCTTAACTGCAATTGTCCCCTCTCTCTCTCTCTCTGCAAAATAACACAACAATTTCCAAAGAGTGTTTTAACAATGCAGTATACTTTAATGAGATAGCTAAATAATTTCCATTTAATGTGTTATTCTGCCAACATGCATTTGTTTATTTAAACTATATGGCTTCAGTTAATTCAGGGATCCAAAGGGATAGGACAATGTCTGTTAAATTAATGTACAAAACTACCCCTTTCTGTAGATTACTATTAGTTGTTGAAACGTTTGGACACTTATTTTAATGAATCATTCAATCAAAATTCTAGAGAAAAGTTTTTAAGCCAATGAATGATAAAATGTTATTATAAAACTTTGGGGACAAGTGCAACCAAACAAGCTGTTGATCCCTTCCTCCCTGAGGTATAATAAGATGAAAGAGAAGGAGAAAGGACAGGAGAAAGATTATTTCAACAACTAGATAAAATTAATCTTTTATGGGATTGAAAACACACCCCCAGATGGAAAGTTTAATTACCCACCCCCATGAATATGTCTATTTTGAATCAGGGATCTCAAGGGGTAAGACAATGGCCAATAAATTAATGTACATCTACACAATGATAATGCTCAAAATTACCACCTTCTTTAGATAACAATTAGTGGTTGAAACGTTTGGACACTCACCTTAATGAACCAACCAATCAAAATTCAATACAAGTACCCAAAGTTGTTAAGCCAACCAAAAAGAAAATGATATTATAAAACTTTGGGGACTAGTGTAATAAACGGCCAAATGTCCCCTCCCTCCCTGCCTGTTACCACCTTAAAATTCATTAAAAAAATTTCTACTGTTAATTTTAAAAATAAAAACATTTTGCTCATCTTTTTATCATACTATTGCTACACTTAGAAAGCATATAAAGCTTCCCTTAGGAGTAAAACTCAATATGTCAAACCATTTCAAATATTTCCTATATCAAGATATCAGAACTCTATCAAAGCATCAATCCCTTTTTATTAAATTTCTCTTTCTCTACATCTATCTCTCTCTCTCTCTTTTTCTCCCTCTCTCTCTCTGTATATATATGTATATATCTATTTATAACCACAGATTATGATATTTAGCATAGCAACTATTTTGACCCCTAAAAAAAACACATGCAAATATACACACATACACATTCACACACACACATTCATAGTCAAGGCTAAAAACACTAACGGGTCTGCCTATATGTATTTAACTATCTATCTATCTACCTAAGGGGAGGGAGGGTCTCTCAGAGGCATAATGCTAAAACAAACACACACACACACACAAACATTTAAACTCACTAACGGGTCTGCCTGTTTATATATGTATTTAACTATCTATCTACCTATCTTTATATGTATACACCAGCAGCTACTTGCCTAAATATCTATCTACCTATCTTTATATGTATACACTAGCAGCTACTTGCCTAAATATATATCTACCTATCTTTATATGTATACACTAGCAGCTACCAGCCTAAATGCCTAGAGGGTTACTTAAAGGTTGGGGTGAGGAGGGGGGGAGGGAGGGTCCTCTGTTGAAAATCTTCAGAGTACTTGGTGTGTGTATGTGTATGTGTGTGTATAATCATATGTGTTTAAATTTTTAGGGGTCACAGGAATTTAAACTAATTAGTTGCTATGCTAAATAATATAAGCCCTCTTGAGAGAGAGAGAGAGACATAAAAAAGGGATTTGTTAGGTTTGATCCATTCATGTATATTTCTGATATCCTGTTATAAGATATATTTGAACTTGATTGATGTATTTAGTTTTGCTCCTCAGGGAAGCTTCTTTCTATTTGTAATGTTGAAAATTAGCAAAAAGTTTTTTGATTTCCTATCGTTTTAGTTAAGATTTGATTACTTTAATTATAGATTTTTTAGCATTTATTTAAAATACACACATACACAAAAACAACAAAAACACACATATCATAATAACAACAATGCAATACCAATATTGATATCACTTTTGTGAAAGAGAGATAAAGAGAGAGAAAGAGAAAGAGAGAGACAGAGAGAGAGAGAGAATTATAGAAGTAAAGTTTAAAATTATTAACACATATTAAAAAACCCTAGATATAAAATTGCCTTGCTCTCAATAATCATACCAAAAGAGGAACTCTTACATTTCAATATTGTACTTAACTAACACACACACATTTTAAAACAAAATTTCAATAATATTATTATTAACACACACAGACACATACAGGTACAAACACACCCACACAGATTGTCAAATATGTTTTACATAAACATGATTCGATAAAGTTGTTTTGAAATAATGGGTCTTGGTAACAGATTTATTGACATAGATGTTCAATCACACCCAATATTCCAATGAAATTTATTTTTTTCTTCTGTTTTGGGGGGGGCATTTTGCCTAGGGGCAATTACTCTTGAATTGATTATGGTACACTCCCTAAAATAGCTATAAAACTTCCCAGGGCCTATGAGAAGTTACATTTAAACCATTTCGGTTCAGTGGTTAGCATGATCCTTTGGTAGAGACACACAAACTCAGATCCTGTTACTTTATTATTAGAATTATTATGTCTAATTGACCATCTAGAGTGATGAATCTATCATTTTCTTTAATTCATACAACTAATTATAATTATGCAAATAATTATCAGATTAAGTTAATTAAATTAACTAAATTATTTATGGTTATAAATATATAAGTATATAAATTTCAAATAGATAATTTATGAGTATAAATATTTGAGTATATATTTAGATATAAAATTTAGCAAAGAAGAAGTATGACCATGATAAGCGAAGCAATAACAAGTAACACCTGTTTTGAAATTTCATTGATTAATATCAAGGGACCTTAAGGGATAAGACAATTAATTAAATATCATCAGTTTACTAATAGAAAGCTTCCCTTAGGAGCGAAACTCAATACGTCAATTCCATTTCAAATATTACCTATATCAAGATATGAGAACTCTACATAAAAGGGCCAAATACCCTTTTTATCTCTCTCTCTCTCTCTCTCTCTCTCTCTCTCTCTCTCTCTCTCTCCCTCCCTCTCTTTCTTTCAACCTTTCCTTCTTTTATTTTATTAAACAAAACTGATTACAAAATATCTAAACATGTTGCATCTTTACCTAACCCCCCTTAACTTATAAAAGCCCCTTACACACACACACACATATATATGTATATCCATCGTCTAAAAAAAGGGGTCATATGGGGTTGAATTATTTGTAAAAAGGGAGAAAAGTACCTTCCTATCCCACGTGGACATATTTAATATCTTTTCTCTGATTGGTTAAATTTTATAGATTCTTCATTGTAATTGGTGAAAAGGGGGGTTGAAAGTCATATAAAAGGGACAATATCCTTATACCCACGTGGGTTATACAATATTTCTCACCTATCCCCTCTCTCTCTAAATATTTCCTTGAAAGCATCAAACTTAACAAATCCCCTTTCTCTCTCTCTCATGCTCTCTCTCTCTATCTATCTATCGCTAGGGCTTATAACATTTAGCATAGCAACAAATCAAAACACAAGTGATCACACATACACACACTCAAATATGTATACACAGAGTTGCAAATGCTCCGAATTTTCAACAGAGAACCCCCATAAATCCCCTTTCTCTCTATCTATCTATCTATCACTAGGGCTTATAACATTTATCATAGCAACAAATTAAAACAATTTTCAACCCCCAAAACAAATCCCCTTTTTATCTCTCTATCTATTATCTTATTTGAATTGTGTAACCTTTACAAATTTAAACACATGTTATCATATACACACACAAACATAAACAGACACACACACACTCACACACAGAGACCCAAATAGTCTGATGATTTTAAACAGAAAAGATATATCAACACAATTATACCAAGGAGGGAGGGGACAATGGGCTGATTATTACTCTAGTCCCCAAAGCGTTATAATGCTGTTTCCTTAATCGTTGGATTGAATACTTTAGGGAATATCAGGGAGGGAGAGGACATTGAACTTTTTATTACACTAGTCCCCAAAGTTTTAGAATAATGTTATCTTAAAGGATGGCTTAACAATTTTGGGTACTATTATCAAATGTTTGCTTAATTAAGTTTCCAAGTGTCCAAGCTTTTCAACCACTGACTGTAATCCTCAGGGTAATTTTGTGTATCTTCATTGGGGATGTACATAAATTTATTGGCCATTGTCTTATCCTTTTAGATCCCTGAAATAATACAATAATAATGTTAACACAGTTAAGAAAGTAATGACATGTGGGAAAATCAATTTTGTACAAAATAATAGGTTACGTCTAAAAGAAGAAAGGGAAATTAGTCATAAAACTTACACTTGACAACAAATCTAGGAAAGGAATATGTAATCACAAATTTTATTTGATTTTATGTCAAGTTATCAGAGAAGTATCATATATCCTCAGTAGCAAGATCTAATAAATCAAGAAAACTTTCTATAATGGTTTATTTCTGATTATAGCCTCCCTGCCCCAACCCCACCTATCACTTTCTTTTTAAGATTTTAATAAAAGAAATATTTAAAGTAAATCCTTCCCTATCCCAGACATTCCTTCTTCAAATATCCTTCTTTCAGCATATAGAGATATATAAGTTTTCTTCAATGTAAACATATAAATTTAAACATAACATAAATTGAAAACCAAAATATTTTAACACTAACTTTTAGACTTAAAGTTTCCTTACATGATCTAAAAGCAAAAAAAAAGCTTTTTCCTATTTTGAAATAATCTTTTTCAACCAATTTCCTCATCATTTATCCTATAAAAATATTTTTTAGGAAAAGGCCCCATGGTGTTATTTTCAATGTATTTTACACATGGAAAGGAATTGATGCATTTTTAGGCGCCAACATATTTAAAGTCAGAAAGGTCATAAAACAAAAAGAGCATTGACATAGTTTCTCATGTGTATAAAAAGTCAGGGGTAAAGTGAAAATTAATACATTTAGATAAACAATTTTATGAAAGAGGTTTTATAGATAAAACAAATAATTTGATGTACATCCCCAATGATGACACACCCCATCTGTAGATTAGAATTAGTGGTTGAAACATTTAAACACTCCAATTAATAAACCAACCAATCAAAATTCATCAAAAGTCTCCAAAGTTTTTAAGGAAATGTAAAAGAAAAATTTATTTTAAAACTTTGGGGACTAGTGTCATATGCAGATTATTGTCCCCTCTCTCTATGTGTTTTTATAAATGTCCCACCATATAGCCTAAAGTCATTAATAATATAAAATAAATCTTTTTTTTAAACCTCATTTAAAAGTCCTTTTATCCTTAACATTGTTAACATTTTGTACACCCTCCTTTCTAAGAATATTTTTGTGTTACTATCCAAATTTAAAGGGAATATAATGGCCAATTAGAATTCAGATTTTTATGGAGGGAAAAATGCTTATCTGTGACTATATAGAAGTCCCGCCTTTTATCTGTAACTATATAGAAGTCCCGCCTTTTTTGATTCATTTATCATTTCTATTTTTTTATACAACATTATGTGGCAAATATTTATTTTTTCAGCTTTTTTATGTAATAAAACAAGATTTTGTCTTTAAAAGAAGGGTTTTTGACCAAAGGGATTAAGCATAGAAAAATCTATCTATCTATCTATACAGGGACTTGTTTAAATTGAATGACCCCTTACAAATTAAAAACACAAATGATTATACACACACACAAACACACACACGCATAAACAATTAAACCAATGATATCGATAATTTATGCAGAGGATTTTAACCAGTTACCAATAAGAAGCATTAAAACCTTCACACCCCCCCCCCCCTAAACTCTGGTAAATTTAAATGGCGTTTTCTGTTCAACTGTGATTTCTTTTCACTCTAATAAAGTGAACCTTGTAGTCGGCTAAAATAAAGATATCCCCCTATCCACCCTTTAACCTCATCTCCTCTCCTCCTACTGGATGGATGTGCTGACCAATAAATCATGCCCATGTTAGCAACCTAACAACATATTTCCCAGGTAATAATATACACATAAATTCTATATCCATTATCAAAGCAAATCTTAAAATTAAATCAAAAAATTAATTTTTTGTGTTTTTATTCAATTTAATTTTATTGTAAAAAATGTCATAGGTTTTAGACTAGTTTTTCAGAAAGGACAAGTCCCAAATAATACCCAAATTTGTTTTAAACCGATAAACTAGGATTATATAAATATGGACACCTTTATTTAATTTATAATGCATTGTTCCCTCCCTGAGGTGATAATAATCTTAGATCCATCTATCTATCTATCTATCTATCTAGCTGTATATCTATCTATCTATACATCTATCTATCTATATAGCTATATATCTATCTATCCTATCTATCTATCTAGCAAAATAAGGAAAATCAATATCTATTGTAATATTTTCGATTAGTTGGTTTTGAACATATTAGTTCTTGTTTTAAAATTAGGATGTATGCTTCAATCATTCATTCTCATTAGGGGTGTGTATACAATTCAACACATTTATTTTTACAAAAGAAAATTATTTACAATATGGTACTATCCCTAAAGCAAAGGCTTTAATCCTGCAGGGCATATACTTTTGGTAACTTAATCCAGCGGGACTACTAGATATTCAATATAACCTAACCTAACCTAGAAAATATGAGAAGTTACCTTGTTAAGGAGAACCAGATTGGTTCAGTGGTTAGCAAGATTCACACGCACACAGACAGACATACACACATCCTGTTACTTTATTATTTTTACAATTAGCTAAAATGATGTATGTGTGTTATTGAAGACACACCTCATATGGGGAAAGATTTTCAAGGAAGAAATGTCAAGTTTAATTGCCCCCAATTCATATGTCTCAATTTTACACCTTAAAACAAAAACAGTAAAATTAATCCTTTACATTTTTGGGGTCATAAAATATTTCACAGGGATGTAAAGGGATAGGACAATGGCCGATAAATTGTTTCACATCTTCAATGATGTAACAAAAAATTACCCCTTCAGTATATTACAAATAGTGGTTGAATTAGTGAACATTATAATATTTGGGGGACCAGTGTAATAGATAGCCCAATGTCCCCTCCCTCCCTGTATATTTCCACATGGTCTGTCAAGATTAATTGCGCCCAATAAAGTTGTCACAGATTTACACTTTAAAACAAAAAGCAGTAAAATTGAGGATAAATTTTTGGGGATAAAAAATAATGTTCAATGTTTATTATAATTCTAATTTTGATATTCTATTATGTAAAGTAATAAGTTTTTTTATCTGAAGCTTAAGATTTTTATAACTACTGAACCTATTGAGTTCTCCATTTAAGGGAAGCTTCAATTTGGTCCAGGTTTTAGGCTATTATATTTTCAGTTGTATATCTTGGGATGGTTTTAGGCTATTTTCCTTCCCTTTTCTACCCTTTCTATCAAAGAGCCCCTCAATTCTAGTGGCGCTGCTGCTAGTATTTTATAAGATATTTACTTTTTTGAAATATTTTTAAAGATTCTTTGAAATCCTTATAATATCTTTTTTTCTCATGAGAAAAACAGTTAAGTTTTGTACAATATATGTAGATTAATTGGCTGGGAAATAAAAGTTACACTTGACAACATCTGGGACAGGCATATGTAATTGAAATTGTAATTACTGTTATGTTGACCTATTCTTTTCAGGGAATCAATTTATATATACAGGGACTTCCCCAATGATGATACACAAAAATAACCCTTCTGTAGATAACAATCATTGATTAAAAGGTTTGAACACTAAACCAATATTTAATAAAACAATAAGACATTCTTAAGCCATTGAATAAGAAAACATTATTATAAAACTGTGGGGACTAATGCAATGAATGGCCCATTGTTCCCTTTTTTCCTATACAAGAAAATAAACCCCCTACAATTTAAGATTTTAATATGAGAATTATCTAAAGTAAATCCTTCCCTATCCTGAATGACAACCCCCCACTAAAAAAGACATTTTTGTTAAATATGCTTTAAAAATATATCTTGTTACAAGTATGTAGGATGTCGGCTTTTTTAGGACAAGAAAGGTCCCTTTAAATATGACCCCCTCCCACTCTTTTTGTGTTACTATCCAGATTTAAAGGGGTGTAATTGGCCAATTAGAATCCAGCATTTTATGGAGGGAAAACATATTTAGCTGTGATTGGTTAGGTATTTTTAAACTTTATCCCGCCTTTAATATTTAACATTTCCAAAATAATGAAGATATGTTTTGAAAATAATATGTGCTTTGCTTAAAAATTAATTGTTTAAACTTTACAACGGGATATAGATTGTATAAAAAGGTTTCACATACCTCCCATGCAAGGGGCTAAATTTAAAAGTGCTTTTCTCTAACAAGGATGACAACATCAATGAAAGCAAAGCTTAACATATCAATGATATTTTCTAAAGTAAGAATTATATCTAAAAAACACAATTACTTTACCTACGTAGTTTAATACTTCTACTTTGGATTGGAAAGGGTTAACATTTGGTATAATATGATAAACATGATTGGTCATTTCCCTTATAATACCAAACAACCCCTCACCCTCCCTTAATAAATAAATAAAAAGTAAGGGGAAGGGCACTTTCTGCAAGTAATTTTTATCTTACTTTGCTATTTCATTAAAACTTCCTTCCCTGATTATTTACCTAGCCTTGCTACCCCTATCCAATTCTATAAAAGGGGGTTTATATGATCCACTAGCTAATCTAGGGAATATACCACATGATCTCTAATTTGAATTTGTTTGCCTAGTGTACACACAAAGGACAAATGGGTAAAACTTATAAATAACACAGAGAGGGAGGGGACATTGGGCTGTTTATTACACTAGTCTCCAAAGTTTTATAATGTCGATTTCTTATTTGTTGGCTCTACAACTTTGAATAGTTTTAATGAATTTTATTGGTTAGTTCATTTAGTGTGTTAACAATTCAACCACTTTAGGGTTGTATATCAATTTTTCGGCCATTTTCTTATCCCTTTATATCCCTGGGGTAAAACTCATAAATAACCACATTTGCAAAAATTGACAAAACAAGATGACAACATTCAAAGGACTTTTTTGTAAATATTTTATTATCCTCCCTATCCTATATAGATATATAGATAGATAGATAAATAGATAGATAGATAGATAGATAGATAGATAGATAGATAGATAGATAGATAGATAGATAGATAGATAGATAGATAGATAGATAGATAGATAGATAGATAGATAGATAGATAGATAGATAGATAGATAGATAGATAGATAGATAGATAGATAGATAGATAGATAGATAGATAGATAGATAGATAGATAGATAGATAGATAGATAGATAGATAGATAGATAGATAGATAGATAGATAGATAGATAGATAGATAGATAGATAGATAGATAGATAGATAAATAGATAGATAAATAGATAAATATATAAATAGACAGATAGATAGATAGATAGGTATATTTTTATCTATACCCCCAAAAGTCCAAATAATAGTTGAGCTAGTTTCTACCCTGAATAGCCAAGACTTAATAAATTCAGTCCATTGTCCTATCCTTCTAACTTAAGAGTTATTATAAGAAAGGGTGTAGAGTAAAAGTCGGCATATGTTTCTACATATAACAATAACATTAAAGCATAAAAAGCAGGGTTGGAACATCACAAATTCTTAGGCATATTTCTTCTTGTTTGTTAAGTTAATAGTAACAAAAATAACAAGGAGAAAAGGTACAATTATACTGGTACCTAAAGTTTTTCTCCGCAGGTTTTCTCATTTGTTTGGGGTTTGGACTTATAAAAACTCTTGATTTTTAGTATAATTCAACAGTTTATAAAATCATACTAGACTTGAATTCATAAATACTATATTTCTCTAAAAAAAGTAAAGTGATCAGTACAGGCATTTACCAGATATTACTTGACTTATAGAAAAACAAGGATGACAACATCCATATTACGCTATTTTCCCACTTTCCATACTCATCTGAATACAGAACTCCTAGATGCTAGGAGTGCAGCCACTAGTTAAATACAAAGGGCTGTTTTTGTTAACATTCAAACAGAATCTGTTTTACAATGATCTTAGTCCGTCAGTTAGTTAAGAATAAGCTTGGACGTATGTGAATTAAATTTGACATGCTTCTAAAGTTATTTAGTTAGATTCTCTTTCTAAATCATACCTAACTACCACAGGAATCACCATGCAAAGTTTGAAATCAATAGGACAATTCTAACATGCCTAAATTATTGAAAAAAGCTATCTGTCTCAGACGTACAGACAGACCTACACTAATTATAGAAAACTTTGCTTTAAAATTCCATCCAAAATCCAAGAAATTAAATGTTATGATGAAAAAATTTCTCCCCTTTATACAGAGGGCTCCCAACCCATCAAAAGCACAAGGCTTAATCCTGGAGGGCTTCCGATTCAACATAAGCGCAAGGCCCTTTTCTGGAGGGATCCCGACCCAACACTAGCACAAGGCCCTTTTCTGCAGGGGTCCCGACCCAAAAAAAGCAAAAGTCTAAATCCTGGAGGGCTTCTGACCCAACAAAAGCACTTTCCTGGAGGGATCCCAACACCCATGAAAGCACAGAATAAAACCCCGCGTAAATAATAAATATACACAGGACTTATAAGAGAAAGGGCCCAAAGTAATGTGACAGAGAGAGAGGGGGGAGGGAGATATAGTTAGGGAGTGGGTTAAAGGGAGAAAAATACACTTGTTAGAATCAGTGTGTGAGTGCGTGTATTGTTCTTTGATTTTACAACCCCTTACTCAAGATAGCCCTTATCATGTACTATAAAAAAAATTTGTCTTTGATTTTTTAAGGACTCCCCCCCCCCCCCCCCCGGAATTAATTAAAGTGTATGGGGGGGGGGGAATTAACTTTTGCTTTTTGAAAGTAAAATTAAAATAGGGGGGTTGAATCTAACCCCTACTATCTTAAATGCCCCTAGAGGCCTCAAGGAGAGAAGCTGCTATGATAGAAAATAAGCTGATATTTGGTTTGAAAATTGATAGTCTGGTTGGTTATACACAGACACACACACACACAAATTTACGCTGAATATACACAGAAATATATACACACAAATAATTATAATTTACAAAATCTAACTTAAGTTTAAGTTAATTCAAATAATTTTATTTGTCTCGTTTTAGTTTCAAAACTATCCTATACGTTTGCCTGTCTGTACTTACCTAACTTGAACACAAAACTAGAATTAGCTTTGAATTAGTATAAAAATATCATAAAAATAGATAAGAACTATTTGATTTTATAAATATGCAAAAAAAAATCTGGGAATTAATGGCGTTTTTTCATATGCAACTATGAAAATGACGCAAAAATTAATGGCGTTTACTCACCTGCACTACTATTGGATATAGAATATAGGTGGATATATTGACAGGGGAAAATGTGTCATCAATTTAGGTTGCTAATATTGATCTCATGTTTTTGCCAGTTTGTTCATCCAGTACAAAGAGATTGGATGGATGGGGGTATTGTTATTTTAGCCAGCTGCAAGCACATCAGAGTACATGTAAATCTGGTGCAACATCCAAGTAATATCATATCCATTCCTCCCTTTTTCCGACCATAAGGCCTACAAGACAATCATACACAGACATACATACATAAATACACACATACATACACATACACAAACACACACACAAACATTCTCTTAAAAATGTTTGGGGGAGCGGGAGGAGCCTGGGGAGTGTATTCTCTTGAAAATCTTTAGAGTACTTGTGTGTGTGTGTGTGTATGTATGTATGTGTGTGTGTATAATCACATATGTTTAAATTTCTAGGGGTTGCAGGAATTCAAACAAAATTAGTTGCTATGCCATATATTATGAGCCCTCATGAGAGAGAGAAAGAAAGAATTTTTGACAGAGGATAATTTTTTACTTTTCCGTTAATTTTAAAGATCAGTTGACACATATTTTCATATATATATATGTACATACACACACACACACATTCAAATACATACATACAAACAAACATACAAACACATACATACAAACAAACATACACATGCAAATACTCTAAAATTAGGTGGAGAAAAAATAGAATACTACTAAACAAAGTCTAATTTTGGGTCAAGAAATACTTTTTATTAGCGCAGCTAATCTATTTTAGGTAAAATAATCCAATGCAGTTCTTTTCTTTGATCATTGCTTGGAAATATTTTCTGTTTAAAACAATTAATTAAATCCCCCCCCTCCCCTTTTTATCCTTATTTCAACCTTAAACCTAATATTAATAGATTATCCCCCCTCTCCCTTAAACCTTATTTCCTCCTTCACCCTATAATAAGAGTAAAAGTTTACATAGAAAGACAAGTCAATGCCTCCGAGAGGGGGGGGGGGGAGAGATTGTGATCATGAAGGAATTTTGAGGGAAAATTTGAAATAAATTCAATAAGCACAAGATGTAGCTCTGACAGAAAAGTTAATAGGGAGAGAAGGGACATTAGGTTGTTTTTACACTTGTCCCCAAAATTTTATGAAAACGTTTTTTACAACTTCAGGGACTTGATTGTTTGATTTTTAGTTAAGTGTCTAGACGGTTCAACAACTATTGTAATGTACAAAAGGTATACTTTAGTGAATCATCATTGAGTATATACATCAATTTGTCGGCCATTGTCTTATCCCTTTAGATCCCTGAAATCTTAATCTCATATACAATTGCCCCATGTGGACTACCAAATTTTAGCCAATAACAATTAAGGATTTTTGAAAATTATCCAATTACAGAAGAAATACTTTAAAAACCCACGTGGGCTATACACATTGAAAATTATTACATAACCCATTGTATTTTATATCTTACATAATTTTACAGTTGCAACAAATTATGTGTATGAGAGAGAGGGGGGGATATTTTTGTATTAGTGTATGCATCTGTTGATATTCTCTGTTAAGAATGTGTGTGTGTGTAATATCACATGTGTAACTACCTACCAATCAGAGTTAATCATTTTTTCCCTCCATCAAATCCTGAATTCTAATTGGCCATTTTATTCCCTTTAAATTTGGATGGTAACACAAAAAAAATGCTCAGAGGATTTAACATTTCTCATTGGGATAAAGGGAATTTTAAATGTGGTAAAAAAAATTATACACATCAGCTACAAATATAAACTAAAATATCCTTTTTATATTATTATTGAGTTTGAAGAAGAACAGGTTTAATGACTTTTGGCGATTTTGAATGGAGGGAGAGATGGGAAGATGGGGAGAAAGAGAGGGAGAAAGAGAAAGAGAGATATCCATCTTTAAAAGTTCTTTTAACAAAGCTCATTGAAAATTCAATATTTATTGAATCATTGGTGACCTAATATGAGAAAAAAGAATATAAACATTTTTTTTTTTTGGGTCATATCTTTTAGAACTTGCTATTGACTATAACAGAACTTTTTTAAACACTGTAAAATATACAGACACACTAGTTGCTCCGCCCCCAGCATTAGGAGGAATAAATAGAATGGGATATGCCAAAACCTAGAGGAAGGTAGATTTTAATGGAATGGTCCTGTCTTGCGGGAATTTAAGCCAGGATGGAATAGTCCATTGTTAACTTTAAAAGTAAGCTTAATTAGACTATTTGTATATCTACATTTACATTTTACATTTGCCTTTATACAAATCCGCAAACATATGTATGTTGCACCCCTGGTATCTTCAAAAGGGTTAAAAAACAAAATTTTACATGTACCCAGATTGCTTACCTAAGCTTATGAAGAATATCTGTCTATCTATCTGTTTTACTTTAATCCATATTACAATTTAAGGTTGCTTCGCTCTTAGTCATTTGCAGAAGGGGGGGGGGGGAGTTGGAAAAATAGCCTAAAGACTGAAAATGAAGGAATAATTAATCATACACACTCAAACACACACATACTTACATTCTTTGTTAAAAGTAAGCTTATCTCAACTATTTATTTGTCTATCTATTTATTTACATCTATCTTTATAAACTTGCTTCGCCCGTAGTCATTAGAAGAGAGGGGAGCGTCACATTCAAGTTCAATTTATATCTAATCTTTTAAAGCAAAGCTTCTTTGTAATCAAGTACAAAAATGTCCTTGAACTGCATCCTGTATTTAAGCTGTTTTACAACAAATAAACTTTTATTGTTCAAATTTTTTGTTCTACTTATTCAGGAACAAGTTATGACACTCTACAAGTGTTAATGTTTTTTTCAGAGCTTCTCTTTTATGGATGTTACCATCCTTGTTCCTCCTTATTTTACCCTATTACCCATAAAGTTTATAGAAGGTGAGAAGAGCCTTGGCTCAATCAGTACACCCCCACCCCCCATTTTCTCTTTTTCCCCCTCCCTCTTCACCCTATAATATGAGTGAAAGTTTACGGAGTCAGTGCCTCCGGGAGTCAGCATATTTCTTCCCGTTTACGGAAGCTCATTATAGCGCTTTGACATAGTTTAGTACATCTGAAAGTAATGCTCACACCCTCCCACCCACACCCACACACACACACACACACACATAGAAACCTCCCCCTCCCCCACATATTTGTTACAATTGTGTTTAAACCAAGTACGCACTTTTAGCTCTTTTCCCATATTTTCAATTTTGGCAATTTCCCTTTAAGTACCATGTTGCACACAGAAACCCTATCTTCCTTAACATTTAAAAAAGTTAAAAACTAAGAAGAAGGGTTTTCATTAAATTAGTTTTATTTCTTTAGGTTAGGTTACAATTGGTGTTGGGTAACACCAAATTTATTTTAGACTTTTTAACCCGCTGAAAATCCAAAAAAATATAATCCAGGTGCGGGGAGGGGGGTGGGGATGAGAAGCTTAGAAATATCTGTTATTGGTGAAGTTCCTTTAGGCTAGGGCCTAGTTGATGTAAAAATACCTCTAAGATAAAAAAAAAAGTTTGAAATTATTTGTATTGTTATCCTCGCATATAAAAATCAAAAAAGAGAATCAAAGAAAGTAAAAGTTTACTGTAACAAAATATTGAAATCTCCTGCTGTGTTAAATACATGCAGATATTGTTCTATATTGCTTAGTTTTATTTTAATCTTATGAAAAATACAATTTGAACAGATTTAATTGTCTTTTATAGTAAATTTCTACCAATGCATTATTCTTTTTTTGTCTTTGTTTCTTTAATTTTTTCATCTTAAAATTTGTAAACTTTAAATGCAGTGCTACTTATCAACTTTACTATTGATTGTTCTTGTTGTTTTAAACGTTTTTTTAACACATATTAAGATTTATTGAAGCCATCAAAGTGTTAAATATCTTCTTAAACCAAAAAAGTTCTAAACTCAACAACTTTTTTGGGGGGTTTTTAGGGCTCACACAACTGGTTAAATCTATCAATTTATCATTTTTGTCTTTTGAAAGCTGTCTATAATAAGATGCAATAAATAACTATTATAGTTGAAGTTATTTAATGTTTATATTTTAAGAAGCTTATTAGGTTCCTTTGTTTGTTCATTTGTTGATCAGACAGATAATAAACATTAATGATTTATTTTTTTCCTTTTTTTAGAAACACAAGAAAATATTTCAAATTTATCTCATTAAGTTGTAAAAATGCAAAAGTTTCTAAAAGCGTATAATTAAGATTGGTCCGTCCATTCATTCATAATTGCTTTTTACGTTAATTTAGACTTATTAGAATAGTCTTATCAAATCGATATTTTGCTTAATGATTCCCATAACAGTTATTTACAATTTATAAAGTGTAGCAACTCTATAATCGTTACCAGAAAGTACTATGTTCATTTACAACATGTTGATTTTATACTGTTTTGACAACATTTTTTATGCAATAAAATTATCCTATTCATCTGATTTTGTTGATATGAATCTGATTACTAGGACAACAAAGTACCATATCATATGCGAAGCATTTATAATCAAGTTTTGCAATAAATTTACTGAATTTACAATTTTGTATACATTTATATTCTACTTTTTTCAGTTCTGACACTCTACAATGATAATTTGTCCTACAGTTACAAAGCTTCGCTTATATGGATGTTGCCATCCTTGTTTTATTATATAGTGGTTACGCCCCCAAAAGACTTAAATCAGAAAATAAATAGCCTAAAATTATCACAGGCCCTATGTTTAGCATACCTAAACTTGGGAACCGAATCAGGTCTTATGCTTCTGACAAAATAACCCCTACAAGCATATATAATAAATATATCATAAATATATCATAAATATTTTTTAAAAAGTATATAAATAGATAGATAAAGATGATCTGTGTGTATCTTTACATTGAAGCTTCTTATAGGGCCTGGGAAAGTTTTATTTATAGATTTTAGTGGAGAAATAGTAACCTTAACAAGGATGACAACATCCTTAAAAGCTAAGTTCAGAAACGGTATGACAGATGAACATTATCTCTTGTAGAGTATCAGAACTGAATAAATATAAATATAAAGTTTTGACAAAATTATACGTAAATTTGTTGCAAAACTTCTTAAATACAGAATTCTGTTTAAGGACATACTGACATTTTAGGACTTGATTATAGAGATGCTTTGCTCAAAATATTGAACCTTATTGTAATTTGAATCAGTAATTTAAAAATCAGATCAATCGGATGATTTTATCACATAAAAAAATGTTGTTAAAATGTATAAAATTAACATGTTTAAAATGGACGTACGGACATTCTGGTAACGATTATAGAGTTGCTACGCTTCCTAAATTGTACCTAACTACTACAGGGATCACCATGCAAAGTTTGAAATCGATAGGACAATTCTAACTTGCCTAAATTAACGAAAGAAGCTATCCGTTACGGACGGACTGACGGACAGACGGATGGACTGACGGACACACCGACCCTAATTATAGAAAAGCTTCGCTTTTAAAAAGATACCGACCCCTAATGTTTGTCAAGTACTTTTTCTTTTTATAATAAGGAGGATTGATACACCACCCCACCCCTCCCCCCTTAATCTTATGTGCCTCTAGGGGCGTAGCCTCTAATGAAATATAAATTATAAAGTATGTGTGCATGTCTATGTATTTTTTTCATGTAACAAAATAACATAAAACCTAACTGGTAAAATATTAAGTTCCCCGTTATTGCCATTTATGAGATCCTACTGTACAAATAAAATTCATCAGCCGACTACAAAGAAAACATTATTATAAAACTTTGGGGACTATTGTAATAAACAACCCTTTGTTAGGCGTACATTTCTATGAAACAACTTACAAAACAAACTTTGGAAAAAGTGATAAAAATAGAGAATCTATTAATGTATATTTTTGTTAAAGGAGATAGGAAAAATGGAAGAAATATTATTATCCAAATTATTTAGAAAGTTTCAATGGATAAAATAATAAAATTAACCTTACCATAAATAAAAGTTACATATATTATAATCTTGCTTTTAACAATTAATCAAATAATGCAAACAACACTGTTCTTATCTCCTGGTTTAACTTTTAAAACGTATAGTTTTTTATGCTAATCTTATCATGATAGAAATATCTTATCGATTTCAAACTTTGTATGGTGATTTCTTTAGTAGTTGGGTACAATTTAGAAAGCATAGCAACTCTATAATCGTACATCCCTTTTATACATTTTTATTTTTAACTTTTTTAACAAATTTTATGTGATAAGATAATCCTATAGGTCCAAAGATGGTTTTAGGCAATTTTATTTTTATTCCTTATAATAAAGTAACATGACCCTTGTCTGTATATCTGTCTGTACCTAAGGATCTTGCTAATCGCTGAATTGATATGGTTCTCTTATACATGGAAGCTTCCTATAGGTCCAAAGATGGTTTTAGGCTATTTCATTTTTTTTCCTTATAATAAAGTAACAGAACCTTTGTCTGTAAGTTTGTCTGTTGTCTGTACTTAAGGATCTTGCAAACCGCTGAATTGATATGGTTCTACTTTACAGTGAAGCTTTCTATAGGTCCTGAGATGAGTTTTAAAGTGAGTTTCCAGAAATTTCTTGTTCATGTACAAAGAAAATAGGGGAGTGGCACAACAGGTTTGAAACTAATGTAAAATCTGTATTCTGCTTCTGAAATATCTGTATTCTTCTTCGACCGGACCTAGGCAGGTTTTTAACATTTCCTTGTTTGGTAGTAGAGATAGGGAAGGGGGGGGGGTGGCAGTTGTTAGTTTAACCCCAATTATAAAAACAAAGTACAGATTAATTATTATACTCATGACCGCTAAAGAAATGGTGGGAGATAAGATTATGACCGGGGGGGGAGGGGGATTAACAGACCTAATGACCGTTGCGTTTCATAGAATTAAATAGTCTATGGCCGGGGGCTGAGATTTATAACCTTACAATGACCGTTTAGATGAGCTCGTGTTCCTTTTAAATAGGGATTATGAAAATGGCGGGGGGGAAGTGGATATTGGGCTGTTCATTACACTAGTCTATAAAGTTTAAAATTTCTTATTTGATGTCTTAACAACTTTGGAAACTTTTGTTTCATTGGTTCATTTAGTTGAGTGTCAAAAGTTTCAGCCACTAATTGTAATCTATTAATAAGATTATTATAAAGTTGTTACCCTTTCTAAATTCTACCATACTATTATAGGAATCATCATGCAAAGTTTAAAATCAATAGAAAAAATAAATTGTATAAATCTACATTTCTTTGTTTTTGTTACATAAGATCGGTTTAAAAAAATAACTGGCAACTTTGATCTATGATTTTCAGTGAAGAGTTAATTTGTTTGGGTTAATTTTTTTACAAATGTAAAAAAATCACCCTTTAGGAAATTTGGACAAATAAGAAAAGTTTGAATTATTTTTGTTGTAATCTTATACCTTATGTTTAGTTTTGAATATACATTTTCTTGTTTTAAAATAAGGATATTCACATGTGCGATGAAATATGTTGAAATAATGTCAAGTTCATTTACTTTATTGGGTGGAGGGGGAAGAGGGTTGGTATGTTTGACCCCCTTAGAGAAATGCCCCAATAAAACTGTGAGAAAATAAGTTAAGTTGTTAACAAAATATCTAGATTAATTGGGTATGCTTAAAAAAAGAAAGGAAATAAGTTATAAAAGTTAAACAAAGAGGGACAGGAGTTTTTATTCATGATAAGTTTGTGCAAATATCTAATCCTAGTCAGAGAGAGGGTGGGGGGGCAATGAGCTGTTTTATTACAATTGTCCCAAAAGTTTTATATCAACGTTTTCTTATTCTTTGGCTTAACAACTTTGGGTACTTTTTATAAATTTTGATTAGTTGCTTTAATTTGTGTCCAAATGTAATTGTTATCTACAGCAGGTAATTTTATGTATCATCATTGGGGATATACATCAGTTAATCAGCAATTGTCTTATCAGTTTAGATCCCTGAATAACTGATACCCCCCCCCCCCCACCCTCCTTTTTTTAAAATTTCAATATAGGAAAGAGTACATGAAATATTTAGAGTATGTCATTCCCTATCCCAAGAGACAACCCCCAATAAAAATGACAAATTTGAGCAAATATGTTAAAATAAAATCTATCTCCTTACAAAGTATGTTGAATTCCTATTCATGCAAAAAGGAAAATGTAATTGTGTTTCCTAAAACATTTTAGATTTTCTTTGTAACTTTACAAAGTGAGCTGTGTGACGTCATAAAATTGAAAGATTATTCATATCTTTTTTATGGGTTTTCTTTCCCACTTTTCTTCTAATCCCCCTTATTTTACTGAGACACTTTGTAAAGCTACATCTTCTTTACAAAGTACTTTTGATACTTTGGTAAAAGAATAATTAATTTAGCCCAAACTTCCCCCCCCCCCTTGTAATTTCTTTCAATCCCTTACATGAATACAAATCTGAAATCTGGAAATATTTTTTTTGACTAAATTTTGCTCCCTTTATCCTCAGCAAAAGTAATATTTAGAGGAAAGACCCCCCTTGGTGTTGTTTTATTTTCTAGATTTTTTCACACTTGTTTAAATTTAAAGGGATTTTCTTAGCCAATAGAATGTATGTATTTTTCGGCGCCAAAATATTTAAAGTTAGTAAGGTCATAAAATGTGTCAACTCAAAGTTTAGTGACCTATTTTCATAAGGGTCTATTGTAAACATAAAATGAAAGGGAAAAAGTGAAAAGTAAAATCTTTATTAAAAAAACCAGTAAAGATTAAGGTGTCTAAAGGGATAAGACAATGGAAGATAATTTAATGTAAAATATCCCCAAGGTTTTTAAGCCAACAAATAAGAAAATGTTAATATAAAACTTTGGGGACTAGTGTAATAAACAGCCCATTGTTACCTCTCTCTCTCTCTGGTAAAGATCAGAAAATAAGATAATGTACACATGCTCCCACCCCCCTCATTCTTTCGATCCTTTCATAACAAAATAGCATTAAACCTGGACTAAAATTTACATTTATATAATTCTTTCTTCTAACCAATTTAATAATCCATTTATCTGTTGAAATTGTGTATATTCTTGACATGATGAAGGAAGATGTCCATCATAACTATTTTCGGTTCGATTCGCCCCATCTCTTTATGCATTCCCCTTTGAACTGGATTTTTCTGGATTATCTATTCCAAAACTTGATAGCGATAAGGTGTTTATACAAGTGCGCCAATGTTTTTTTTTTATAAAATTGTTAAAAAATGACATCTGTTTGGTTTTCCTTTGCAATTAAGCTTTTCTTAGGTACAGGGAAGGTTTTTAACTATTTTGGGAGAGCGTATCTCTACCCTCCCAATTTAAAATCACACCCCCAAATTTTTTTCTGAATATTTCTTATTAAAACTCAGTTAAAAAGTAGAAGGGCGGTTGACTTATCCCCCTCCCTCCTTAAGAACACCTAGAGGCTTCTTGGGGGCGTCCTTTGCCCCTAGTCTTTCTTAAAATAAAAGCTATGTCTTGCATTTTTCTCAATTAGGTGTTTGATCACGAATTTCATATGGTAAAAATATTTTTCTTTTTTAATTGTTATCCTAATAAGATAAAAGTTATGCTTGAAAATTGTTTTAATAGCTATTATTATATGTTGCATTTTTAGATAAACGTGAGAATTGCTTCCTATATGTTGAAAGATGGTTTTAGGCTATTTTATTTTCATTTCTTATAATAAGGTAACAGGACCATTGTCTTTATGTCTGTCTGTCTGTACCAAATGATCTTGCTAACCGCTGAACCTATATGGTTCTCTTTTACAATAAAGCTTCCTATAGGTCCTTAAATGGTTTTAGGCTATTTTATTTTTATTCCTAATAATAAAGTAACAGAACCTTTGTAACTGTAACTTGTCTGTACCTAAGGATCTTGCTAACCGCTGAACCTATATGGTTCTCTTTTACAATGAAGCTTCCTATAGGTCCAAAGATGGTTTTAGGCAATTATATTTTTATTCCTTAAAATAAAGTAACATGACCCTTGTCTGTATGTCTGTCTGTACCTAAGGATCTTGCTAATCGCTGAATTGATATGGTTCTCTTATACATGGAAGCTTCCTATAGGTCCAAAGATGGTTTTAGGCTATTTTATTTTTTTTCCTTATAATAAAGTAACAGAACCTTTGTCTGTAAGTTTGTCTGTTTGTCTGTACCTAAGGATCTTACTAACCGCTGAATTGATATGGTTCTACTTTCTATAGGTCTTGAGATGAGTTTGAAAGTGAGTTTCTAGAAATTTCTTGTTCATGTACAAAGAAAATAGGGGAGTGGCACAACAGGTTTGAAACTTCTGAAATATCTGTATTCTGCTTCGACCGGACCTAGGCAGGTTTTTAACATTTCCTTGTTTGGTTGTAGAGATAGGGGGGGGGGCAGTTGTTAGTTTAACCCCAATTATAAAAACAAAGTACAGATTAATTATTATACTCATGACCGCTAAAGAAATGGGCGGAGATAAGTATATGACCGGGGGGGGGGGGGGGGATTAACAGACCACCAATGACCGTTGCGTTTTATAGAATTAAATAGTCTATGACCGGGGGGCGGAGATTTATAACCCTCCAATGACCGTTTAGATGAGTTATTGTCCGTTTATATTTGGCATTTTATTTGATGGCGTAACAACTTTGGGGACTTTTGTTTGATTGGTTCATTTAGTTGAGTGTCAAAAGTTTCAGCCACTAATTGTAATCTATTAATAGGATTATTATAAAGTTGCTAGCCTTTCTAAATTCTACCCTACTATCATAGGAATCATCATGCAAAGTTTGAAATCAATAGAAAAAATAAATTGTAAAGTGTTTATCTTTATAAGCATATCATGAAATAATGGTGTGAATAATAACTTGTGAAGGAATCATCATGTAAAGTTTGAAATCAAATAAACAAATAAGCTCCCCGCAGCATTTGGTTTGACTGGGTTAGGTTAGGTTAGGTCACGGAAGCAAGCAACAAATGGACCCTGAAGGTGAACCTTTGTACAAAGTCATTATCATTCTAAAACTCATCTTGTTACAGTGCCTAACAAACTAGGCTTCCTGTCTGACATGGCTTAATGAACTAGCCTTTGGTTTGACTGGATTAGGTTAGGTTAGGTCACAGAAGCAAGCAACAAATGGACCCTGAAGGTGAACCTTTGTACAAAGTCATTATCATTCTAAAACTCATCTTGTTACAGTGCCTAACAAACTAGGCCTCCTGACTGACATGGCTTAATGAACCAGCCTTTGGTTTGACTGGATTAGGTTAGGTTAGGTCATGGGAGCAAGCAACCACTTGACTGTGAAGGTTAATCTTTTCCCAAAAGGAGCATGCTCATTCGCATTCTAAAACTCATTTTATTACAGTGCCTAATGAACTAGGCCTCCTGTCTGTCATGGCTTAATGAACCAGCCTTTGGTTTGACTGGGTTAGGTTAGGTCACAAAAGCAAGCAACCACTGGACCCTTAAGGTAAACCTTTGTACAAAGTCAATATCATTCTAAAACTCATCTTGTTGGTTACATAACTTAGGGTACTTGAATAATATACAGTCTAATGTCCCCTTCCTTGGTTATAAAACTTTGGGTACCAGAATAATATACAGTCTAATGTCCCATACTACGATTATAAAACTTTGGGTACTTGAATAATATACAGTCTAATGTCCCCTTCCTTGGTTATAAAACTTTGGGTACCAGAATAATATACAGTCTAATGTCCCCTTCCTTGGTTATAAAACTTTGGGTACCAGAATAATATACAGTCTAATGTCCCCTTCCTTGGTTATAAAACTTTGGGTACCAGAATAATATACAGTCTAATGTCCCCATCCTTGGTTATAAAACTTTGGGTACCAGAATAATATACAGTCTAATGTCCCCTTCCTTGGTTATAAAACTTTGGGTACCAGAATAATATACAGTCTACTATACCCTCCAATGGTTATAAAACTTTGGGTACCAGAATAAAATATTCTAATGTCCCATACTACGATTATAAAACTTTGGGTACCAGAATAATATACAGTCTAATGTCCCATACTATGGTTATAAAACTTTGGGTACTAGAATAATATACAGTCTAATGTCCCCTTCCTTGGTTAAAAAACTTTGGGTACCAGAATAATATACAGTCTAATGTCCCATACTATGGTTATAAAACTTTGGGTACAAGAATAATATACAGTCTAATGTCCCCTCCCTTGGTTATAAAACTTTGGGTACAAGAATAATATACAGTCTAATGTCCCATACTACGATTATAAAACTTTGGGTACCAGAATAACATACAGTCTAATGTCCCCTTCCTTGGTTATAAAACTTTGGGTACCAGAATAATATACAGTCTAATGTCCCATACTACGATTATAAAACTTTGGGTACCAGAATAATATACAGTCTAATGTCCCATACTACGATTATAAAACTTTGGGTACCAGAATAACATACAGTCTAATGTCCCCTTCCTTGGTTATAAAACTTTGGGTACAAGAATAATATACAGTCTAATGTCCCATACCACGATTATAAAACTTTGGGTACCAGAATAATATACAGTCTAATGTCCCATACCACGATTATAAAACTTTGGGTACAAGAATAATATACAGTCTAATGTCCCATACTATGGTTATAAAACTTTGGGTACCAGAATAATATACAGTCTAATGTCCCCTCCCTTGGTTATAAAACTTTGGGTACCAGAATAATATACAGTCTAATGTCCCATACTATGGTTATAAAACTTTGGGTACCAGAATAATATACAGTCTAATGTCCCCTTCCTTGGTTATAAAACTTTGGGTACCAGAATAATATACAGTCTAATGTCCCCACTCATGGTTATAAAACTTTGGGTACCAGAATAATATATAATATAATGTCCCCTTCCTTGGTTATAAAACTTTGGGTACCAGAATAATATACAGTCTAATGTCCCATACTACGATTATAAAACTTTGGGTACAAGAATAATATACAGTCTAATGTCCCATACTACGATTATAAAACTTTGGGTACCAGAATAATATACAGTCTAATGTCCCATACTACAATTATAAAACTTTGGGTACCAGAATAATATACAGTCTAATGTCCCCTTCCTTGGTTATAAAACTTTGGGTACAAGAATAATATACAGTCTAATGTCCCATACTACGATTATAAAACTTTGGGTACCAGAATAATATACAGTCTAATGTCCTCTCCCTTGGTTATAAAACTTTGGGTACCAGAATAATATAAAAATTTTATGAAATTTTTTTCAAAAATGATTTTTGTTAAAATTTTATTAATTTAAAATTCTCGTCTTTAAACTTTTAAAATAAAATTATTTGTTCAGTACTTTTACTTTGATATAAATTAATAAACAAATATTATAAAAAATAATTTTATTTATTTCTTTTCATTTTAATAAATTAAAAAAAAATCTTACTAGTTATTGAGCAAAGCGATATATACTCCTAGAGTACAAGAGATATCTAATGTCCCATACTACGATTATAAAACTTTGGGTACCAGAATAATATACAGTCTAATGTCCCCTTCCTTGGTTATAAAACTTTGGGTACAAGAATAATATATAGTCTAATGTCCCATACTACGATTATAAAACTTTGGGTACCAGAATAATATATAGTCTAATGTCCCCTCCCTTGGTTATAAAACTTTGGGTACCAGAATAATATACAGTCTAATGTCCCCTCCCTTGGTTATAAAACTTTGGGTACCAGAATAATATATAATATAATGTCCCCTTCCTTGGTTATAAAACTTTGGGTACCAGAATAATATACAGTCTAATGTCCCATACTACGATTATAAAACTTTGGGTACCAGAATAATATACAATCTAATGTCACCATCTACGATTATAAAACTTTGGGTACCAGAATAACATACAGTCTAATATACCTCCCATGATTATAAAACTTTGGGTACCAGAATAATATACAGTCTAAAATCCCCTCTCATCTTGTTAAAACTTTGGGTATCAGAATTTTATAAACAATCTATTGTCCCCTCTCATGATTATAAAGTTTTCTCTATATATATTGAAAAGTAGCTAAGTGCCAACCTTAACTCAGATTGAAACTCATTTGCAGTTACTTACTAAACCTTGGTTTTGGAGAGTATATAATGGAACAGCCAGTTGTTTGACATGATGTAGGTTAGGTTAGGTTAAGACAAGGATCTACAAACCAGCCATGTCACCTAGTGAATCAGGTCTAAACTCTTCATCATTTTCTATATTTATATTAAAAAGTAGCTAAGTCCCGACCCTAACTCATAATCAAACTCATCTGAAATTGTTGCTTGTATTGGCCTGTTTAGGCTAGGTTAGGTTGAGTAGGGGCATTTGAGACCATGTATGGTTGTTACCGTTTTCTACCTGTAACATACCCATTCGGAACCAGATTTTTCTTTATATATATTGAAAAGTGCCAATCTTAACTCATAATGAATCTCACATGGAGTTACTTACACAAAGTTTGAAGAAATGGTTACGTGTATGGCCTGTTTAGGCTAGGTTAGGTTGAGTAGGGGTGTGTGAGACCCTGTATGGTTGTTACTGTTTTCTACCTTTATCATTCCCTTTTGGAACCAGTTTTTTCTTTATATATATCTAAAAGTAGCTAAGTGCCGATCTTAACTCATAATGAAACTCATTTAAAGTTACTTACTAAACCTTAGTTTTGGAGAGTATATAATGGATCAGCCAGTTGTTTGACATGATATAGGTTAGGTTAGGTTAAGATATGGACCTACGAACCAGACATATCACCTAATGAATCATATCTAAACTCTTCAACATTTTCTATATATATATTGAAAAGTCCCAAACTTAACTCATAATAAATCTCATCTGAAATGGTTGCTTGTATTGGCCTGTTTAGGCTAGGTTAGGTTGAGTAAGGGGTTGTGAGACCATGTTTGGTTATTACCGTTTTCTACCTGTACCATACCCATTGGGAACCAGATTTTTCTTTATATATATTGAAAAGTAGCTAAGTGCCAACCTTAACTCATAATGAATCTTACATGGAGTTACTTACACAAAGTTTGAAGAAATGGTTACAGCCCAGTACACAAAAGACAAAGGTCGACCTATAGAAGCTTTAGGTTGACCGATTTTATAAAGGTATTAGTGGGTTGTACATGTATAGGTTGACCTACAGAAAAAATCGGTCGACCTTTAAAAGTTATTTGTGAACTGGGCATACGTGTATGGCCTGTTTAGGTTAGGTAAGGTTGAGTAGGGGTGTGTGAGACCCTGTTTGGTTGTTTAGGAGATTGGTTTAATTCAGAACCATTTTTTTATATATATATATTGAAAACTAGCTAAGTGTCAACCTTATCTCATGATGAATCTCATGTGCAGTTACTTACTAAACCTTAGTTTTGGACTGTGTATAATGGTTAAGACATGGACCTACGACCTAGCCATGTAATAAAGAATCAGGTTTATACTCTCTATCATTTTCTTTATATATATCTAAAAGTAGCTAAGTGTCAACCTGAACTCATAAAAAATCTCATTTGCAGTTACTTACAAAACCTAAAATGGTTACTTTTATTGTCCTGTTTAGGCTAGGTTAGGTTGAGTAGGGACATGTGAGACCCTGTATGGTTGTTACCGTTTTCTACCTGTATCATACCCTTTTGGAACCAGTTTTTTCTTTATATATATCTAAAAGTATATCTATAGGCGTTGTTGTTAGTTGTTCTCTATTTTTTCCCTTCAAAACTTGGAATTTTTAAGGTAATTTTTTTTCTGTCTGTCTCTATGTCTGTATGTCTGTCTTTATGTCTGTCTATATGTCTGTATGTCTGTCTGTCTGTCTGTCTGTCTGTCTGTCTACATGTCTGTTTGTATGTCTGTCTGTCTGTATGTATGACTGTCTCTATGTCTGTCTTTATGTCTGACTATATGTCTGTCTGTGTGTATGTCTGTTTGTATGTCTGTATCTAAGTCTGTTTGTATGTCTGTCTGTCTGTATGTCTGTTTTTATGACTGTCTGTCTGTATGTATGTCTGTCTCTAAGTCTGTTTTTATGTCTGTCTGTCTGTCTGTATGTCTGTCTGTCTGTATGTATGTCTGTCTCTAAGTCTGTTTTTATGTCTGTCTGTCTGTATGTCTGTCTGTATGTATGTCTGTATGAATGTCTGTATGTCTAAAAAATTTTAAAAATTGAGGGGGATTTTCTTGCTTTTTTGGGGGGGTTGTGGATGTCCCACCACCAAGAAAATAGCTTCAAACCACCACAGGACCAGTAGATATATTACCTTAAGAATAGAATCCCATCGGTTCATTGGTTACTGAGATCTTAAGGGACGGACGCACAGACGGACGGACAGACATCAAGCTACTTTGTATTATAGATATATTTATTTTAATTAAGGAGATTTGCCTATTGATAGCGCCTATGGAGATATCAATGATTCTAGCAGGTATTCTATCTAAATCAGTTTCTCGTATCACTTCGAAACCGATTAACATCCGGTGGATTGGAACCGGTTCTCAGCCATACTGAAGAAATATGTCTAGCATTGTATGAAAACCAGTTTTCTACGAATACATATAAAAATGTAAAATTATTAGATTAAAATCATGTGATAACAAAATCTGGTATTAATCTTTTAATTTACATTTTATATTCGCAGAAAGCTGTATATAATACTTGGGGGGGGGGGCTAAAATAGCACCCCCCCCCCCAACACACATTTAAAGAAAGGAGGGTTAATTAACTAAACTAAGTAAAGAACGTGTCCTAACTTTTGTGATTTTAATGTATTAAACAAGTTTTAACCCATTCGTGAAGAGCTTCCAAAGTTCAAAGTTTTGATTAAGTATTTGATTTCAATGATTACTCAACAGAATTTAAAAGTAAGGTGTCAAATTAAAGATCTTACTATTTTTGTTCATAATGGCAATTTTCTTCTTTTTTTGTTGCGTTTTAGTACCTTAAAACAAAATTCTATGGATCATTTTACATCTACTCCTTACTAAAAGCACCGACTAGCTATTTTTTTTAAATCACAAAAGTTAGGACACGTTTTTTCAAGTTATATATGTATTTTTTTTTTTTTAAGCGAAGCTACTCCATTATTTTAAATGTCCGTATGAAAGGTTTTCGGGAAAACGTGATTTTCTCGGCTCTCATAAAAGATATAGGCCCCTTTTGGGTTAACAAAATCTGATTTTATTCGTTTAATTTTTCATCTAATATCGGCAGAAAGCTGTCTATAATACGATGAGATAAATAATTATAATCTTAAACTCACTTTGTCTGTTGTGTAAAATCTCTAATTTGTTTGCTTTGGGAGCTTTATTTAAAATCTTTTATTTTATCCTTTTAAAAAGGGTTAATTTTCAGGGATCTAAAGGGATAAGACAATGGTCGATAAATTAACTTACATCCCCAATGATGATGCACAAAATTACCCCTTCTGTAGATTATAATCGGTAGTTGAAACGTTTGAACACTCAACTTAATTAACTAACCTATCACAATTCACTATAAGCCAACGAAAAGAAAACGTTATTATAAACCTTTGGGGACTAATAATGTAATAAACAACCCAATGTCCCCTCTCTCTTGATAATTTTGTTTAAGATAATTGGGATTGTACATTGTTCATTGTAGGGGTGGGCCGGATATCCGGTTGGCCGTATACCGGATATTAAAATTATCCGGATATCCGGCTGATTTCTCATGCCGGATTTCCGGCATCCTGTTGGCTGGATATCCGTTTTGCTGGATTTTAAAACTTTCCGGATATTCGGCATGAGAAATCAGCCGGCCGTTATCCGGTTATCCGGCCTGATATCCGGTCATTAGCCATAAAGCCGGCCGGATATCCGGTCATTGGCCATAAAGCCGGACGGATATCCGGTATCCGGCAAAAAAGTGTCTTATCCCTTAAAATCCCTGGAACTAATCCTTATTTGTTTTTTTCAGGCTTTGTTTGCAACGGTTTAGTCAGCTACTGGATAAATGAATCAAGAAAATAGCCTGGAACCTGCACAAATCTAGTCAAATTGATATTTACATTAAGTGTATTATTTCATTATAGAGAGGGATGGGACAATGGGCTGTTTATTACACTAGTCCCCAAAGTTTTATAATACTGTTTCCTTATTTGTTGGCTTAACAACTTTTGGGACTTTTGATTGTTTTTTCAAGAAGTTGAGTACCTTATTTTTAACCACTAAATGTAATTAGCATAAGGGGTAATTTTGTGTATTATTAATGGGGATGTACATCAGTTTATCAGCCATTGTCTTATCCCTTTAGATCCATGTATTTAATTAGTTTATACAAATTTTTTATTGTTTTTTTTGTGTTTATTTAGTTTTTTTAAAATAAAGTATTGAAAATCAACATAATAATTATTTTTCGCATCGTATTTTAAACTTTTTAAAAGCAAAGCTTTTCTATAATTATAGTCCGTCTGCCCATTCGTAACTATTAGCTCTTTTTTGTTAAGCATGTTAGAATTGTCATATCGATTTAAAACTTTACATGGTGATTCCTGTGGTAGTTAGGCACGATTTAGAAAGCTTAGCTACTCTTTAATATGAGCAGAATGTCCATACGTCCATTTTAAACATGTAGATTTTTAACAACTTACTTTTATGTGATATAATCACCCGATTGATCTGATTTCTAGGACAACAAAATACAATGTAATAAGCGTAGCATTTCTATAATTAAGTCATAAAAATTTAATTTCCCTAAACATTTACCTGTAATCAAGCAGTTTTTCAACAAATTTACCAAATATTTTGTTTCAACTTTTATTTATTTATTTTAGATTTTTCCGTTCTGACAGTATACAAGTGTTAATGTTTGTTTGTCCTACCGTTTCAGAGCGTTGCTTTTATAGATTTTGTCATCATTATATTTTAATGAATTGGTATGATCTAGTTACTAGGGTTGCCAATCTGCCCAATTTTAAGATAAGGATTAAGATTTTAAAAAATTAAGTTACAGGTCAACTTATAAAACAAAATATGCGTTTTTTTTTAATATTATATACATTTTTTAAGAAAAAAGATGCATATTTTGTTTCATAAGCTGACCTCTAACTCTTATTTATTTTATTTCTACCTGTACAGAGACCACCTGGAGGCCTGCAGCTCCAGAACCTAGAGGTTGAATCAAATCTATTTTTTCTCTCTCTCTCTTTCTTAAAAGTCCCCAAAATTGTTAATCTTTTGGGTCTAGTGTAATAAACAGCCTATTGTCCCCTCTCTCTTTCTCTCTCTTTCTCTCTTTCTCTCTCTCTCTTTCTCTTTCTCTCTCTCTCTCTCTCTCTGGTCATGTATTCAAGTTTTTCAAAGTAAAGCTTTTCTATAATTAGGTTCTTTACATACGCCAGTTCGTGCGCAACGGTTAGTTCTTTTCATGATTCTTGGCATGTTACAATTTTTGTATAAATTTCTCCTTACATCCTACTCGCTTTTTAAAAGCGAAGCTTTTCTATAATTAGGGTCGGTACGTCCGTCCATAATGGATAGCTTTTATTCGTTAATTTTGGCATGTTAGAATTGTCTTAACGATTTCAAACTTTGCATGGTAATTCCTTTAGTAGTTAGGTACGATTTAGAAAGCGTAGCAACTCTATAATCATTACCAGAATGTTCGTACGTCCATTTTAAACATGTCGATATTTTTACTTTTTTAATAACAAATTTTCCTATGATCTAATCATCTGATTGATCTGATTTTTGGATTATTTATTCCTGGGACAAGAAAGTATAATGTTATAAACGAAGCAACTCTATAATCAAGTCCTAGAAATGTAAGTATGTTCATAAACATTATCCTGTATCCAGCAGTTTTTCAACAAATTTACTTACAATTTGGTTCGACTTTTATACATTTATATTTTGATTTTTCAGTTCTGACACTATACAAATGTTAATGTCCGTTTGTCCTACCGTTTCAGTGCTTCGCTTTTATGGATGTTGTCATCCTTGTTTATTTATGGGGTGTGTTGAATATCGTAAGGAGAGTGTCAAACTTAACAAATTTTAATTGCTCTAAAATATATTTTTATTTTTATAACATTTTATAAATAAGATAATTAAGTTCTTCTTGGCCAAAATCAAATCAAAAAACCTGAAAATAAATAATACAAAGCTTAACAAAGCCCAAATTGTGTAAAAGATTATCCATGTGACGTCATAAAAACGAGGAATTATCCCTCTCTGTTTTGGGGGTTTTCTTTCCCACTTCTCCTCTCATCTCCTTCATTTTTATGACGTCACATTATGACACATAATTCTATGATACAATATTTAACACTAGTGGCCGGCTACGCCCCTTACACGCCTCTAAGGGCACTTTAAGTGGGGTCGACCCCAGAGAGAGAGGGGGGACATTTGACTGTTTATTACACTAGTTTTATAATAACATCTTTGGGGACATTAGTGAATTTTGATTCATTAAGTTGAGTGTTCAAACGTTTCAACCACTAATTTTAATATACAGAAAGGGTGATTTTGTGAAACATTATTGGGGATTTACATAATATTATCGGCCATTGTCTTATCCCTTTAGATTCCTGGGTCAACTTTTTACTTTTAATTTATTTTTAAGGATTAAAAAGTAGAATTTTTTTTGGGGAGTAAGTTTTTTCTAGAGGCGATTTCTCTTACAAAGGGTTGTGGTACCCTCCCTCAAAATAGTTATAAAACTTCCTAGGACATATGGGAAGCTTTACTGTAAAGAAAAGAATGATTTAATGATAATAGCTATCTCTTAAGTAATGTTTTTGTTTCTACTAACCTGGGCAGAATTATCAAACTAATGAATACCATACACAGGAGGGTGGCTACATACAATCTAAATATAGATATATAGATAGATAGATAGATAGATAGATTGATAGATAGATTAATAGATAAATTGATAGATAGATCAATAGATAGATAGATTGATAGATAGATCGATAAATAGATTGATAGACAGATTGATAGATAGATTGATAGATAGATTGATAGATAGATTGATAGATAGATTGATAGATAGATCGATAGATAGATCGATAGATAGATCGATAGATAGATCGAAAGATAGATCGAAAGATAGATCGATATATAGATCGATAGATAGATTGATAGATAGATTGATAGATAGATTGATAGATAGATTGATAGATAGATTGATAGATAGATTGATAGATAGATTGATAGATAGATTGATAGATAGATTGATAGATAGATCGATAGATAGATCAATGGATAGATAGATTGATAGATAGATCGATAGATAGATCAATATATAGATTGATAGATAGATGGATAGATTAATAGATAGACAGATAGATACATAGATATATATATAGATGGATAGACAGTTAGATAGATAGATAGATAAATAGACAAAGAGATAGATAGATAGATACCTTGACAGCATCGATGATAGTTTGAATATCATATTTCCTATCACACAAATTCACCAATGTATTTGTCATCCTAAACAAATAAACAAGATAATTTGGGGTATAGTCCCTTTGCCTCTTAAGGGGCGTTTCATCGTATTTTCACAGAAGCTTTTCTCCTATTTCTAGCCCCTGCAGGAGGCTCTAATCCTGCAGGGCAAATTGCAAAACTACTCTGAAAAATACGATTAAATGCAATCAAAATCCCATAAAAACCAACAAATAAGAAAACATTTTTATAAAACTTTGGGACTAGTGTAATAAAGAGCCCAATGTCCCCTCCCTCCATGGGCATATTTCGTACCTGAGAGGATTACCTTGTAAGGGCAGGATTCTCCTTCGATTTAAGTGTTCATCTAGAGAATCCAGAGCATCATCCATGTGTAATGGGATGCGATACTCTAACACCAAAGGTTATTAGGTTAATTGACAGCCATCAGACAACCAACCCTTTCATTGCACGACCTTTATCTGAGAAGTTCTAACTTTGCATGGTAGTGAGTTGCGCCTGTTTATGGGCCAAGGCATTCCCCCTACTCTTACTATTAATGTTGTGCACCTGACATAGCAGCAGTATAAACAATTTTAACATCTTTAGTTATGACGCGATGTCAGTTCGAGATTCGAAACTATCACATTTCCTGCGATGAGCGAATCCGCTACGTGCTGAGGGTTTACCTGAGAGCATAGTCGTTCATGCCAAGATTGAAACAAGTGGCATGGAACTCATCAACAGCTGCAAAGTAGCATTTCTTATGGTGTCTAAACATTTAAAGAGATTATGAAGTAACATTTCTTGTGGTGTCTAAACATTTAAAGAGATTATGTAGCCATTTTTAAACAAGGATGACAACAAATATAAAAGCGAAGCTCTAAAACAGTAGGACAAACGAACATAAACAACGAGTGTCAGAACTGAAAAATCAAAACATGTATATACATAAGTGTTGAATAAGAATTGTAAGTAAATTTGTTGAAACTGCTGAAATACAGGATGATATTTTTTATCGGGGCCATTTTTTAAATAGTAGAGGTAACACCTTCTAAAATATTTTCTTGGATCCCTGGGAAACTTTATTGTAAAGGAGAACCATATTGGTTCAGTGGTTAGTGAAATATTTCAATAAAAACAGACATACATTAAGATATAAGGGCTAGAGGCTACGCCCCTTTAGGCCTGCCAGGGAGGGGTGAAGTTTAATTCCCACCACAAAATCATATATATAGGCATGAGTTGCTTATAGAACTTACTCTTTAAGAGGAACATTATCATGCAGGACATGGTTAGCTTCATCACCATCAACATCACCATTGGCAACTGTCAGAACTAGATTCACCAAATCTTCAACTGTTTGCATCATAAACTAAAATAAATATAGAAAGTCTAGATTATTCCAGGAATCTAAAAGGATAAGAAATTGACCAATAAATTGTTGTACATCCCAAATGATGATAAAATTACCCCTTTTGTAGATTGAAATTAGTGGTTGAAACTTTTGAACATTTATGTGCCAACCAATCAAAATTAGGCAAAGTCCCCAAAGTTGTTAAGCCAATGAATAAGAAAACGTTAATATAAAACTTTGGGGACTTTTGTACAAAACAGCCCAATGTCCCCTCTCTCTGAGATAATTCTATTATTGGAACAATTCATCCACTTTATTGGTTAAAAAGTGTACACTTTTGTTACAAAATGGCAGTTATTTGTTTAATTAACCATATGACAAGCTTTATATCAGGTATCTAAAGGGATAAGACAATATTTGGTAAATCGATGTACACCCCCAATGATTATACACATAATTACCCCTTCTGTTTGAAAACTCAACTTAATTTACCAACCATTCAAAAGTCCCCAAAGTTGCTAGGCCAGTGTATAAGAAAACGTTATTATAAAACTTTGGGGACTAGTGAAATATCCTAAGATATGCGACTATTTATAGCTGACTTATAATGCCTAATAACAAATAACAAATATGCCCTTATCTTCCAAAATGTGTACACAATTTCAACCAATGACATGTCTGGAATGTATCTAGATCATCTCTATTCTCTAGTATAAAATATCAATTAAACAATTAAAAATAATACCTTTCTGTTTGACTGAATCTTTGCCAATTCCATTCTGAAACAAAAAACTGAAGATTATTAAAGTCCTTCCACAGATTATGATGTCATACAATAAAATAACCAATGAGAGGCCAGCATAAATTTTACCATTGGTCAATTACAGTGTATACTGGCCTCTCATTGGCTATTTTAAGACATGACGTCATAATCTGAGGAGGGACTTTAATCATCTTCAAAAAAATCAACATTTGATCAAACTTTTTCTATTTTACAATTGAAGTGATTATGTTTAAACAAAGTTTTAAGCATCTCTTGATAATGGATTTATTATTATTTGGATTTTACACCAGATTATCATGAACTCTAATAAAGTGAAACTTGTAGCTGGCTAAAAAAAAACAATACCTCCCATCAACACCCTTTACCCCATCCCCTCCACTACTAATGAATTAACAACATCCTAAATTGACGACATTTTTCCCTGACAAAAGATCCACATAGATTTAAACCAGTTTTGTTAGCCCAAAGGGGCTAAAGGCCGAGGCTAACAAAATGCTAATAATATTGTGATTTTATTTTAATATTTATGGAAAGTTGTCTGTAATACAATGCTATACATGATTTTTATGTATGGCTTAGAACCGGTTTTATCTAGCAGACATTAACTTACTGAGCTTGCTGCTTCTGGTCTGCTGGTACAGCTGGATCACTGAGAACCCGGGTCAGGATCTCCACAGGAACCTCGGGGCCAGGAACTGCTGTACGTCCACAGGACAACCAGGAAGGTGGCACCTTAATAATATACAGGTGTATTATCCCTTGTAAAAAAGTAACAGGAATTCTGTGTGTTTGTATCAAAAGATCTTGCTAACCACTAAACTGATCGGGTTCTTCTTAACAGGTTAGCTTCTTATAGGTCCCGGGAAGGTATATAACTATTTCTGTGGAGGATATCTCCACCCTCCCCAGAAAAAAATTGACATTAAAAATGAATAAAAAATGCCGCCCTGCAGACATTTTGCAATTAGCTAAAAACATAACCAACACCATCTATTGGCGAAAAAATATATTTGATTTTAAAATAGATTGAAAAGAAACAATTTTATGTGTACTAAAGGCCTCTAGGTGCGTAGCCGCTAGTTATAAATATAACACTATAAGAGTGATCTTTGGGGCACACCATAAATAAAAGTAACAGGATGTTTGTGTGTCTGAGTGTATGTAGCAAATGATCTCGCTAACCACTGAACTGATATGATTCTGGAGCTTCTTATGGGTCTTATGGAAGGTTTGTAACTATTGTTTGGGAGGGAAAAAAACCACCAATAGAAACGAAATTTCCCTCCCTCTCAACTTTATCTTGATATGCTAAAATTGAATGTTGACTTCCCATTGCTCAAGTGCCTATAGAGGCCTCTAGTATTTATTACATGTATTTAAACATTTTAGAGCTAAAACTTCACATATACTTTCCTCTAAACTTGTTTTTTATCCCCAAAGGTGTAAAAAATGGATATAGAATATACTTGGATATTATGAAAATTTGTCATAAAGTTAGCTTGCTAATATGGACCACATTTATTGGTCAGTTTGTTCATCCAGTAGGAGGTGAGGGTACGGGTTTAAGGATTATGGGGGGTATTGTTGTTTTAGCCAGCTGCGAGCATCACTTTACATGAAAATCTGTTGCAACATCCAAGTAATAATATTATATCGAAGGCTGGCATAAATAACTTTTTTTCAATTTTTAAATCTGACAATAATTAAAAATTATGACCCCAATGATGATACACAAAACCAGCCCTTCTGAAGATTACAATTAGTTACTGAAACATTTTGACACTCAACTTAATTAACCAGCTAATCAAAATACATAAACGCTCCCAAAGCCAACGAATAAGAAAATGATATTATTATAAACAGCCCAATGTCTCCGCCCTCCCTAATAAAAAATGTTGTTGTAATTATAATTTGAATAAATTAAGTAAGTGTTTTGATTCAAAAGTCAAAGAGTAAAAGATAAGTTAAAATGAAATTGACATAGAAACTCAACTTTTTAAGAATTGTCTTATCTTTGAAATAACAAATAATTACGTCTTTTTAAACAAATATTAGGTTAAAATAAACAACAGTTTTTCTTGGAAATAAATATAGAGAGAGATGTGACAATAGAATGTAAATGTATCTTCCCCCAATAAATGTCCCCTCCCAGCGACGTCCATGGAAATGGGGTAAAAAAAATTTTATCCACCCCCAATTACAAATTACGCCATCTATAAATTTTACCCCCCTAAAATAAAAAAAGTTTTGACGTTCTTGTCCCCTCCCTCCCTGTGGGAGTGGGATTTTAACATCTATTGTATCATCTCTAAGCTGTCATGATAAAGGTGCCCAATCTTTTTCACCAATAATTGTAATTGGGAGTTGGGGGGGGGGGGGGGGGGTGGGGCAATAGTTTATCATTTAGAGGGCTCTTTTAAATCTATGTTAACATCAGCTGTTAATAAAAAAAATATCTTAAACTTAAGGCGCAATTTTTTGGCGATTTCTCTTGTAGACGTGGAGGTACCCTCCCCCAAAATAGTTACAAACCTGCCCAGGACCTATGAAAAGCTACCCTGAAAAGGAGAACCGTATCGGTTCAGCGGTTTGCGAGAACCTTCAGTACAGACACACAAACACAGTTCCTGTTACTTAATTATAAGGACTAGTGGCTGCGCCCCTAGCATCTAGGGGCTCTATATTCGATGGAATATGGAAGGGCAGAAAAATATCCATACTTTATATAAGTATGTAATAGCCTAAAACCATCCCTGAACCTTTAAGAATCTTCCATAAAAAGGAGGACCACATCGGTTCAGCAGCTAGCAAGATCCTTCCCTACAGACAAAAATAGCTTACTACTTTATATAATAGGATTGTCTTATCCCCTTAGATCCATGATTGATCAGACCAGGACATGATTGCAACAGTATCCAAACTTTTCCAATTGTTACCGGCACAGGATTGATATCTGCCATGGACTCTCCCTGGAACATTCCAACTGGCATCTTACTTATACTCATGTCACCTGACAATAGATTTATTATCATAGATGGATAATTCCAACTGGCATCTTACTTATACTCATGTCACCTGACAATACATTTATTATTATAGATGGATAACAAACAGGGAAAGAGATAAAGGAGACAATTGGGCTTTTTTAATACACTAGTCCCCAAAGTTTTAAAATAACGTTATCTTATTTGTTGGACTGGTTTAAATCTTATAATTGTTCATTTTTGTATCCGTGGAAAGCTATTTATAATTTCCCTGCAAGAAATAACTATTCCCTCATAGTATCTTATCAAGCATAGAACCAATCCCCCACCCCTCCCTCCCTCTCTCTCTTAATCTTATAATTATACATTTTTATATTCGTAAAAAAAGGTATTAATATGATGCTAGACATAATTTTTCAGTATGGCTGAGAAACGGTTCTAATCCACCGGATATTAAGCAGTTTTAAAGCAATACGGGAATAGTTATTTCTCACATTGTATTAAAAACAACTTTCCGCGGATATAGAATGTACAATTATAAGATTTAGACCAGTTTTTTTAGCCCCGAGGTGCCGAAGACTGGTTTGAATCTTATGATTGTACATTTTAATATTCATAGAAAGCTGTATATAATACGATGCTAGACATATTTTTTTCATATGGCTTATCCACTGGAATTGAATGAATATGAGAAAGAGTTTTACCAAATTGGCAGACAGTGCTGGTGTTGGTCTCCTTCTTAACAATCTTATACTGCTCCTCAAGAGTTTCTTTCTCAAGGTCTTCTTTATCAGAATCCTCCAGCCACTTGAATAAAGAATTTATTAGTAGGATTGGGCTGGATATCCGGTCATTTTTAATATCCTTCAGAATACCAGATATCTAAGGCCAGATATCCGGTAATTTGCAAGATTTTAGGCATATCCGGCATAACCTTATATATCAATAAATAGCTTTTTGCAATTGTAGCGGACAGACCTACAATTAAGAGTGGCTTCACAGCTCCAAAAAGGTAAAAATGTCTAATTTTAGGTTATATATGATTTGAATTTTGTAGAGCTATTGAATTGGGGAGTCCTTCACATAAAAGCAATAGAGGGAAGGAATCTTTTGTTATTGTACTTAACCTGCCCTAATTCTGCGAATATTGCCTTGAAATATGTTGAACCTTTCCCCATAAAAATGAGTTTGGTAGCCCTGAGATACCCACGGCACAAGCTAACAAAACTGCAATTTGCATGGATCTGTCTACTTTGCATAGAAATAAAATTAAATACCTTGATAGAGTAAACATCCCCGAGGAAAGTCTTTCTGGCTGGATCATAGTAGCAAGCATAGGAGGAGGTGGTGGCGTTGCTGGCGGTTGTGGCAAACACATTCATAGCATCATTACCACCATCAAGGAAACCCTTAACAACAACATATTTACATTATCCATTAAAAGACCAGTCTTTAATTCACATAGTAAAATTAATTTTAGCCTATGGGTTTTTTTGAGTTTTATCTCAAGCATAAAATCAATGATTTTTTAACTACAAAAATAACTGTTGAAATTTGATTTTTGACAAAATAACTAAAATAATTTTCTAAAAAATGAATTTTTCATGGAGATCAGACTTTTGAAAATTTCTTCACATGTCCAAAACTTGTCTAAGACTAAGTATTTGAGCCAAGAAATGAGATGATGTTGTTATAAAACTTTGATTACCAGTATAATTTATCCCCCAATGACCCCTCCATCCCTAGATATTTACCTCAAACATGGAACCAGATTCACAAGCTTCAATGTAGAAGACAAGCTTTCCATACCTGAGTTTAAACAAGATTAGTTGTCATGAAAACTTATGCCTTTTTATACTGAAAATAGTTATTTCTCGCATTGTATTATAAACAGCTTTTCACGGATATAAAATATACAATTATAAGATTAAAGTTTTTTTTATCCCCAAGATGCCAAAGTTGAAGAAGGGGAGAATTTGAGTTCAATTCCAAGGTAATCTGAAAACCCTTACCCTAAGCCCCTTTTACGGAAAGCATTATTCAACTCGGTGACTTAATTTGTGACACCTGCCATACTCAGCAACGATGAGGTAAAAGGAGTAGCTCCCCTCAGACAGCTGGCCAAGTCATAATGTACTTTAACATGGAGCTTTAAAGCCCTAGTGTCTCGTTTCTTAGGTCCAAACACTAAGAAACAATGGCTACACACACAAACATTTTTATAGATCTGTCTACTTTTTGTCTATTTTCCAGTTTATCTTCTACTTTGCACTTACTATCCTCTAAGGACTTACATTTTCTTTGCAAACATATCCTTGATAGCATCATGAAGGTCATCACTCTGAGTAGTAGTATATACAATTTCATTTTTTACCCAATTATACTAGAAATCACAGAGTAGTAGTATATACAATTTCATTTTATACCCAATTATACTAGAAATCACAGAGTAGTAGTATATACAGTTTCATTTTATACCCAATTATACTAGAAATCACAGAGTAGTAGTATATACAATTTCATTTTATACCCAATTATAATAGAAATCACAGAGTAGTAGTATATACAATTTCATTTTATACCCAATTATACTAGAAATCACAGAGTAGTAGTATATACAATTTCATTTTATACACAATTATAATAGAAATCACAGAGTAGTAGTATATACAATTTCATTTTATACCCAATTATAATAGAAATCACAGAGTAGTAGTATATACAATTTCATTTTATACCCAATTATAATAGAAATCACAGAGTAGTAGTATATACAATTTCATTTTATACCCAATTATAATAGAAATCATAGAGTAGTAGTATATACAATTTCATTTTATACCCAATTATAATAGAAATCACAGAGTAGTAGTATATACAATTTCATTTTATACCCAATTATAAGAGAAATCATAGAGTAGTAGTATATACAATTTCATTTTATACCCAATTATAATAGAAATCATAGAGTAGTAGTATATACAATTTCATTTTATACCCAATTATAATAGAAATCATAGAGTAGTAGTATATACAATTTCATTTTATACCCAATTATAATTGAAATCACAGAGTAGTAGTATATACAATTTCATTTTATACCCAATTATAATTGAAATCACAGAGTAGTAGTATATACAATTTCATTTTATACCCAATTATAATAGAAATCACAAGAATGACAACATCCATAATAGAGATGTTATATGTCAGTGTGTCCATTTGTCTGTTTTTACCAAAGGACAAAACTAACAGCTGAACCAATATGGTTCTCCCTAATAATGTAGCTTCTCATAGGTCCTGGGAAGGTTTATAACAATTTTGGGTGAATATCCTCTAAAGAGATATCACCCTTAAAAATGAACTCCACCCCAAAATGTTCCATTTACTTTTTTTTCAAAAATAGAATTGAAAATTAGGAAAGGTCAAGGGGTGACTTCCCCTCACCTGAAGAACCCCTAGAGTCCTCTAGGGGCATATCAGCTAGTAAGACAAATAGGAACAAGTATAGGAAATGTTATGACTATATCATTGGTTTAAAAGTGTACACATTCTACTAATTATCTAGAATAGATAAATTCTAGTCATCCAATTCCTTTTTTTAGATTGCATAACTTATTGTGTTTGATTGACCCCAATGGATAAAAATATTGACATTGTATTTTCCTTGAGAATAGCTTGTCCAAACCCAAGTAGGCCCTAAAACAAATAACATTTTACAGATAGGGAGGAAAAACTAGAGTAATTTGATTGATTGATTGTCTCTTAGTGTTAAGACCTGAGTTCTCACGGATGGGATGTAATCTACTTTACTTGGATCTGTCTACTTTGCATAAATCTGTCTACTTTGCATGGATCTGTCTACTTTGCATAGATCTTTCTACTTTGCATAGTTCTATCTACTTTGCATAGATCTGTCTACTTTGCATAGATCCGTCTACTTTGCATAGATCTGTTTACTTTGTATGTATCTATCTACTTTACATAGATCTATCTACTTTGCTTAGATCTGTTTACTTTGTATGTATCTATCTACTTTGCATAGATATGTCTACTTTGCATAGATCTGTCTACTTTGCATGGATATGTCTACTTTGCATAGATCTTTCTACTTTGCATAGTTCTATCTACTTGGCATAGATCTGTCTACTTTGCATAGACCTGTCTACTTTGCATAGATCTGTATATTTTACCTAGAATTGTTGGGTGTTACTTAACCTAATACCCTGGTTGTTTGAATGGAAAAGGAGAGATTTGGCTCCTCTTAATTATCCTGGGTTGTTGGACCAGACGTTAAAGTGTCATGGACAGCATCCTCACACATATGAGGTAATCTGTCTACTTTGGCTAGATCTGTCTACTTTGCATCTATCTGGATTTGTCTACTTTGCTGTTATCTCTTTTCGTAGTATGGATCTGTCTACTTTATGCAAAATTAAAACCCTACCTTAGCACCATGGTCCGCAAAGTATACAAAGACATGATCCTTCTCAGTTGACTTCAGAGTCTTTCCAGAGCCTTCATTGATCTCCTCACCTCGCAACACCTTTACAAAATATCCAGTTAAAATAACTATTCTTTTCATCTCTCTTTCTTGAAGCTGGTAAAAGTGTGTTGTGTAAAATATGGAGGGAAATTAAAAAATCTTCCTTTTATAATAGATTTCAAGTTAGAATTGTCCTATCTAATCCAAACCTTGTATATGATTAATAGAGGATAATTTTGAAATCATAGCATCTTAATAATCATTATGATAAATTTTAAAATTCATTGTAGTCAATTAGTTTATTATACTACTTAAATAATTTTCCAGTATGGCTTCAAACAATTACAGACAATTTTTCATGGTTATTAAAATGAAATTCTTAAAATTAATACCAGTTTTGTAAGCCCAGGTCTTTTGCCCCTTGGGCTAACAAAAATGGTTTTAATCTTATAATTTTTCATTTTAATAACAGTGGAAAGCTGTCTATAATACGATGCAATAAATAACTTAAAACATAAAGTGTATTGAAGAACAGACCCTTATCATAGAAATTTAGAAATTTTATTGATCCTTACCTTTAAGAATAGATCAGGCCTGACAGCATTGCAGGTATAATCCTTGGGGACTCCAGCATAGACATCTGTTCCATTTGGATGATTGATAATTTTACCTAGAAAGGACCAGTTTTAAAATCTTTATGCATAATATATAGAGAGACAGTAGTTTATATAGGGTTGGTTTTTTAAATTACCTGGAGTTGGGTATTAAATTAATGGAGTTATGCTTTTAAATTACCAAGAGATGGATTTTAAATGGAGATATAAAAAGTGTCATATGTGACATCATAAAAATAGGTCTAAACATCTCTTTCTTAGGGGTTTCCTTTCCCACTTCTCCTCTCATCCTTCCTTTTTAGATGTATTTTTATGACATCACACATAAATCTTTCCGTATCTCCTTTTAAATTATCTGGAGTTAGGTTTTTAAATTACTAAGAGTTGTGTTTTTAAATTACCAGAGTTGGGTTTTTGATTACCTGGAGCTGTGTTTTTAAATTACCTAGAGTAGGTTTTTAAATACCTGGAGTTGAGTTTTAAATTACTCAGTGTTGGGTTTTTAAATTACCTGGAGTTGGGTATTAAATCACCTGGAGTTGGGTATTAAATCACCTGGAGTTTGGTTTTAAATGGAGATACGGAAAGTGTCTTGTGTGCGTCATAAAAATATTTCTAAATCCATCTCTTTTATAGGGGTTTCCTTTCCCACTTTTCCTCTCATCCTACCTTTTAGTCGTATTTTTATTATGTCACATATGAATCTTTCCATATCTCCTTAAAATTATCTGGAGTTATCTGTTTTTTTAATTACACGGAGTTGGGTTTTTAAATTACCAAGAGTTGGGTTTTTAAATTACCAGGAGTTGGGTTTTAAATTACCCAGAGTTGAGCTTTTAAATTACCCAGAGTTTGGTTTTAAATGAAGATATGAAAAGTGTCATGGGTGACGTCATAAAAATAGGTCTAAAACATCTTTTATTTCGGGGTTTCTCACTTTTCTCTCCTTTTTATCCGTATATATGTCGTCACATATGCCACTTTCCATATCTTCTAGACATGGGTTTAAATTACCTGGAGTTGGGTTTTCTGGGTTGTTTGCAATATCATCATACATCATGACAATAATATGATCATCAGGAATACCATGGTTATGTACTAAACAATAATATTATCATCAGGAATACCATGGCTATGTACTAAATAATAATATGATCATCAGGAATACCATGGCTATGAACTAAACAATAATATGATCATCAGGAATACCATGGCTATGTACTAAATAATAATATGATCATCAGGAATACCATGGCTATGTACTAAATAATAATATGATCATCAGGAATACCATGGCTATGTACTAAACAATAATATGATCATCAGGAATACCATGGCTATGAACTAAATAATAATATGATCATCAGGAATACCATGGCTATGTACTAAATAATAATATGATCATCAGGAATACCATGGCTATGAACTAAATAATAATATGATCATCAGGAATACCATGGCTATGTACTAAACAATAATATTATCATCAGGAATACCATGGCTATGTACTAAATAATAATATGATCATCAGGAATACCATGGCTATGAACTAAATAATAATATGATCATCAGGAATAGCATGGCTATGAACTAAACAAGCAATCATAAACTTTTTACAATAGATAAAGAAGATTTAGATACACACTATCTAAATCAGCCTATAGGAAAATAATTGAGGAACAATCCGGCTTAATATATTATGGTTAGAAAAATGGTTTGTTTTTTTCATCTCATTCACATAATGAGCCAGCTAAAAAAGTTAAATTTTTAAAAGAAATGATTTATATTATTGGAATGAATCATATATTACAATAAATAAACTCTTCTAGAAATCCCTTTTTAAGTTTGACAGATTATGGGGCAAGGTTATCCGTCTAGATCTTCTGGTCTGTCTTTCTGTCTATATTTTGGACAGAGTAACTATATATTGTCAAAATTATGTCATTATAAAAATGGTACACACACACACACACAGACTGGTACACAAACACACACACACACACATAGAATGGTACACACACACTCAGACTGGTACAAAACACACACACATAGAATTGTACACAACACTCAGACTGGTACACAAACACTCACACATTTTGGTACACACACACATTCAGACTGGTACACACACACACATTCTGGTACACATACACAGAGACTGCTACACACACACACATAAAGACTGGTACACACACACACCCTACACAGACAGGTACACAAGCACACAAATATACTCAAAATGGTACAGGCACACACACACCAACTTTCAGACTGGTACACAAGCACACAAAAAAAAAACCACAAACACACACACAGAGTGGTACACAAGCACACACACTTTTTTGGAAATAATCAATTCCAGCAACTTTAATCCAATCTTTGGTAATTTGAATAAAATCCTTACCAACTTGATATGCATGGCAGACATCAGCCTAAAAAAACAGAAAATAATATTAGTTTTCAATATTTGATGCTTTCCCTTAAAGTACCATGTCAAGCACTGACCCCCTAACCTTATTTTAAGATATATTAAAAATAAAGGGAAGGCGGTGGTTTGCCGTGTTTTTTGTTTATTACTTTAGGTTATACTAGGTGAAATTTTATGGAGGGGAGGAGAAATTTTTTTATATGGGCGATTTCTATTAAGAGGGTGGTCGTACCCTCCCCAATAATAGTTACAAACCTTCCCAGGACCTATTAAATAGATAGGTTGGGTTATATTTTATATTGTGTAGCTTTATAAGGTTAGGGTTGGCATGCTTGGGTTAGGGTTAAAAAAACGGGCGGTAAGGTTTCTAGGTATCTAGTTACCTAGGTATCCAGGTGTCTGGGTATCCAGTTTTTTTTAGATATCCAGGAATCTAGTATAATTAGGTATCTAGGTATAAAGGCATCTAGGTATCGAGGTATTTAGATACCTAGGTATCTAGATATCCAGGTATCTAGATATCCTAGTATCCAGATATCTAGGTATCTAGGTATTTACCTGATGTCTATAGTTGTACCATCCATTGCTACCAGCCACTAGAACTAGATATCTAGGTATCTAGGTATCCAGATATCTAGATATCCAGGTATCTAGGTATTTACCTGATGTCTATAGTTGTACCATCCATTGCTACCAGCCACTAGAACTAGATATCTAGGTATCTAGGTATCCAGATATCTAGATATCCAGGTATCTAGGTATTTACCTGATGTCTATAGTTGTACCATCCATTGCTACCAGCCACTAGAACTAGATATCTAGGTATCTAGGTATCCAGATATCTAGATATCCAGGTATCTAGGTATTTACCTGATGTCTATAGTTGTACCATCCATTGCTACCAGCCACTAGAACTAGATATCTAGGTATCTAGGTATCCAGATATCTAGATATCCAGGTATCTAGGTATTTACCTGATGTCTATAGTTGTACCATCCATTGCTACCAGCCACTAGAACTAGATATCTAGGTATCTAGGTATCCAGATATCTAGATATCCAGGTATCTAGGTATTTACCTGATGTCTATAGTTGTACCATCCATTGCTACCAGCCACTAGAACTAGATATCTAGTTAGCTAGGTATCCAGATATCCAGGTATCTAGGTATTTACCTGATGTCTATAGTTGTACCATCCATTGCTACCAGCTACAAGAACAGCCCAAAGCTCACCATCCTTGGAAAACATGAAATAATGAATGGACAAATGCACAGAAAAAATTCATATAGCAAATGTTCAGTTGTTATAATAAATTAAAAGAAAGAGAGAAATATGTATAATACAAAGTAGCTTGATGTCTGTCCGTCTGTCTGTCCGTCTGAAGCTTAAGATCTCAGTAACTGCTGAACCGATTGGGCTCTACTCTTTAGGGATTATACCTACTGGTCCTGTGATGGTTTTAGGCTATTTTTCTAGGGGGTGGGTCACCACCAACCCCCCCAAAAACTAAAAAAACCACCCCCCCCCCAAATTTTTATTTTTACATTTCTTGTAAAATCTCAGTAACTGCTGAACAGTTTGGGCTCTACTCTGCTGGGAATATACCTACTGGTCCTCCGGTGGTTTTAGGCTATTTTCTAGGAGGGTGGGACACCCTAAACCCCCCCAAAAATAAGAAAATCCCTATTTCCAAATTTTTTTTTAATTATTTTATTTTTGTAAACAAAAACCAGTAATTGGGTTGGGGGAAACCCACTGCACCATGGGGCGAAGCCCCAATGAACCCCCTCCCCCCCCAAAAAAAAAAAATTACCCCAAAAAATTTTGGGTTTTTGTAACTTTTCAAAATTGACATCTTTAAAAAGTTGTCGCATTTATAGGTATTAAATAAAATTTACAGAGGAGAGTTTTCAATTTTTGTGTATATGGTGAACAACCTGGGTTTAATTTTACCAAAGAGTAATTCGGCAAAGAATAACTTTTTTGTAAATATAACTATAAAATTATTCTGGAGGGTTGACTTTCCATTACCTCATGGGGCTTCGTCCCTAGAGGCTAGGGGCGAAGCCACTAGTATGCTATAAATCAAAGAATAAAGCTGTCTATAGTGACATAGCAAAATGGGGATAGATGTCAATGATTTTGGCTTACATATTCTATTGACGTCATAGTAGAGGGAAAGGGAAAGGGGATATGGGGTATAGGATATTTTATGACGTCAATAGCATAGGTACGTCAAAAGTAATGACATCTATCCCCATTTTGCTAGGGCACTTTAGACAGCTACCAAATAAAGACATGAAATCTTTATAAAAAGAATAATGAAATTTTTGTACATTTGAACAGACTGAGTGAAAGTGTTGGGGACGGACAGAAGGAGCTTAACACGTAGCGCGTCTGCTGGGAGATGATAGGTTCGAATCTTGACTTAACACTGCGTAAACATACTTTAAAAATTGTTTTTCCTGCTGCTATGTCAGGTGCTCGACTTTAATAGTAAGAGTAGGGGGGAATGACTTGGCCCAAAACAGGTGAAACTTAACATGAACAGTATAGACTTCTCAGACAAAGGTTGTGCAATACAAGGGTTGTTTGTCTGATAGGTGTTGCTCAACCTAATACCCCTGGTGTGTTTTGAAAAAAAAGGAGATATTTTGCTCCCCTTAGTTATCCAGGGTTGTTGGACCTGACGCTAGAGTGTCATGGTCAGCAGCCTTACGTGGAAATACATCTAGATAAAAATTTCAAATACCCCATATGGCGTTACAGACTGACGGACAGACAAAGTAAATTATAGAGTATCACCGCAACTATAAACTCTAATAAATTGAAGACTAGAGGTTACAGACTGACGGACAGACAAAGTAAATTATAGAGTATCATCACAACTATAAACTCTAATAGATTGAAGACAAGAGGTTCCAGGGATAAGACAATGGCGTATAAATTGATATACATCCCAATGATGATACATAAAATTACCTCTTCTGCAGCGTAAAATTAGTGGTTGAAACGTTTAAACATTTAACTTAATAAACCAACCATTCAAAAGTCCCCAAATTTGTTACTCCAACGAATAAGAAAATGTTATTTCTAAACTTTGGGGACTAGTATTATAAACAGTTCATTGTCCCCTCTGTCTCTGAAAAGGATCCCATGACGTACGGACGGACAAATAAGAATTATAGAGTAGCTTCGCTACTAAAAATTAAGAATTTTACGAGAAAGCCTAAAAGTGACTTCATAAAATTCTATCTCTTTTTCGGGGGTTTCCTTTCCCACTTCTCCTCTCATCCTTCCTTTTATGAATTATTTTTATGACGTCCCAAGTGACATTTTAGGCTTTCTCGAATATTACCTCTGGAGACTTTGGAATGTCTTCAAGTCTGAGGGCGGAAGAACACCCAACAGACAACAGGACAACAAGTCCTAAAATATAAATAAATCTGTATTGATGTTATTATCGTATTATAGACATCTTTCCGCGGATATTAAAATGAAAGACAAAAACAGTTTGTTCGCTCCGAAGGAAGGACCGTTAGGCCCCGGCCAACTAAACTGTAAATAATTTTATGATTATTATTTTAATATTTATGGAAATGTGTCTGTAAATCGGTGCTATATATGAATTTTCGGAATGTCTGAGAGCCAGTTTTAATCCAGCGGATATTAATCGGTTTGGAAGCCATACTGGAAACAAAGAGGGAATACGTCCAATGATCCAATAGTTACAAAGTCGTAGGAAATTAAGTTTGAGAAATATAATTAAAAAAAAGAAGCCTTTTATAGTGCCTTTAAAAATGATATCATATTGACTACCATTGTTCAATTAAAATGTATACTGGCCTATCATTGTTCAATTAAAATGTATACTGGCCTATCATTGGTCATTTATATTGTATGACGTCATTTTTAAAAGGCACTAAAGGGAACTTTCTACAGAAAGAAGCCTTTAAAGAAATGAGTATTTGTGTCTTGACCTACAGACTGACTGACAGCCAGGCATTTATGCTAGTTGGGGTCAGCTGAATTCTAGTTTCTGATTGTGCACGTATCACCCTCAATTCTTTCTAATTATTTACTACTAGCTAAAATAGCTTCAAACTTCCAAAAAAAAATCAAAATTTGATAAATAAAAATCGCTTTGTTTTCACAAATTAACTTACGTGATTAATGTAAGCTGAAAAGAGCTTTTGCAATAGTTGGGTTATCTGTCGTACAACTTCGGAAATTAGGGAAAAAGTGGGTAATAAAATTGATCCTAATTGGTGTAGGAGAATCTTCACAAAAAACAACCAAAAGTGAATCACAAACAGCAGCCGAGGAAATAAGCATTACAAACTGATAGAATGACGGACAGACATAGTGAATTATAGAATAGCTTCGCTACTAAAATGAAAGACGAAATAAGTTGCTCAATGTGACGTCATAAAAATTGTGGGATTATCCATCTCTTAATATTTAGGGGTTTTCTTTCCCACTCACCCTCTACTCATCCCTCATTTTTATGACGTCAGAATTTTTTTGGAGGCACTTTCTAAAGGGATAAGACAAAGAACAATAACTTGATGTACAACCACATTGATGTTTAACAAAATTACCCCATCTGTATAAATATTGGGCACTACTAGTTTAGTCTAACTAATCACAATTTAATAAAAGCACCCAAAGTTTTTAAAAAGTATTTTGATGGAGGGTACCACAACCCAAGAGAAATCACCCATACCAAAAATTACTCACCCCCCCCTAATTTTTCTTTTAAAACTAAAATTAAAAAAAGGAGAGGGGTTCGAATTCAACTCCCCACTACCGTAAGTGCTCCTAGAGGTATTTAGGGGGCGTAGCCGCTGGTTTTAAAACAAAATCCATAAAAGTGAATCTCTGAAATGGAAGGACAAATGAACATAAACACTTGTAGAGTGTCAAACCAGAATATTATTACATGATTCTAAATAATATTGTAAGTAAAGTAGTTGCAAAACTGCTAAAATAATACAGGAAACTGTTTAAGGATATACTCACATTTTTAGGACTTGCTTATATAGATGCTTCGCAAATAACAATGTACCTTGTTGTAATTGGAATCAGTATATCAAAAATCAGATGAATCGGATAATTTAAACATACAACAATTTGTTGTCAAAAAAGTAAAAAATCAGCATGTTTTAAATGGACTTATGGACTTTCTGGTAAATATTATAGAGTTGCTGCGCTTTCTAAATTGTACCAAACTGTTATATAAATCATCATGCAACGTTTGAAATCAATAGGACAATTCTAACCTGTTTAAATCAACAAAAAGAGACAACCTTAACGGACGGACCGACCCTAATTATAGAAAATCTTTGATATTAAAATATTAAAGTTATATAAACCTGAAATTAGATATTCTCTTTTCATGCTTGTGTGATAACTTATACTGAAAATTTAAATTATTTTTATCTCACTTTCCTTAATCAGGGTGGAGGGAGGGGACATTGGCCTGTATTATTACACTAGTCCCCAAAAGTTATATAATAACGTTCTTTTGTTTGTTGGCTTTACAACTTTGGGTACTTTTTGATGGGTTGCCTCATGAAGTTGAGTGTCAACATGTTTAAACCACTGATAGTAATCCGCAGAAGGGGAAATTTTGTGTATTATCATTGGGGATGTACATCAATTTTTTCGGTCATTGTCTTATCCCTTTAGATCCCTGCTTTTTAACTCAACAGTGAGGACCTGAAGGGCTATTTTGTTTTCTTAAGCAATTAATGTTGTCCAAAGATGGGGGTTGAGGGAAGTTTTTGATTAAGAGCTGGTCATATTTTTCTCTATTGTAAATCTTCGTATTTATGGATATTTTGATTCTAGTTAAACCAGGGATCTAAAGGGATAAGACAATGACTTATAAATTAATGTAGATCCACAATGATGATACACAAATGACCCACTTTGTAAATTAAAATCAGTGCTTAAAACGTTTGAACATTCAACTTAATGAATCAACCAATAAGAAGTCCCTAAAGATGTTATGGCAACAAATAAGAAAACGTTATTATAAAACTTTGGGGACTAGTGTAATAAACAGCCCATTGTCGATTCTCTCTCTGAGATAAACCAAGAAAACTTAATTTATAATTTTTAGTTTTTAGGAGATTTTTCAAAATTATTTTGGAAGATTTTTGAAATGCTTTTATTTTAAATATTTGGGTATTGTCGGTTTCATAACATCGCCTCTTCAGGGGCGTTTCGTCATATTTTTACAGTAGCTTTTGATTAAGCAGGTTAATTTAGGTTAGGTAAATGTTGATGATTGTCCTGTAGGGTTAGAGCCCCCCACAGGGGCTAGAAATATAAGAAAAGCTACTGTGAAAATACGACGAAACGCCCATTAAGAGGTGATGTCACAAAACCGACAATAACCAAATATTGTTCTTAGAAAAAAGCTGAAGTCACTCAAATTAATATTAGTTAATTTAAAATCCTTACTGTTAAAAATACATATCTATATGAACGCAATTGACTTACGTAAAAGATAAAACAATAGCCAATAATCTTAGAAAACTAATTTTTTAATATGTTGTACTCAAAGCAATTCCTAACAACTTTGCTTTTCTATAAAAGTTGGAAAAAAATCACTCTAAATACCTTTTTTTCCCTTCGTAAGTTCGTATGGTTTATATATTTCTTCAGAATGGAATTCTAATGATTTTTTGAATCAGCGGCAATATATAAAACTAAACTCTTATTGGTTACTTTATATGCCGCTAGAATTTCCTGTTGGTTAATATAGTTTAGGGGCAAGGCACTTTTACATATAATCTTATTCTATAAATGGTAAAGAATAAGATAAATGGTAAAGTATTTATTTATCTATCTATCTATCTATCTATCTATCTATCTATCTATCTATCTATCTATATATATATATCTATCTATCTATCTATCTATCTATCTATCTATCTATCTATCTATCTATCTATCTATCTATCTATCTATCTATCTATCTATCTTTCTTTCTATCTATCTATCTATATATCTATATATCCATCTATTTATCTAACTATCTATCTATTTATATATCTATCTATCTATCTATCTATCTATCTATCTATCTATCTATCTATCTATCTATCTATCTATCTATCTATCTATCTATCTATCTATCTATCTATCTATCTATCTATCTATTTAAGATAAATAGTTGAGAAAAGCTGTTATTAAGCATAAATATTTGATAGCAGAGCTACTATTTAGCTTATTATCATTCTAAATATAATTCTGGTAAATCTATATGTATATATACATATCTGAGTTTATGTGGAACAAGATCCCTTAAACAGCTTTGTTTGGAAATTTCTTTTCCTAACATATCTCTAAAAATATTCACTATCTATCTATATACATATATATCAATCAAGCATTCTAACTAACTAACTATCTATCTATCTTATAGAACTTTGCTTTGATTTATTCTTGTTATCCCTGTTGACTGTTGAAAGTAATGTTTTATTACAGATAACCTTTTAACTCTCAACTGTAAAATCTCAGAGAGGGGTCTTTATTTTGTAACACATTTTTCCGTAAAACAATTTCAAATATTTTTGTTAGTGAAGCTACTCTAGAATTCACAATGGCCATCTGTCGGTTAGACACCAAGTTTTGGAAATATTGCTGGACAAAATGTATCAAAAAATTAAGCCTTGTGACATCATAAAAATGAGTGATTATCCATCTCTTTTTTTTTATGACGTCACATGGCTGATTTTGAGAAACTTTGTCCAGGGAAATGTGATAAACAATTAACTGTAAAACATCCCTGGTGATCGGGCTGCTTTTTATCAGGTTTTGGGCTATCTTTATATCTTCCCTATATCCTAAGTGTCTGATAATTATCTAATTTCTATAGATGTATTTTTCCTTGTTAGGAAACTCTCTCTGGGAGGGGCATTTCATTTTTAACTTTTCTGTTGACATTTTTCACAAATTTTTCTCTTCACAACAGTTAAAATATTAGAAGGATCAGAGATCTAGAGGGATAAGACAATGGTAAATAAATTAATTTACATTCCCAATAATGATACACACAATTACCCCTTCTGTAGATTATAATAAGTGGTTGAAACGTTTGGATACTTAACTAAATAAAAAAAAATTATAATTCAATAAAAGTACCCAAGGTTGTTAAAAAAAGAATATGATTTTGGGGACTAGTGTAATAAACAGCCCAATGTCTCCTCCCTCCCTGTAAACAGATAGATGGATCAGGGGATCAGGACCTGTGAGAAATTGTAAACTAGAACTATAATGGGGGGGGGGGGTGGGGACTCTCAGAGAAGGGTATTTTTCCGTTAAACATTTTTTACATATTTTTTCTCTTCGCAACAGTGCATGTGAAAAAAAACATTGTAAACAGGGATATTAGGGGATAAGAAAATAGATGATAAATTAATATATGTACTTCCCTAATGAAGATAAACAAACCCCTTCTCTGTAGATTAAAGTTATTGGTTGAAAAGTTTGGACTAGTTTTGAACTAACCAATCAAAATTTTCAGTAAAAGTCCCCAAGGTTTTAGAGTGACGTATAAAATAGCATGGTTATAAAACTTTGGGGACTAGTGTAATAAACAACCCATTATCCCCTTCCGCCCTGCATTATAGAGAAGTACAATGTCTCCTCTAACATTTTAAAAATTTTTCATAAAAAATTACAATGACCAGTACTAATTTTAATAAGTATGATTTTTTGTAGGAAGCTAAAGATCTTGGATATTACTGGTCCTAAGGATTTAATTTTCAGGGAATATGACACCACCTATAAATTTTATGTTAAAGGGACTAGCGTTTAAAAAAAAACAAGGATAATAATAGGTTATGTTTATATGTAGCGCAGCATTAAAAGTTTACACATTTTACAATAAAAAAACTTAATGAATAAAGACAAATTAATTAGAATAAAAGATAAAGGAACATTACAAAAAAATGCACTAATAAACGTAAAAAAAAATACCTGAGATGTCATAGCTATATATAGACTAGAAGCGCTGCTTTATGTCCTTTAAATTGTTTCCTTGAGAAAAAAGTCGTTGAGTTTATCACTTTTTGTGTGTAAGAAGATATTCAATACTTTGATGGCTTCAATAAATTAATATGTGTTAAAAAAAAAGGTTTAAAACAACAAGGACAATAGTTAAGTTGATAAGTAGCGCAGCATTTAAAGTTTTCAAATCTTAAGATGAAAGAAGTTAAATAAATGAAAACAAGGGAATTAGAATAGCAGATAAAGATAGATAGATGGACGTACCTATACCTATAGAGTAGTTGCTCTGCTGTATGTCCTGTAAATAGTTTCCCTTGTGAATATACTGTTGTTGAGCTTAGTCTTACCTATAGAGTAGTTGCTCTGCTGTATGTCCTGTAAATAGTTTCCCTTGTGAATATACTGTTGTTGAGCTTTGTGGGGCCGGGTAAAGTTTTAGGTTTATGATATATCAATGTAAAACAAGCCCACAAAAAAGGAAAATATTAAAACAGTAAAGTCTGTATTTATGATTTAACTGCTTAAATACAGGATGCTGTTTAAGGACATACTTACATTTTTATGACCTGATTATAGAAATGCTTTGCTTGTAACATTGTACTATATTTTTGTCAATAAAAGTAAAAATTTTAGACTATTCATCTGACCTTCTCCACTCTCTTCCAATGACTAGAGGCGAAGCAACTTTAAATTGTAATAAAGATATACAAATTGTCTTGATAAGCTTACTTTTAATTTTAACAATGGACTATATATATGTGTGCATGTGTGTATGTGACCGGGTTTTAACAATTGATTCTTGGCTAGCTTGGACTTCCTTTCTAATAAAATAGTTAACTGTCCACAACAATGACCAATACCAAAATGTTTAAAATATATAGAATTTTTGACTGAAACTAAAGGTCTTTGAATTTACCGGGTTGGAATGTTTTTACTATTCAGGGAAGCTTTATAAATGTCATAGGGGTGGTTTTCCAGGCTTCCACTGTCCTAGGGGCTAGAGGCTAGGGGCGAAGCAAAGAGGATATTAAACAAGGATGACAACATCCATAAAAGCGAAGCACGGAAATGGTTGGACAAACGGACATTAACACTTGTATAGTATCTGAACTGAAAAATCAGAACATAAATGTATAAATGTCGAATCAAAATTGTAGGTAAATTTGTTGAAAAACTGCTTAAAAAGATAATGTTTATGGACATACTTACATTTTTGGACTTGATTATAGAGTTGCTTTGCTTATAATATTGTTCTTTGTTGTCCCAGGAATCAATATACCAAAAATCAGATCAAACGGATAAATAAAACACTTGAAAATTTGTTGTTAAAAAAGTAGAAAAATCAACATGTTTAAAATGGACGTACGGACATTCTGGTAATGATTATAGAGTTGCTACGCTTTCTAAATCGTACCCAACTACTACAGGAATCATCATGCAAAGTTTGAAATCGATAGGACAATTCTAACATGCCTAAATTAACGAATAAAAGCTATCTATCTCGGACGGACGGACGTACAGACGGACCGACCCTAATTATAGAAAAGCTTCGCTTTTAAAAAGTAATAGAATATTTTATGTCTATGCTTGGATTTTTAGAGAAGTTTGGTAGTAGACTTTTGCAGGTTTTACACTAAGAATATATATTTTTAGAATTATAACAAGTCAAAATTATAGAGGAGACACTCTACTTTACTGGAAAATAAAAATCCTAAATTTTGTAGGGCTATAAAAATGTGTCACATTGGCTCCTAATTGTCTGATATGTATGTCCCTTTAAATTTAAAGCTACACAGCAGGACTAAAAGATAAATAAACAGTATACAAATGATTTTAAGGTTTTTAGAAATTCTATGTATGTAGTTCATCCAAGTGTTGAAACAGGTTTTACTTTTCAGGAAAGCTTTATTATTAAAATGTGTAATGCTATCTTTTGAACACTACCTCCTCAAAGCGCAGCTTCTAAAAGCTGATCCATTAGATGTAAAATTAAAGTTCTTTTGTTTGAAGCAAAATATCTTGGAAACTACTTATTGAACTGTATAATGCATTTTCCTACTACAACAAAAACTTCCTAGCTAAAGCCTTCAGTTAATTGTTTACAGTCTTTTACTTTTCACTTTATTTACAAACATAGTGGGAAATGTCCTTTAAACTTAGCCCCATGGGTATACTTATATGGTGGGTATATTTAATCTGATTTATGACCTGTGTTTTAACAGATTTTTTGAGGAGTTTTAGGGTCTATTTTTTCAGGAAAAAATTATAAGGAATATGATGGGAAAAGGGGAGAAATGTAGGTGAGTAATTATAATATTCAAAACAAAGGTTGTTAAATAAAAGGGTGAAGGGAGCAAAATTTGATTTACTGAGGGTCAGAAATTCATTATAAAACATGCACAATTATTTTTAGCTCCCTAAGGGAGGGGGGCGTTAAACATCCCCCCCCCCCCCATGACAGATTAAGTTGGGGCAAGGGTTAAATGAAATGTCAATTAGGTTATATCATGAACAAAATAAATATATTCAAGTTACTTAATAATATGCAATTATTCCTAGTCCATTTACTCGTATCTACATCCATGACTATATATTTGAGAAAAGTACTTTCAATTTTAGCCCCCTGGGAAGATAAGTGCAACATTTTTATGACTTTTATCCTTTGTAAATTTTAGGCAATTAATTAAGGCAAAGCTTACGTTATTCTTAAAAATATTTTTATTTTTCAGATGAATATAATTTTTGTTTCATTAAAAATAAGATTAGTTTAATTGAGTTAATATGAAAAAGATAGAAAGATAGGAAACAAAAGAAAGATAGATAGAAAGATAGATGTATCTTAAACTTATGATAAATTACAGATACGGACAGACCGACCCTAACTATAAAAAAGCTTCGCTTTTAAAAAGGACAAAAAATCAATTGCATTTTTATCATAAAGGGAAGAAATTTTAAATAATATAATTTACCAAAGAAAAGCTTTATCCCAAACAATGCGACAATTTAGAGCTGACTGATAATAAAAGCTTAAAAAGACATTCTATAATTGGTTAGCTAAATTAAATCCTAAAGTAACGAGTGTTTCAACATTTCGTACCAGAGTTTTTACATTAAAGGGTAATTTTGATAATTATCTTAGGGGGATGTACATCAATTATTAATCATCCATTGACTTATCCCTTAAAATTCCTGAGCATCAAAAATTGATACTTAAGGGGCGTTTCTTAGTATTTTCACAGTAACTTTTCTCCTTCTTCTAGCCCCTGCGGGGGGCTCTAAACCTGCGGGGCAATCACCTAACCCAATAAAACCAAAAATAGCCTATCAAAAGCCATTAAAATAATACAACGAATCTTCCCTTAACCCTTAATGGTCGGGGGCGTTGAACGCCCCCCCATCCAGTTCTTTCTATCTCATTTTCTGTGTGTGAAAGATGAAGAGCCCAAACTGCTTGACTTTTTAAGTATGGGTATGACACATAACTGAGAGTTGGAATTTTTTGAATATCTCCATCCTGGCGGGCACAGGATGCCAGCAAACCTGGCAGGGTCATCCAGGTAAAGAACAAAAATTTGTTTTTGATTTAAGCAAAGCATTTTACCTTACCAAAATACTAAAATATCCTCTAGTAGTACATCCTCATATTAAATACAGGTGTTCAAGTCAATTTAAGGTTCCAGGTATGATCCTGCAGGTCCTGATCCTCCAGGTCTCCAGAAATCTTTAAAATGCTCCTGTGGCCGCAATTTTTGACTTAGAGACTTCAAATTTTAAACTTAAGCTTTTCTTACATGTCTACATAATGTATTAAAATTTCATAAAGATCCGCCGCTGTTTTCCGCCGACCGCCGACTGCGGCGGCTGGCAGCTGCCATGTAAAGCTGCAGCCGCTGAAACTTATGTTTTGATATTTCAAATATAAAATTTAAATAAAATAAACATTTTCTGCAAAAAGAAATTTTCTTCTAGCTTTAAAAATGAAAAAAATACAGCCGTTTGAAATTTTTAAGTAAAAAAGGACCTAAAAACAAAGGTTGTTAAATAAAAGGGTGAAGGAAGCGGAAATTGACCTTGACTTACTTAAGGTCGGAAATTCACCATAACACAGGGGACTTGCACAAAAAAATTTAGCCCTTTAGGTCTAATAGGAACTGAGATAATGAGGGGGGGCGTTGAACTCCCCCCCCCCCCCCTAGATATACCACACTTTTCTGGGATCTTGCTGAGTCAAGTATCAACTGTTGGGAATATCAAAGGATGACTCCATGCAAAATTTGAGCCGGATCCGGCCAAAACCGGCCGTGAATTTTATGAAAAACCGGTTTTTTCCGGTTTTTAAGGGGTATCTGTAAATCGATTCAGCTGGAGCAAAACCGGTTGGAGGTACAAAAAATTTTACTTCACATGAAATTTATCCAATGCAATTGCCTACAAAAATGTACTTTATCATCAACTTGATTGGACAACTCTTTCCTCTCCTAAATGTCCATTAAAACCTCGGAAACGGCAAAAATCGCCAAAAATCACGCCTTCGGCGGCGAATAACGGCTAAACGGTCAGCCGGAGGCGAATAAAACATAAATAAAGAAATGTCCGCCTCAAAAAGTTGTTCAATATCAAAGAGATGCTTGAAGTCTCTAAAATGACTCCTTCCCCTCCTTTAAGGGGAAAAACTGAAAAAACGTGATTTTCAAAAGTATGCCCACTTCGTGGGTGTGGGGGGAACTGAACCCGTCACCCCAGGGTCACCAAATATAAAGTCTAGGCGGCCCACAATGCTTAATTTTCACCAAGTGAAAGTCTTGTGTCATTATCTCTTATGAGAAAAAAGTTATTAATTAATTAAAATTTCAAATTGTGATTTTTTGATGGATTTCTTTGATGAAATGACAGGCTGGTCAATTTTTAGGCCATTTTTTGTGGTTTTTGGGCCGTCACGCCCAAACGGTTTGAGATAATCTCACGGGACTTTTTGCCTGACCTAAGTCTGGTTATTTGTGAGGTCTAAGAAAAAAAAATCCCGGATTGGATGAAGCACACCGTCGCTGTATGCCGTCAAAAATCGCTGGTTGGCTCATTTTGCCCCCTCAAACCCTCACCTCGTGCCATTTTTCTGTGTAAAGATTATAATTATAATCTTTTGCATAAGTCTGATTTTTTTTCCTAGACCTCACAAATAACCAGACTTAGGTTGGGCAAAAGGTCCCGTGAGATTATATCAAACCGTTTGGACGTGACAGCCCAAAAACCGCAAAAAATGGCCTAAAAATTGACCAGCCTGTCATTTCATCAAAGAAATCCATCAAAAAATCACAATTTGAAATTTTAATTAATTAATAACTTTTTTCTCATAAGAGATATTGACACAAGACTTTCACTTGGTGAAAATTTAGCATTGTTGGCCGCCTAGACTTTATATTTGGTGACCCTGGGGTGACGGGTTCAGTTCCCCCCACACCCACGAAGTGGGCATACTTTTGAAAATCACGTTTTTTCAGTTTTTCCCCTTAAAGGAGGGGAAGGAGTCATTTTAGAGACTTCAAGCATCTCTTTGATATTAAACAACTTTTTGAGGCGGACATTTCTTTATTTATGTTTCATTCGCCTCCGGCTGACCGTTTAGCCGTTATTCGTCGCCGAAGGCGTGATTTTTGGCGATTTTTGCCGTTTCCGAGGTTTTAATGGACATTTAGGAGGGGAAAGAGTTGTCCAATCAAGTTGATGATAAAGTACATTTTTGTAGGCAATTGCATTGGATAAATTTCATGTGAAGTAAAATTTTTTGTACCTCCAACCGGTTTTGCTCCAGCTGAATCGATTTACAGATACCCCTTAAAAACCGGAAAAAACCGGTTTTTCATAAAATTCACGGCCGGTTTTGGCCGGATCCGGCTCAAATTTTGAATGGAGTCATCCTTTGATATTCCCAACAGTTGATACTTGACTCAGCAAGATCCCAGAAAAGTGTGGTATATCTACCCCCCCCCCCCGACTGATTAAGGTGCGGCAAGGGGCCCAACTGTTTAGGGTTAATGGGCGTTGCCACAAAAGGTACTATAACCCAATTATTCTCATGTAGATTATAATTATTAGTTGACAGCTTTGGATACTTGAAGTTTATAATGAACCCATTAATAAAAGTCCCCAAAGTTTTTGAGTCACTACTCCTATATTAACAAGGATGACAACATCCATAAAAGCGTAGCTTAACATTATAAGAGGTCATATGGAGTATCATTCTTTTTGATATTCAATATTATTCTGAAAACTGAATTACAGTCTGCTTAAAAGGGACGTACTTACATTGTAAGACAAAATCATAGTGTTGATACGTTTATAAAATTATTCCTGATGATCCTAGGAATCCTTATTCCAAAAATTAATTGAATGGCGTTTTAGGATATTTCAATTTGAAATTTAAGTCTTAGAATGGTTTTATGCTAATCTTATAATTTTTATATCATAAAACAGATCCCCTAGTTGCTAGCTGCTAGAGGCGCAACCACTAGTTTAAAGAAATATTATTTACATAGAAAAATATTTGTAAACGTTGTACTTTTATAATTGACTATAGAGATGCTTCGCTCATAATCCATCCATTCATTAACCTATATTCATCTATCAATATATCTATTTACCTATCTATATATCCATCTATATATCCATCCATATATCTATCTATCTATCCAACTATCTATCTATCCATCCATCAATCTGTCTACCTATCTATCTATCGTAGAATGTATCTAAAGGGTGTGTAAAATTTTTTTTTAAAATTCAATTGCGCGGCTTGTGTTAATAGTAGAAAAATGTTATGCATTCCGCTAAGAAGTCTATTGTTTGGAAATATAAGAACGATTCCTGTGCTACGTATAGTTAGAGAGCTATGTGTTAAAATGTCCCAACTGACTTAAACTTGACTTGTTAGTATATTAGTAAATATTATAGAATAATTCTTGTAAAAAGACGTGCGTACAATTTTATATAAGAGAGAGAGAGAGCTATTTTCTTATTCATTGACATATCAATACACAATTGATGAAATCTTTTTTTATTTGATTTTTTTTTTAAATCTGTGAAATAAAATTTATAAAATCTGCCGAATTAATTTGATGTATTTTTAGTTTAAAATGGAAGAAATATAAGAGAAAAAGAGAGAGAGATAGATAGATAGATAGATAGAGAGAGAGAGAGAGAGAGAGAGAGAGAGAGAGAGAGAGAGAGAGAGAGAGAGACGGAGAGAGAATGAGATAAATGTAAATAAATTAAAATAAAAAAGCAGGAAGATTTTCTACAATTAGGGTTGGTCCGTCCATAACGATTAGCTCATTTTGATAAATAAATTCAAACTTAGCATAGTGATTCCTGTAATAAGTAGGTACGATTAAGAAAGCGTAGCAACTCTATAACCCTTAACATAATGTCCGTATGTCCGTTTATAAGATGTTGATTTTTTAAAACAATTTAGCTTCCTTAAGAATTAGATCTTTTTGTTAATTTAATCATGTTAGAATTGTTCTATTGATTTCAAACTAGGCATAGCAATTTCTGTAAGAAAAATGGAAGGATTTAGAAAGCGTAGCAACTCTATAACCCTTAACATAATGTCCGTATATCCGTTTATAAGGTGTTGATTTTTGAATTTTTTACAACAATTTAGTTAAGAGTTAGATCTTTTTGTTAATATAATCATGTTAGAATTGTCCTATCGTTGGCAAACTTGGCATGGTGATTCCTGTAGTAGATAGGTACAATTTACAACGCACAGCAACTCTTTAACCCTTACCAGAGAGAGAGAGAGGAGAGAGAGAAAGAGGGAAGGAGGAAAATTAAAGAGAAATAATAACCTTAGCAGTATCAATCAGTGGAACAAACATACAAACAACATACTACTTAAATTAGAAACAAGGATGACAACATCCATAAAAGCAAACCTCTGAAATGGTAGGACAAACAAACATTAATACTGGTAGAGTATAAGATCTGAAAAAAAGCAGAATATAGATGTATAGGACTAAACAAAATTGTATATAAATTTGATGCAAAACTAATTAAATACATGACACTGGTTTAAGGACATACTGACGTTTTTAGGACTTGTACTATACCTAGTTGTAATAGGAATCAGATGAATAGGATAATTTTAACATACAAAAAATATGTTGTCTAAAAAGTAAAAAGTCAGCTTGTTTTAAGTGGACGTATGGACTTTATGGTAACAATTATAGATATGCTTCGGAACCTAGTAATAGTGTCTAACTTTTTATCTATGTGACCTAACAAAAATCCAAGGATGAGAGGGGAGGTGGGAAAGGAACCCCTGAAAAAGTGATGGATTTTTGTTACGTCACAAAGATAAAAAGTTAGACACTATTACTAGGTTCTATGCTTCGCTTTCTAAGTTGTACTTAACTGTAATAGGAATCGGCATACAAAGTTTGAATTTGATAGGCCAATTCTAACCTGTTTAAATTAACAAAAAAAAAGCTAACTGTAACGGACGGACATATGGATGGACCGACTCTAATTATAGAAAAGCTTCGCTTTAATAAGAGTTAAAAAAAAACAGCAAGGAAGACAACATACCAAAGAAACATAAGAAATTAAAACATTTTTAAAGTAGTGTAACACAAAAGGTTATATATTAACAGAGGAAAATTTTTCGTCAATTCAGCTTGCTAATATGGGCCTCATTTATTGGTCAGTTCGTTCATCCAGTATGAGGGGAGGGGATTGGGTAGAGGGGGCTGAGAAACGGTTCTAATACAGCAATATTAATTGGATTCGAAGCTAACCTAGAAAATATGTTGAAAATTTAATTTTAAAGTATGTTAATACACTTTAATACGCTAAAAATGAAAATGATAACAGATTTAAATTGTTTATGAATAAACCATAGATATGCAGGTATCTCAGGAGACATAACAATAGATATGCAGGTATCTCAGGGGACATAACAATAGATATGCAGGTATCTCAGGAGACATAACAATAGATATGCAGGTATCTCAGGAGACATAACAATAGATATGCAGGTATCTCAGGAGACATAACAATAGATATGCAGGTATCTCAGGGGACATAACAATAGATATGCAGGTATCTCAGGAGACATAACAATAGATATGCAGGTATCTCAGGAGACATAACAATAGATATGCAGGTATCTCAGGAGACATAACAATAGATATGCAGGTATCTCAGGAGACATAACAATAGATATGCAGGTATCTCAGGGGACATAACAATAGATATGCAGGTATCTCAGGAGACATAACAATGGACGATAAATTTATTTACATTCCCAATGATGATACACAAACTACCCCTTCTGTAAGTTAATTACACGGCGTTGCTACAAGAGACCTACTCTACAAAAGACCTACCTCTACAAAACACCTACTTGTCGGTTCTACAAAAGACCAACGCCTACAAAAGACCTACTCTACAAAAGACCAACGCCTACAAAAGACCTACTCTACAAAAAATCGTAATGCTAGAAGGTCATGGCCGCAGAGCTTGGCCCCCTGGCCTGCCTAGCCGCGGGCGCTCGGCCCCCTTGCCTATAACCTAACCTAACCTAACTTATATGTAATAATGTATGAATGTTTATCGTACATTAACTTAATTATATTTTAGAATTTCGTTGATTTACAAAAAGTGGTTGGTAGATTTTTTTCAAATTTTAATATTCTTTTTACAATATTTAGGTAAGGTTAGGTTTGGTTATAGGCAAGGGGGCCGAGCGCCCGCGGCTAGGCAGGCCAGAGGGCCGAGCGCTGCGGCCATGTATTGATTATGTATTACTTTATTAATAAATTTGATGTTTATATAACAATATATATTCGTAGGTCTTTTGTAGAGTAGGTCTTATGTAGGGGTAGGTATTTTGTAGAGTAGGTCTTATGTAGGGGTAGGTCTTTTGTAGAGTAGACCTTTTGTAGGGGTAGGTCTTTTGTAGAGTAGGTCTTTTGTAGCAACGCCAATTACACTGGTCCCCAAAGTTTTGTAATAAAGTCTTCAATGAGGGCTTTTATAGAATTTTGAGTGTCCAAACGTTTCAACCACTAATTATAATCTACAGAAGTGGTTATTTGAATTTCTATTATTTTTTTTTTTTTAAGTACAGTTAATTACGATATTGAAGCATGGCAACTCTATAATCGTTATCAAAATGTCCATACATCCATGTCCATTTATAATATGTTGCTATTTAACTTTTTTGACAACATTTTTGATAAACCCTTGAAATGCCAATTTATTTTTACAGGGTTAAAAGGCAGAGAAGTGAATGGATAAGAAAATTTTTGATTAATTGGTGTACATCCCCAATAGTGTACAAAATAACCCTTCTCTAGATTAATTAGTGGTTGAAAAGTTTGGACTCTCACCTTAGAATACCATCCGATCAAAATACAATAAAAAGTCTCCAAAGTTATTAAGCTAACGAATAAGAAAACGTTAACATAAAACTTTGGGGTTTCTATATAATGAACCCTTCAATGACAAATAAATATATAGTTGTTGTAATTTTAAACATTTATGTAAACTCTCCTTTACGTTTTAGTAGAAAAAGTCATAAAAAAAGAAACTTTCGATTTTAAAAAGTTTTGTCACTTTGTGCTCTTTTGATTTACTTTGATAATAATTAATATTGATATTAAAACAAGGATGACAACATCCATAAGTAGCGAAGCACAAAATTTCGTGGATGGGACTGACGTTCATTGTTTTTTTTTTCAAACGACGGGAAATTTAATTTTGATATCTTTAACTGAAAAAATTTTGAAAATCGATTAATAAACACCAAAGATATGGGGGAAAATGTAAAAAATATAAAAATAGCCAAAAACCTGCAAAAAGGCAGTCTGACCATCATGGTTGATTTCTTCACATGACCGGAAATTTAATTTTTATATCTTTAACTGAAAAAATTTTGAAAATCGTTCCATAAACACCAAAGATATGGGGAAAATGTAAAAAATATAAAAATAGCCAAAAACCTGCAAAAAGGCAGTCTGACCGTCATTGTTGTTTTCTTCAAACGATGGAAAATTTAATTTTGATATCTTTAACTGAAAAAAGTTTGAAAATCGGACCATAAACACCAAAGATATGGGGGAAAATGTAAAAAATATAAAAATAGCCAAAAACCTGCAAAAAGGCAGTCTGACCGTCATTGTTGGGTCTCTAAACGACGGAAAATTTAATTTTGATATATCCAACTGAAAAAGTTTTGAAAATTGGACCATAAACACCAAAGATATGAGGAAAAATGTGGAAAATAAAAAAATAGCCTAAAACCTGCTAAAAAGCCGTCCGACCGCCATTGATGTTTTATAGTTAATTGTGCTCCTTAATGATGGGAATGTTGTCAAAAAATTTCAGCTTTCTATCTTTTATAGGGGCTGAGTAAATCCCATTTCCCCCATAGCGTTACGGACTGACGGACTGACGGACGGACGGACGGACAAAGTGAATTATAGAGTAGCTTCGCTACTAACAAAGTGAATTATAGAGTAGCTTCGCTACTAAAAATTAAAATAATAAGGTTAGGTTACATTTTCAGCTATTTTTCAATTAATACCTCACAAACAGCTGTTATTAAAAGCAAAGCTACTCAATAATTCAAAATGTCCGTCTGTCTGTCTTTCTGTCTGTCCGTCCGTCCGCCTGTTGGAGATAGAAAAGGGGAAACGTGGTTTGTTGTTTAGACTTCCAGCTGATTTTTATAGTTCCAAAAGGATGATTTACTGAGGCTTACAGGTGGATGACACAAGACTTGATATAAATGGATATATAGATTAATAAAGGATTAATAAAATGTTTGATAGTTTGATTAAATTTTAAAGGATAAGACGATATATTGATGCATAATTAAAATCATTGGTGAAAAAGTTTGAATACCATATCAAGATTTAAAAGAAGTCCCCCTAAAGTTTTTAAGGAAATGAATGATAGAACCTGTTAATAAACCAGATTAATTTACAGTCAAATGTCCCCTCTAAAGACAGACATTCTGTTACTACAATATAAAGACAGACATACAGACAAACATATTGACAAAAACTTCCAGGGAGAGAGGGGATATTGTGTTGTTTATTACTCTAGTCCCCAAAGTTTTCTTATTAGATGGTTCATTAAGTCCAAACATTTCAACCACTAATGGTAATCTACAGAAGGGTTAATAATTAGATAAATACACTAATTAATTGACCATTGTCTTATCCCTTTAGATCCCTTGGGATATATAGTTCATGAGACAGATAAATTTCATGGATCTAAAGGTATAAGATAATAGGCACCAATTTGATGCACATCTCCAGACCCCAATGATAATACACAAAATTGCAGATTACAATTGGTGGTTCAAACGTTTGTACACCCAACCTAATCAAAATTTAACAAAGAGGAATACATCATTTGAAAACTTTGGGGACTAGTGTAATAAACAGCCTAATGTCCCCACCCTCCCTTAGTACCCTTAAGATTTTAGAAATTTATAATCATAAGGGATAAACCAGTGAACAAAATATTAGCAATAAACAAAATTACCCCTTCTTTATAATGAAACTAAAAGCGGAAAAGTTAGACACTAAAAGTTTGGACCAAATAAAGTTAACTAATTAATGAGAGAAGTTGCTAATCAAACTTTTAGGCATTTACACTATTACACTAGACCCAAAGTTTTATTCTAGTGTTTTCTAATTTGTTTAATTCATAACCTTGGGGATTTTATTGAATTTTAATTGGTTGGTTCATTAAGTTGTGTGTCTAAACGTTTTAAATATTAATTGTAATCTACAGAAGAGGTAACATCAATGGGGATGTAGATCAATTTATTGACTATTGTCTTCTCCCTTTAGATCCTTATACCATTTCTTATCTATCTTTCTATCTATCTATTTATCTATCTTTCTATCTATTTATCTTTCTTTCTATCTATTTATCTTTATTTCTATCTATTTATCTTTCTTTCTATCTTTCTATCTATCTTTCTATCTATTTATCTTTCTTTCTATCTATTTATCTTTCTTTCTATCTATTACCTTTCTTTCTATCTATTTATCTATCTTTCTATCTATTTATCTTTCTTTCTATCTATTTATCTTTCTTTCTATCTATTTATCTTTCTTTCTATCTATTTATCTATCTTTCTATCTATTTATCTTTCTTTCTATCTATTTATCTTTCTTTCTATCTATTTATCTTTCTTTCTATCTATTTATCTTTCCATCCATCTATCTATCTAAATAATTTATGCAATGAAAAATGTAAAACAGAATTTCACGTTGGATTTATTAAAATTGTCGAATTCAATTTCTTCTCGAATTTTATATGAAACAAGGATGACAAGATCCATGGATGGACAATTAAAATAAAACAAAAGAGAGGGGAAAAGTTATTTAAAGCCAAACGCAAGAATAGTCGTTCCTTCAAGTTTAAAAGGTACATCTCCAATTAAACAACTTTTTTACTAGTTGCATTTTAAAAATGGCGACAA
>NC_137274.1:19762048-19809548 GCF_053477335.1 Acartia tonsa
GTAAAAAGATATTTAATACTTTGATGGCTTCAATAAATCTTAATATGTGTGGAAAGAACGTTTAAAACAACAAGAACAATCATGTATAATAAAATTTTATTAATCCTATTATATAAAGTAGAAAGCTTTGTGTAGCAAAGGATCTCGCTAATGACTGAACTGATATGGTTCTCCTTTACTGTGAAGTTGCTTATAGGTCCAGGAAGGGTTTTAAAGTATTTTAGGGAAGGGTATCTCCACCACCCCAGTAATAAATTATTCCCCCCCCACCCCCCATAAAAAAATATCTTTTAAATTGTTCTTTTTAAAACCCTAAATTGAAATGGGGGTTGATTTTCCTATCATCACTTTAAGTGCCCCTAGATGCTTTTTGATTTGTTTCTTAAAGTCTAACAATAATATTAAAGAGTAGCTCCGCTACTTAAGTTTAAAATCAACCTTGTAGAGCTAGAAAAATGTGTCAATCTGGCGCCGAAATGTCTACAGGTCCCTTTAAATTCAAATATATACTTAAGATGTATGGGAACAGTTATATAGCAGGAATAAAAGATAAATAGAATATCAATAATTTAAAAGATTTATTTTTTACAAAGCTATTTTTATTTATAAAAACAACTCCTACAAATGTTTGGTTTTTTTTAAACAAATCTTTTTGTTGACTATAAAAATTGTTTAAGTATTTTTAAACACAGCCTCTCAAAAGTGATTCCTCTATTGGCGTTGAGCTTAACTGCCAAACTATGATTATGGGTTTTGTTTGAAGCAAAAGATCTTGGAAAAGGTTTAACTGGATAATGTATTTTTTAACATAACAAAATTATCCCAACTAAATGTTTCAGATACTTTTTACTTATTACTTTAGTCTTGAATATAGTTGAGAGATGTCTCTTAGCCCCATATGTCTTGACATGTCAGGGATGGAGGGGACATTGGACTGTAAATTTCATTGGTACCCAAAGCATTCTAACTACATTACATCATTTGTTTACTCAAAAACTTTTGGTATTTTTATTTGATGTTTTCAAATTTCTAGAAAATTTCATTTATCCTCCAATGTATTATCCCTTTAGATTCCTGAGAAATTTATTTATTACCCATTTCCTCTTACAACTTTGCTTTTTAACAGATGTACTGAATTTCAGTTTCCGAAAGTGTACCTAGCATCCACGTCCTATCTCAATATTTACTACTAGCTAAAAAAGCTTCAAACTTTAAAAAAAATCAAAATTTGAAAAAATAAAATTTTGAATGTATATTGTATAAATCGTTTATACATTATATCACTTTTCCCTTTGACCGGAGTAGCTGAAAATAGCGTTTGCAATAATTGGGTTATCTGATGTACAACTTTGGAAATTATTGAAGAAATAGGCAATCCATTTTCAGCACATCTTTTAACAGATTTCAAGTTTCAGGAAAAAGGAAGAAATAATACAAAGCAAAAAGTGTTGGTATTTATTAGTAGATAAGAAACTGGACTTATTTATTAAAAAAATAGCTTAAAACCAGCTCAAGACATATAAGAAGCTTCACTGTAATGGTGAACAATTTCGGTTCAGCGAAAAGCAAGATCCTTTACAACAAGACAAAAAAAGGCATTCTTTTTTATACAATAGGATGTACAATTAAATGTTTTCAAGTTACCTGTTATTCTTAGTTCCCTTAGTGTTTACTTTTTCCCTGTATATATATATTAGCAAAACTAATTTTAACCCCCCCCCCCCCTGGGAGATATTTTAAACATTTTTACTACCTGTATCCCTTCTAGCTTCTCATAGGCAATCAATTAAAGCATTTAATACTTTTCTTTTTTTAAACAGTTTATATTTTTATTTTGAAAATATTTTTTTTTGTAAAATTATAAAAGTTAGATAGACGGAGGAAAGATAGATATACGAATCAAAGGATGTATCTATAGATAGACCTTTTTTTTTGGGGGGGGGGGTAATATCATAACCCCATGAAACCCCAAAATGAAATAAAGTGACCTATACAAAGTCACCCCAAAAGTCAAGTCTTTTTAGTTATTAGGCTTAGTTAATTACAAATAAGATGAAATATAAAAAGGTATTTAACATTTTTACCAAAGAGTGATTATATAAAAAAGATTAATATAAAAAGGCGGGATTTAGAGACAGCAAAAATGTTTAGTTTAAAACTCTCTGTCCAATCACAGCTGAGCATTTCTTCCCTCCATAAAATGCTGGATTGTTATTGGCAAGCTTTTGACCTTTAAATTTGGATAGTAACAGAATAGTGCTTATAAGATATGTACATACAATAGAAGTGAAAAATGAATCAAAAAAGGCGGGATTAATGTTTAAAACTACCTAACCAATCACAGCAAAGTATGTTTTCCCTCCAAAAAATGCTAGATTCTAATTGACCAACTATTGCCCTTTAAATTTGGATGGTAACACAAAAAATGCTTAAGTGGGAGGGGGTCACAGAAAAATTCTCACAGGGTAGGAGGTCTAAAATTTGAACATTTTTTGGGGATTAAAGGAATTTAAAATGTTGTTAAAAAAAACATAACATTAGGTACACATATGGACTACAAAATTATCTTATTTAATTATTTTTAATTTGTCTAGAGGTGGAATATGTATACTTACATCTTAAATTACTTTTTATTTTAATTTCAAACTAAGTACTTTTCTATCTAAAATGAAATTAAAATAATTTATATATTTTTTCATTTATATAACCCTTATCCATAAAATTGTTTTTCAAATTTATCATTGTTTTCTTTTACCCCTGAAATGAAGGCTTAAACATTTTAACAACATGAGAAAATATGTCATTGACCTGCTTTTATGACCTCTGGCTTTAAATATTTTGCCACTGAAAACTGGAGAATATAATAAAAATAAACCAAGTGGGGGGCTTTTGTTCAAAATTAGTTTCATAGGATAAATGATTAACAAGATGCTTGAAACATATTATTTTTAATTAGGAAAATTCTTGGCTGCTTAAAATTTTTGCTTTCAGTTAATGTAGTTTAAAAGTTTTGGTTTAAAAGTGTTAAAAAGGGTTTTGTTTGCAATTTATGCTTTAGGTATAATTAATAAGAGGGCCTAGAATAAACATGAAGCATTAAAACAAGAAAAATCAAATTTCAGCAAAAAAAGAATATGTAAGGAGGTGGGAAGGATATTAATTCTTTTTAAACCAGACATTTCTTTGAAGAAATTCATCATATTTGACCCTATAATTTAAAATGATTACATTAAAGACAACTTACATATCCCTATATTTTAAATATAAAGAATATGTATGTTAAATATAGAGAAATTGTAAAAAAACAGCAGGGGCCTTTCCTGTCCTTATTTCAGTGAGGGTTGTATAGAGTAAGGAATGATATTCTTTAAATTCATTCAAATACTTTTTCTTGTAGTACAATTTTTATAATTCAAAAATGTACGGGAATGGTAAAAAGAGTAGGGGGGGTGGGGTTGTTGTACCCAAATAAATACTAAGTAACAACTAAGCCATTTCTGAAATAATTTGCTTTTGACAAAAGATAAAGATAAAACCGCCAATTAAAATAAATTTGTGATCACATATTCCTTTCCCGCTGTGTTTTTCATGACTTTCTTTAAAATGCAAATCCAACAATCTAAATATCTTATAAAACTAAACTCATACAAATTTCTTTAAAGCAGGGGATGAAGTAACAAGATGAATATTTTAGAAATAACTATTCCTATTGTTATAGTATTTGATATGTGGTTAAATTTTTTGTATCAGCCTTAATTATTTTCCAAAACACATGTCCCTGTTATACTGGTGGTGATTAATGACTTTAAAACGCATAGTTTTATACTCTTTTCTTTAATTACATTAAATCTTTTAAAATTAAATTGGTGTAGGGAATAAATGTATCAGTAAATAAACAAAGATGACAACAGCTATAAAAGCGATGCTCATTATGTCAGAAAGACGGACAAACGAACGTTAACAACCCAGAAACGGGATGGTTTTCAATGTCTGAACAAAAATTGAATGTATGTTAGCTAGCCATGACAGACCTACAGAAGGATAATCTAAAAAAACTTTGTTATGATACCTACCCTTAAAAAATGTATGCAATATTACTATTCGATTATTCTAAAATCTATCCAAACCTTTTCTTTTGCATTTTTTTGGCAGGAGGGAGGGGATATTGGACTGTAAATTATGCTATTACCAAAAGTTTTATAATCATGTTATCTTTCTTCTTGGCTTAAAAACTTTGTGTGCTTTTCTTGAATTTTGACTGGTTGATTCTTAAATATTATTGTTATTTGTTGTACATAAACTCTCAAACAATTAGTGGTTGAAACGTTTGGACACTGAAGTATAAAAACCAACCAATCAAAAGTAAATAAATGACCCTAAAGTTATTGAGCTATTAAATTAGATAATATTATTATAAAACTTTGGGAACTAGTATCATAAACAGCCTAATAAAAGGTAGAAAGACATCTACTAGTTAGTTTAATACTTTTAAAAAGCGAAGCTGTTCTATAATTAGGGTCGGTCCATCCGTCCGTTTCAGTTAGCTCTTTGCATTAATTTAAACAGGTTAGAATTATTGATTTCAAACTTTGCATGCTGATTCCTATAACAGTTAGGTACGACTTAGAAAGGGCAGCAACTCTATAATCGTTACCAACAAGTCCGTACAGCCATTTAAAACAAGCATATATTTACTTTTTGACAACAAATTTTTAAATGTTAAAAATATCCTATAATAGACTGTTTATTTCACTTGTCTTCAAAGTTTTATAAATATTCGTTGGGGACTTTTTGATTGTTCAAATGTTTCAACCACTAATTTTAAGCTACAGAAGGGTTAATTATGTGTATCATCATTGGGGATGAACATCAATTTGTTGGCCATTGTATTACCCCTTTAGATCCCTTCATTTAAGATAAACGGCATAAATATCTATCTATCTATATATACTGTATTTAATTATTGTATTCAAATATTAAATACTATAAAAATCCGCCAAATTTTTTTTAAAAAATCTTCGAACCCAATTCTTTGTTTTTATAAAAAGTGATTTATAACAAAATAAAAGAGAGAAAAGAATAAATACTTTGAAAATAACTTTAAATATTTTTTTTTTATAAAAATCCGTTAAAAATTTTTTGAAAATCTTCAAACTTAATCTATTGTTCTAAGATAAAACTCAAAGAAATATTAAAATAGATAGAGAGAGAGAGAGATAGAGTGAGTCAGAGAGAGAGAGAGAGAGAAAGGAAGAGAGACAGAGATAGAGAGAGAGAGAAAGATAGAGACAGAGAAAGAGAGAGACAGAGAGACATAGAGAGAGAGAGAGAGAGAGAGAGAAAGAGAGAGAGAGAGAGAGAGAGAGAGAGAGAGAGAGAGAGCGAGAGAGAAAGAGATAAAGGAAGAGAGACAGAGAGAGATAGAGGGGGAGAGAGAGAGAGAAAGATAGAGAGATAAAAAAAAGAGAGAGAGAGAGAGAGAGAGAGAGAGAGAGACAGTGAGAGACATAGAGACATAGAGAGAGAGAGAGAGAGAGAGAGAGAGAGAAAGAGAGAGATAAAGGAACAGAGACAGAGAGAGATAGAGGGGGAGAGAGAGAGAGAGAGACAGACATAGAGAGAGAGAGAGACAAAGAGAAGAGAGAGACATAGAGAGAGAGAGAGAGAGAGAGAGAGAGAGAGAGATAAAGGAGGAGAGACAGAGAGAGATAGAGGGGGAGAGAAAGAGAGAGAGACATAGAGAGAGAGAGAGACAAAGAGAGAGAAAGAGAGAGAGAGAGAGAGAGAGAGAAAGGAAGAGAGAGAGAGAGAGAGAGAAAGGAAGAGAGAGAGAGAGAGAGAGAAAGGAAGAGAGAGAGAGAGAGAGAGAAAGGAAGAGAGAGAGAGAGAGAGAAAGGAAGAGAGAGAGAGAGAGAGAGAGAGAGAGAGAGAAAGGAAGAGAGAGAGAGAGAGAGAGAGAGAGAGAGAGAGAGAGAGAGAGAGAAAGGAAGAGAGAGAGAGAGAGAGAGAAAGGAAGAGAGAGAGAGAGAGAGAGAGAGAGAGAGAAAGGAAGAGAGAATGAGATAAATAAAAGAGGAAATATTATTTTAAGATTATCAGATTTTCTACAATTAAGATTGGTCAGTCCGTAAGTCAGTCCGTAACTGTTAGCTCATTTAGTTAATTGATTTCAAACTTAGCAGGGTGACTCCTGTGATAAGCAGGTATGATTTAGAAACTCTATAACTCTAAACATGATGTCCGTATGTCCTTTTATAAGGTGTTTTTAAAAATTTTAAGTAGATATTTTTGTTAATTTAGTTATGTTAGAATTGCCCTATCGATTTCAAACTTGGCATGGTAATTCCTGTAATAAGTAGGTACGAGAGGGAGAGGGAGAGAGAAAGAGGGAAGGAGGAAAATTAAGAAGAAATAATAACCTTACACACCCCACCCGAAGGCGTGTTAGGTTAGAAAAAACCCCCCGCAGAAACGGTTCACACAGGATGTACTGGGACCTTATGGTGGTTTCAGAACATGCTTTCCCTAAATTGAGTTAGTACCTTCCCATAGTAGAAAATTTTAAAATTACTTTTGGTGATCAAATTTTACTTTAATTTTTAGACTACCTTCACCTAACCTGCTTTATTGTCTTATTTTGCCTTTCATGTTTATTATGTTAATTCGCTCACATTACAGTTGAAATGACAGATATTGGAGCTTTCTAAAAAGGTCTCTAACATTTTTCTAGCTCTAATACTTTTTGAGATATCTTATTTCAAAGTATTGTTGTTAAATCATCTTTTACACAGCAAAAAGTTGAAATAAAAAATTAGTTATTTTAGAGAAAATTACAAGTATCTTCATGTAAATCTTTCTAATTTTGCTCCAAATTGACCAAATTGGACAGTTAAGGTGCCTAAAACTATCTACATTCAATGGACAATCCAAATCCACACTTTTTGAGACTTTATAAGGCAACAGGAGAAGGCTAAAATGTAATATCAAAGAAACAAATGTAATTTAATTTTAATTATAAATCACTTTTAAGGCATTTTTAATAATGTAAAATGTGTTTTAAGGTACAAGAAACTTATAATTGATTATGATTTATTATTTTTAAAAACCTCAGTATTAGTTTAGAGTACCTAATAGTGTATATTAACAAAAAAAATGTGGCTTAAGAATAAATTGTTTCTTTTACTTTATTTAAGATCATCCATGAAAGTCTTTAAAATACTATGATTTCTTATTTAAGATGGCAAAAACTAATTTTGTTTCATAAGGTTATAAAAAATTTAAAAGGCCAATCAACTATTCTAAGAAAAAATTACTAGAATTAGTAGATTACATTTGTAAACTGCTTGGAAATGCTTAAAATTCTAACAAATTTTTTGTTTATTTTCAATGATTATGTCTATTTTCCTTAAGATATGTTTCTATTGGTTCAAAATATCATATGATTGTGTTTTATTGGCTTTCTCATTACAAAGTTACAACTTTATACACCATAACTTATCTTAAAATCCTTGCTAAAGTCGATTAAATTTCAATTTATTTAAATAAACAGCAAATATTTTTCCCTTTAGTATTTTTAAAATTCACTTCATCATGCTCCTGTTGACTTATAAAGTCTTAAAAAGTGTGGATTTGGATTGTCCATTGAATGTAGATAGTTTTAGGCACCTTAACTGTCCAATTTGGTCAATTTGGAGCAATATTAGAGAGATTCACATGAATATACTTGAAATTTTCTCTAAAATAACTAATTTTTTATTTCAACTTTTTGCTGTGTAAAAGATGTTTTTACAACAATACTTTGAAATAAGATATCTCAAAAAGTATTAGAGCTAGAAAAATGTTAGAGACCTTTTTAGAAAGCTCCAATATCTGTCATTTCAACTGTAATGTGAGCGAATTAGCATAATAAACATGAAAGGCAAAATAAGACAATAAAGCAGGTTAGGTGAAGGTAGTCTAAAAATTAAAGTAAAATTTGATCACCAAAAGTAATTTTAAAATTTTCTACTATGGGAAGGTACTAACTCAATTTAGGGAAAGCATGTTCTGAAACCACCATAAGGTCCCAGTACATCCTGTGTGAACCGTTTCTGCGGGGGGTTTTTTCTAACCTAACACGCCTTCGGGTGGGGTGTGCTTAGCTTTACAATCAGTTAGACAGACATACAGACAACATACTACTTAAATTAGAAACAAGGATGACAACATCCATAAAAGCAAACCTCTGAAATGGTAGGACAAATGAACATTAACACTAACACAGTATCAGATCTAAAAAAATTAGAATATAAATGTATAGGTAAAACAAAATTATAAGTAAATTTGTTGCAAAACTTCTTAAATACATAATACTATTTAAGGACATACTTATATTTTTAGCACTTGATTAAAGAATATTGTACCTTGTTGCAATAGGAATCAGTATTCCAAAAATCTAATGAATATGATAATTATAACAAACAAAAATTTGTTGCAAAAAAAAACAAAAATTACCTAGCTTTTTTTTACAATTGACGTACGGACGAATATAGAGTTGCTACGCTTTCTCTATTGTATATACTACTACTGTAATCAGCATGCAAAGTTTGAAATTGATAGGAACTTAATTTTAAGTTCATATAAACCTCAAAAATATATTATAATAAAGAGTGAAAGAGAGAGGACAATTCTAACAAGTCTAAATATAAGAAGGGACCAACATGAGACACTTATTGTAAAAAAGCTTCGCTTTTAAAAAGAGATAAAAGGTCATGCAAATAAAGTTGTGTAAACTTCAGTATGTAAGAAAGAACCAGTTTCTAACTATCTATCTTTCTATCTATCTAAGTATCTATCTGTCTATCAATACATTTCAGGACAAAAAAAGAACCAATTTAAAAAGGTAAACAAATTTATTATAATCCTATTTATTATAGATTACAATTAGTGGCTCAAACTTTTGACACTCAACTTAATGAACCAATGAAACAAAAGTCCCCAAAGTTGTTAAACCATCAAATAAGAATTTTATCTAAACGCCTATATGTTCCAAAAACAAAGCGGTCATGGAAGGTTATAAATCTCCGCCCCCGGTCATAGACTATTCAATTCTATAAAACGCAACGGTCATCAGGGGTGTATTAATCTCCACCCCATATTAAAATATTAAAGGAAATGTTAAAAACCTACCTAGAACTTATATAATACATAATTACATAATGATTTGTCTGATATATTGAACATTGTTGTCCTAGGAATCAGTATTCCCACAATCAGAATAGCATAAATATCATACAAAAATATCATACAAAAAAACGATCAAAATCAGCTTGTTTAAATGGACGTTTAGACTATCTGTTAACAATCATAGAGTTGCTATGATATTAAAATTTTACATAACTATTGGAACCTTCATGCAAAGTTTGAAAACAATAGGACAATTCTAACAAGTCCAAATTACTTACTGGCGGACGTGCAGACAGAATTAGGAAAAGGTTTTGTCTAAAAATACAATTTTTAAGTAAAACAAGGATGACAACATCCATAAAAGCGAAGCTCTGAAATGTAAGGACAAACGGACATTAACATGTTTAGAGTGTCATAACTGAATAAAATGAATAATGCAGAAGTCCATACAAAATAGTAAGTAAATTTGTTGAAAAACTGCTTAACATAGGATAATGTTTATGGGCATACTTACATTTTTAGAACTTGATTACGATATTGAACTTTGTTGTCTCAGGAATCAAAATACCACAAATCAGATCAATCGGATAATTTGATCACATAAAAATTTGTTGTTAAAAAAGTAGTAAAATCAACATGTTTAAAATGGACGTACGGACATTTTGGTAATGATTATAGAGTTGCTACGCTTTCTAAATCGTACCTATCTACTACAGGAATCACCAAGCCAAATTTAAAATCGATAGGACAATTCTAACATGCCTAAATTAATGAAAAAAGCTACCAGTCTCGGACGGACGGACGGACAGAACGACCTTAATTATAGAAAAGCTTCGCTTTAAAAACGTAGAATACATGAAAGCCAGGGATCTAAGGGATAAGACAATGGCCAATAAATTGACAGACATACCTTATGATATTACAACAAATTATTAAGGTCCCCAAAGTTGTTAAGACAACGAATGAGAATACGTTATTACAGGACTTTGGGGACTAGTGTAAACAGTAAATTGTCCCCTTTCTCTCTCAGTGTTAAAGCACAAAAAAAAAACAGATTTTTTGCGCATTTACCTAAGCCGCGCTCTCTCTCTCTCTCTCTCTGTAGATGCATGATTCATGGCTATTCCAGATTACATGTATAAAATGAATTTAGAACTATTTGTATGTCTGTACTACAATAAACTTTGTCTGTAATGCCATGAAAGAAATATGAATTTAAGCAGAGAGAGAGGGGACAACATTTTCTTATTAATTGGCTTTTCAACTTTGGGAAGTTTAGTTAATTTTGATTGGTTGGTTAATTATGTTGAGTGTTCAATTGTTTCAACCACTTCCCTTTAAATCACTAGAAGGGTAATTTTTTGTATCATCAGCTATTATTCTATCCCTTCAAGTCCCTGGAATTTAAGATTGCTACTGTTTTTTTTTCGATATAAGATAATAGTTACTTTGCCCCTAGCCTCTATGTATCTATCTATACAATCTTTTTTAGTCCAGGACAGGTTTTAGGCTATGTTTGAGGGCCATGGGAAAGATTATACCTTACTTATATAGGAATACTTAATTATTGTAATTAGGTTTTAAGATTAAAGGGCGAATTTAACAAACCACACCCCCTCCCCACCTCAAGTGTATTTAGAAGCCTCTAGGGGCGTATCCGCCAGTATTAAGATAAACAGCTGAGAAAAGTGTTATCCTAAAATATGTTTAAAAATATTCATCTATCTGCCTATTTAACTATCTATCTATATACATATCTATCAATCTATCTATATATCTATTTAACTATCTATCTATATACATATCTATCAATCTATCTATATATCTATTTAACTATCTATCCATATACATATCTATCAATCTATCTATATATCTATTTAACTATCTATCTTTATACATATCTATCAATCTATCTTTACATCTATTTAACTATCTATCTATATACATATCTATCAATCTATCTATATATCTATTTAACTATCTATCTATATACATATCTATCAATCTATCTATATATCTATTTAACTATCTATCTATATACATATCTATCAATCTATCTATATATCTATTTAACTATCTATCTATATACATATCTATCAATCTATCTATATATCTATTTAACTATCTATCTATATACATATCTATCAATCTATCTATATATCTATTTAACTATCTATCCATATACATATCTTTCAATCTATCTATATATCTATTTAACTATCTGTCTATCTGTCTGTATATTGTATATTTGTCTACCTGTCTATCTATCTATCTATTTAACTAACTATTCATCTATCTATCTATCAATTTACTGAACTATTTATTTTAAAAAAAAACGCTGTTGTCCCTGTTGACTGTTGAAACAAAATACTTTATGGCCCATATCCTATTATGTCTCAACTGTAAATTTTCAACTAGAAAAATGTGTCACATTGACGCCTATTTGTCTGATGTGTCCCATTCCAGTATGGCTTTGAAACCGGTTAAAATCCGCTGTATTAGGACCAGTTTAGAGCCATACTATCCACATAATGTCCGTGGATAGCTGTCTATAATACTATGCTATATAAATGTCCCTTTAAATTCAAAGCTAAACAAAAATTGGGAACAGCAGGACTAAAAGATAAATAAACAGTCTAGAAATAATTATAAGGTTTTTAAAAATTCTATATAGTTCATCCAAGTGTTGAAACCGGTTTTACTTTTCAGGAAAGCTTTTTGATTAAAATGTGTAGTGCTATCTTATGAACACTACCCCCTCAAAGTACAGCTTCTATAAGCTGATCCATTAGATGTAAAATTAAAGTTCTTTTGTTCGAAGCAATATATCTTGGAAACTACTAATTGAACTGTATAATGCATTTTTCTAACATAACAAAAACTTCCTATCTAAAACATGCAGTTAATTGTTTACAGTCTTTTACTTTTCACTTTATTTATGAACATAGTGTGAAATGTCCTTTAAATTAGCACCAGGGGTATACTATGTTCATTCTGATTTACGACTTTTTTCCTCTAAGCTTTTAGGTAATTTGTATTTTTAACATATTTGGAAATTGTTCATATTTTGAGAAATTAATTTTTTAAACAAGGATGACAACATCAATAAAAGCGAAGCTGAATACACTGAACATTAATGGATAAGCTTATATGCACAAAGTTGTAAGTAAATATGTTGCAAAACTGATTAAATACATGATACTTGTTAAGGACATACTGACGTTTTTAGGACTTCATTATAGGGATGCTTTGCTTATCACAGTGTACCTTGTTGTAAAAGGAATCAGTATTCAAAGAAGCAGATGATTTGGATAATTTTGACATACAAAAACGTACGGACTTTCTGGTAGCAATGTGAGAGTTGGTTTGCTTTCTAAGTCGTACCTAACTGTTATAGGAATCAGCATACAAAGCTTGAAATCAATAGGACAATTCTAACCTGTATAAAAAAAGATTGAAAAGATAAAAAAAACATTAAAAAGTTTTAAAGCCATTATTAAGTAGAAAAAATTGGATTAAATTTTCTATCTTTAATAAAAAGTAGAACAATATCTGTCCGTCCGTATATCAATTTGTCTGTAGCATAAGATCTTGGTCAATCAATCAATTGGGTTCTACTCGTAAGATATACAGGTCCTTTGGTGGTTTTAAGCTATTTTATTGGAGGTGGATTGTTAATAAGAATTAGGGTAGGAATGGATATATTATTACTTGGATGTTTCATTATATTTGCTATGATATGCTTGCAGCTGGCTAAAATAACAGTACCCCCATCCATCCCATTCCTTCCTACCAATGAACTGACCAATAAAGGAGGTCAATGTTAGCAACCTAAATTGATGACAATTTTTCCCCTGTCAATATATCCATATAATTTATATATTCATTATATTAGTTGGAATATTTTGAAATTAAATATCAATCTATCTACCCATCTACCTATCTATTTTTCCATCCATCTATCTATCCATCCATCTATCTATCTATCTATCTATCTATCTATCTATCTATCTATCTATCTATCTATCTATCTATCTATCTATCTATCTATCTATCTATCTATCTATCTATCTATCTATCTATCTTACTATCTATCTTACTATCTATCTTACTATCTATCTATCTATCTATCTATCTATCTATCTATCTATCTATCTATCTATCTATCTATCTATCTATCTATCTATCTATCTATCTATCTATCTATCTATCTATCTATCTATCTATCTATCTATCTTTCCATCCATCTATCTATCTATCCATCCATCTATCTATCTATCCATCCAACTAACTTTCTATCTAACTATCCAACTTTCTATCTACCCATTCATCTATCTATATATAAATACAGCTATCTATCTATGCATCCATCAATCTATCTACCCATCTATCTATCGTAGCATGTATCTAAAGTGCAAATTTTTTTAAAAATTCAATTGCGCGGCTTGTATTAATAGTAGAAAAATGTTACGCATACCGTTAGAACCGCTAAGAAGTCTATTTTTTAGAAAAAATAAGAACGATTGCTACTTGTAGTTAGGGAGCTGCGTGTTAAAATGTCCCAACTGACTTAAAACTTGACTTGCGAATATGTTAGTAAATATTAGAGATTAATTCTTGTAAAAGACGTGCGTACATTTTTTATATAAGAGAGAGAGAAAATAAAGAAAGAAAGAACAAGATAAATAAAAATAGAGAAAATTGGAACATTGAACATTAAAAAGAAAGAAAGAGAGAATGAGATAAATAAAAATAGACAAAAGAGAAAATTGGAACTAGTAAATATTCATGGAGGGAGGAAAAATTGTTTTGAATATGAATACATAATTGATAAATCTATACCCTTTTAATTCAATTTTGTAAAAAAATCTGTGAAATAAAGTTTATAAAATCTGCTAAATTAATTTGATAGATTTTTAGTTTAAAATGGAAGAATTATAAGAGAAAGAGAGAGAAAGAGAGATTGATAGATAGATAGAGATTGATAGATAGAGAAGGAGAGAGAGAGAGAGAAAGAGAGAGAGAGAGAGGGAGAGAGAGAGAGAGAGAGAGAGAGAGAGAGAGAGGGAGGGAGGGAGGGAGGGAGGGAGGGAGGGAGAGAGAGAGAGAGAGAGAGAGAGAGAGAGAGAGAGAGAGAGAGAGAGAGAGAGAGAGAGAGAGAGAGAGACGGAGAGAGAATGAGATAAATGTAAATAAATTAAAATAAAAAAGCAGGAAGATTTTCTACAATTAGGGTTGGTCCGTCCATAACGGTTAGCTCATTTTGTTAAATAAATTCAAACTTAGCATAGTGATTCCTGTAATAAGTAGGTACGATTAAGAAAGCGTAGCAACTCTATAACCCTTAACATAATGTCCGTATGTCCGTTTATAAGATGTTGATTTTTTAAAATAATTTAGCTTCCGTAAGAATTAGATTTTTGTTAATTTAGTCATGTTATAATTGTCCTATCGATTTCAAACTTTGCATGATGATTCCTGTAATAAGTAGGTACGGTTTAGAAAGCGCAGCAACTCTATAACCCTTACCAGAGAGAGAGAGAGGGAGAGAGAAAGGGAGAAGGAGGAAAATTAAAGAGAATTAATAACCTTAGCTTTACTATCAGTTATACAAACATACAAACAACATACTACTTAAATTAGAAACAAGGATGACAACATCCATAAAAGCAAACCTCTGAAATAGTAGGACAAACGTACATTAACACTGCACTGGTAGAGTATCAGATCTGAAAAAAAATTTAATATAAATGTATAGGTCTAAACAAACTTGTAAGTAAATTCGTTGCAAAACTTCTTAAATACAGGATACAGTGTAAGGACATACTTACATTTTTAGCACTTGATAATAGAGATGCTTCGCTTATTACATTGTACCTTGAACAGAATATAAATGTATAGCTCCGAACAAAATTATAACATACAAAAATTTGTTGTCCAAAAAATAAAAAATTAATACCTGGCTTGTTTTAAAATTAACGTACGGTCTTTCTGGTAACGAATATAGAGTTGCTCAGCTTTCTAAATGATATGTAACTTCTACAGTAATCATCATGCATAGTTTGAAATTGATAGGATAATTCTTACATGCCTAAATTAACAAAAAAAGCTATCTGACACAGACGGACTGACCCTAATTATAAAAAAAGATTCTCTTTTAATAAGAAAATAAACATCTACAGCATTAAGCACCCCAAGCATCTAGGGAAATCTGAAAAATATCCTAAAACCATACCTACGCTTATTTTAAAAAGGAAAATAGCCCAAAACCATCTCAAGATCTATTAGAAGCTTTGCTATAAAGGAGAACCAATTCAGTTCAGTGGTAACGAAAACCTTTGCTACAGACAAAAAATCTTATTACTTTATATCAAACGATTAATATTTTAAAGTTATCATGGAGAAAATTACCAAGACTTGATCTAAAGATGACAAGCCAAAACTGTCCTGCAGTTCCCAAGATCTTAATCAACACCAGATCCACAAGTATCCTAAATTCATAGGTAAGAATTAAATACTAATATACTTGTATATTATGAAAATAGCCTTAAACCATCAAGAGACTTAAATCTTAAGATAGAATATCATAAAAACCATTCTTAGATATAATTGAAGCTATTCTAATTATATAACTTAAACAGTTCAGTGGTTAGGGAGACTTTAACAAATTAACCCTTAACAGTCTGGCCCCTTGCCGCACCTTAATCGGTTCATATTAGAGCTTAGAAGTCCTAGGATGCAAGGTAAAAAGTACGACCTATTAAGTTATCAAGTTATCGCCCATTGTCTTATCCCTTTAGATTCCTTACTAAATGGACCTCCAGAAAAAGTTGTGTAAATTTCAGTATGTAAGAAAGAACCAGTTTCTATCTAACTATCTTTCTATCCATCTATCTAAATATCTATCTATCTATCTAAGTATCTATCTATCTATCTAAGTATCTATCTATCTATCTCAGTATCTATCTATATATCTATAAATTTCCAGACGTAAGAAAGAACCAGTTTCTATCTATCTATCAATGTATCTATCTATCTACATATGTAATTATCCATCTATATATCTATAAATTTCAAGACGTAAGAAAGAACCAGTTTCTATCTATCTATCTACCTATCTGATCCAACGAATGAGAAAGCGTTATTATAAATCTTTGGGGACTAGTATAATAAACAGCCCAATGTCTCCCTCCTTGTTACAACTCTGGTAAGACCATAAATTACAGAACCATTTTCCTGAAAAAGAAAAACACAAATTGAGATTATATGATTATTATAGCAATAAAACAATCTTTCTATATTACAAAGTAGAACAATGTCTGTCCGGATGTATGTATGTCTGTCTTTCCATCTGTCTGTTCATCTGTCAGTCTTTCTGTCTGTCAGTACATCTGTAGCTTAAGATAACTGATGAATAGATTGGGAATGAACCTACTGGTACTGTGATGGGTTTAAGCTATTTTCTTGTGGGGTGTGAGGCAAAACCACGCCCCAAAAAAAAAGATTCCACCTCCAATTTTTTTTTACAAATTTGCAAATATGGCTTATGAATAAGTAAACTATGTGGACTAGTCTAATTAAAATGCCATTGTCTCCTTCCTCACTGAATAAAACTCAGGTAAAGTAAAACCAACAAGGATGACAATTTTCATAAAAGCAAAGCTCTAAAACGGTAAGACAAAAGAACATTAACACTTGTAGAGTGTCAGAACTGAATAAGCAGATTATTATTGCATAAGTATAAACAAAATTGTAAGTAAATTTGTTGCAAAACTGCATAGATACATAATATTTAAGGACATACTTACATTTTTAGGACTTAAGTATAGAGATGCTTTGCTTATAAAATTGTACCTTGTTGTAATAGGAATCAGTATTTCAAAAATCAGATGAATCGGATTATTCTAACATACAAAAATTTAATGTCAGAAAAGAAAAAAATCAGCATGTTTAAAATGGACATATGGACATTTTGGTAATGACTATAGAGTTACTACGTTTTCTATGTCGTACCTAACTCCTGTAGGAATCATCATGCAAAGTTTGAAACCGAAAGGACAATTCTAACTTGCCTAAATTAACGAAAAGAACTATCCGTTGCTTATATATATCTTTCACTTTTAATAATGGCGTTTTTGTGTTTAACCCTAAGACCAATTAAACCAATGAAAGGACGATCTCGATAATTTATGCAGAGGATTTTTAACAGTGACCAATAAGAATCATTTAAACCTTCACCCCCCCCCCTCGAACTCATTTTAATTTAAATGAATAATGTTTAACCCTAAAATACCTAACACCCATTAAACCAATGAAAGCACGATCTCGATAATTTATGCAGAGGATTTTTAACAGTGACCAATAAGAAGCATTTAAGCCTTCAAACCCCCCCCCCCTCTTAACTCAGGTTTAAACATATAATGGCGTTTTATGGAAATATTATTACTTGGATCTCACACTAGAAATTCATGCACTATAATAAAGTGAAACTCATAGCTGGCTAAAATAAAGATATCCCCCTACCCATCCATCCCCTTTACCTCATACCCCTCCCCTCCTACTGTATATATGTGCTGACCAATAAATTATGTCCATGTTAGCAACCTAATTTGATGAAATAAATAGAATATATACAAACCTGATACTAAAAATGAAATGGCAGCAGAATAAATTTCATGATAGCCAATTTGAAAATGTTATTGTAAAACTTTGGGGACTAGTGTAATAACCATCCCAATGTCCCCTCCCTCTCTGGTATTAAAGGATCAGAAATGATATGCTGAATATATAAAAAGGTTTTAAAATATTTGGGAAGGGAGGGAGATGACATTGGACTATTAATTATACTCTTACCCAAAGTTTTATACAGTCGATAGATGCTGCGCAAAATGGTACAAAAAAAATGACATCATACTATAAAGTTGTCCAATGAGAGGCCAGTATACATTGTAATTGACCAATGGTAAAATATATACTCGCCTCTCATTGGTTATTTTATCATATGACGTCAATTTTTTTGTACCATTTTGCGCAGCATCCAGTCGATATATCAATGCATTGGATTACAAACTTTGAAAACCTCTTTTAGCCAGCATTTTCAAAACTTTGTAAATCTACAGAAGGGGTAATTTTGTTTATCATTCTTGTTTTAGTTTAGCTAATAAAATACAATAGATATAGAATAAGTAGATATATTACTAGGGGAAAATTAATTTAGGTTGCTACAATTTTCCTTATTTATTCATCCAGTAGTTGGCGAGGGGATGGGGTAAATAAGCTACAAGTTTCACATTATAAGAGTACAGAAAAATCTGGTTCAACATCCAAGTAATAATGTATCCATTGCATTATAAACAAAATCCATTACCTATAAAAAAAAAGTGGAGAAATCGCCAAACAAGGAATACAACATGTTGAAGAGCATAAACTCAGCTGGTAAATACCACAGGTAAAGGTTCAGCAGGGAAATGCCGTGGCCTAGGATCATCCCAACCAAGGGGGCGGTGCCATCACCAGCTTTCTGCCGTATCTGCAAAAATAATATTTCCAGTATGGCTTCGAAACCGATTAATATCAGCTAGATTAGATAGAACTGGTTCTCAGCCATTCTAAAAAATTATGTATAGACTCGTACTACAGACAATTGTCCACGAATATTAGATTAAAAGTCATATGATTAATACCAGTATTGTTAGCCAAGGCCTTATCTTATCCCTTTAGACTAAAATTATCTATCTATCTGTCTTTCTATATATCTATCAATCTATCAATAAATTTCAGGATGTAAGAAAGAACCAGTTTCTATCTATCTGTCTATCTACCTACCTATCTATCTTTTTATCTATAAATTTCAGGACATAAGAAAGAACCAGCTTCTATCTATCTATCTATCTACCAATCTATCTATTTATCAATCTATCTATAAATAAGCTATAATAATATTTTTTTTAGAAAATGTTTTTACAAAGCCCAATCTGTGTCACTTTTGCACCACTTTTGATTCCTGTGACATCATAAAATGAGAGAAATGAGAGGAGAAGTGGGAAAGAAAACCCTTAAAAAAGAGATGGGGAATATGACGTCAAAAGTGATACACATTGGGCTTAGTCAATGTTTATCTTTATGTAGATTTTATATTAGAAATCTCATAACGTAATGGCACGTATTACAGACAATTTTCCATGAATAATAAAATCTCTTTACCCTTTGCATAGCCGTAAATTACACTGGTAACCAAAGTTAAGGCTAAACAACTTTGGTTACTTTTATTGTTAACCTACCTATAACACAGTGACCAAGAAAGAGTTCTTCAAGATATTATCAGAGAAGGACTGTAAATTACACTGGTACCCAAAGTTTTTTTAGCCTTGTTATGGCTTAAAAACTTTGGGTACTCATATTGTTACCTACTTATAACCCAGTGGCCGAGGATTATTTAATTAGATATTTTAAGGGAGGGACTGTAAATTACAACAAAGCTAACCTTATTTCAACTAATCTACAGGAGGGGTAATTTGGTTTATCAAAATTTGGGAAGCTGACCTTATTGAATGATAGTTTCTTATTTGTTGGGCTTATTAAAGACTTTAAGGAACCTTATCTTACAAAAGGGGAAAATTTGTTTATCCTAATTGGAGAAGCTGACCTTATTAGACAATAGTTCCCTGGGATCTTATTCATTGGAATCAAAAACTTTGGGTAATTTTACAAAATTAATTTTGGTTGGTTCCTAACTTAATATTAATCTAAAGAAAAATTGATTTTGTCAATCATAATTGGGGATACTGACCTCATACAAACATATATTTAGAAGACTTGATAACTAGGGAGGAGAGTATCAGCAGCAGCGGTTATTTACAGCCACACAGCTGGAACCCTTTTTGCTGCCCGCCAGTCTTTCCACTTGGCCGGTTCTTCAACTTTATACCGCTGCCAGCCGTTTCCGTCAAACTGTCTGGCCGTTAATTCTGAAAGAGAGATATTACAGTGTTATAGACAGACAGCTTTCTGCGGATATTATAAGTGAAACCCAGTTCTAAACCAGGGGATAGTAATCGGTTTCAAAGCCATATTTGTTGGGCCGTTGATTCTAAAAATAAAATAGAGTTTGTTATAGTAATATAGACAGATTTCTGCGGATAATGTAACTGAAAACCGGTTTAAATCCAGCGGATATTAATCAGTTTTAAAGCCATAATTGTTGGATCATTGATTCTGAATAAAAAGAGTATTACAGACAGCTTTCCGCGGATATTATAAGTGAAAACAAGTTTTTAATCCAGCGGATATCAATCGGTTTCAAAGCCATACACTATTTGGCCGTTAATTCTGAATAAAAAAGAGTATTATAGACAGCTTTCCGCGGATATTATAAGTGAAAACCGGTTCTAATTCAGCGGATATTAAACGGTTAAAAGCCTTACTGTGGGGCCGTTGATTCTAAATATAAAAGAGAGTTTGTTATAGTATTATAGACAGCATTCTACGAATATTATGAGTAAAAACTTGTTCTAATCCAGCGGATATTAAACTGTTTCGAAAGACATCCTTAGATTCTAAATAGAAAAAAGATATGTTGTAGTATTATAGACAGCTTTTTGCGGATATTAAAAGTGAAAACAAGTTTTAAATCCACGGGATTTTAACGGTTATAAGCCATACTGTTGGGCCGTTTATTCTGAATAGAAAGACAATTATAGACAGCTTTCCGCGGATATTATGAAAGTGAAAACAAGTTCTAAACCAGCGGATATTAGTTGGTTTAAAGGCCATCAGTTGGCCATGTTGGGCTGCTGATTCAAAATAAAAAAAAGAGACGTTATAGTATTACTGACAGCTTTCTGCGGATATTATAAGTGAAAACCGGTTCTAATCCAGCGGATAGTAATCGGTTTTAAAGCCATACACTTAAATATAAAAAAGAGAAACTTTATAGTATTATAGACAGATTTCCGCAGATATTATAAGTGAAAACCAGTTATAATCCAGTGGATATTAATCGGTTTTAAAGCCATACACTTAAATATAAAAAGAGAAACTTTATAGAATTATAGACAGAATTCCGCGGATATTATACAAGTGAATATTAATCGGTTTGAAAGCCATACACTTTTGGGCCGTTGATTCTAATAAGAAAAGGAGATATAATTTAGTATTATAGACAAGAATGAATAGGAATAGGATAATTGAGTCATACCATAAAGTCAATCTGTGCGTATTTTTAGTAAATAATTAGTTAATAGTTAAAAATCACTATATTTTTTAAAAGGTAACAATTATAGAGATGCTACACTTCCTAAATCATACCTCATTCTAATAAGAATCATAAAGAAAGGTTTGAAATCAATAGGACAATTCTAACATGTCTAATTTAAAGATGTACGGACCCTAACTATAGAAATGTTTCACTTTAATTTTTTTCCCTTTTGCTAACTAATTTTAATTTTTAGTAGCGAAGCTACTCTATATTATAATTTGAAATGTCCGTCTGTCCGTATGTATAAAATGTTTTAGGGAAAACGTGATTTTCTCAGCTCCTATAAAAGATAGAATGCTGAAATTTATTTTCCCTCTAATAAAGTGAACCTTGTATCTGGCAAACATAATGTACCCAAAGTACACGGTTGTTGTCCAAGTAAAAAGTTTGGGTACCTATTACTTTAGCCGGATACGAGGTGGCGGCTAATTCCTCCGGGTAAAACTTGGAACTGATCACATGACCTAAACACACAAGGAACAGAATAATAATAACATTTTTCCAGTATGGCTACAAAACCGATTAATATTTTAGGATGGCAACATCCATAAATGCAAAGCTTAAAAGGGATAAGACAATGACCAAAAATTTTATGTACATCCCCTATGATGATACACAAATTAGTGGTAAAAACGTTTGAACATTTAATGAATCAACCAATCAAAATTTAATTAAAGTTCCAAAAGTTGGTAAGCTTTAACCTGAATTAGATAGATAGATAGAAAGTTACTTAGATAGATGGACAGATAGATAATTAAATACATGAGTATGATTTCGTCTCTAGTTTTATTAAGATAATTACACAGATAGACAGGTGTACCTGCTTCAGTGCTGCCAAGGTTATCAGCTACAGCTTGAGTCCAGCCCCCCATAGATAGATAAGACAGACAGACAGACAGACAGATAGACAGATAGATAGACAGACAGACAGGTGTACCTGCTTCAGTGCTGCCAAGGTTATCAGCTACAGCTTGAGCCCAGCCCCCCATAGATAGATAAGACAGACAGACAGATAGATAGACAGATAGACAGATAGACAGATAGACAGATAGACAGATAGACAGATAGACAGATAGATAGACAGACAGACAGTTGTACCTGCTTCAGTGCCGCCAAGGTTATCAGCTAGAGCTTGAGTCCAGCCCCCCATAGATAGATAAGACAGACAGACAGACAGATAGACAGACAGACAGGTGTACCTGCTTCAGTGCTGTCAAGGTTATCAGCTAGAGCTTGAGTCCAGCCCCCCATAGATAGATAAGATAGACAGACAGACAGACAGACAGATAGATAGATGGACAGACAGGTGTACCTGCTTCAGTGCCGCCAAGGTTATCAGCTATAGTTGAGTCCAGCCCCCCATAGATAGATAAGACAGACAGACAGACAGACAGACAGACAGACAGACAGATAGACAGATAGATAGACAGACAGACAGTTGTACCTGCTTCAGTGCCGCCAAGGTTATCAGCAATAGCTTGAGTCCAGCCCCCCATAGATAGATAAGACAGACAGACAGACAGACAGACAAATAGACAGATAGGCAGACAGATAGACAGACAGACAGTTGTACCTGCTTCCGTGCCGCGAAGGTTATCAGCTAGAGCTTGAGTCCAGCCCCCCATAGATAGATAAGACAGACACACAGACAGATAAACAGATAGATAGACAGACAGACAGTTGTACCTGCATCAGTGCCGCCAAGGTTATTAGCAAGAGATTGTGTCCAGCCCCCCATAGCCACAATTATTACTTTGATTCTGAAAAAAAACAAGGATGACAACAATCATGATAAAAGTAGCTACAGTAGATTTCTAATATAAATTTAAATAAAGATAAAATTTTTGTATAGGCCAGTATACATTTTGATTAACTAATGGAAGAACAGTATATATTGATTGACCAATGGTAGACCAGTATACACTTGAATTGACCAATGATAGGCCAGTATACATTTTGATTAACTAATGGAAGAACAGTATTTATATTGATTGACCAATGGTAGGCCAGTATACATTTGATTGACAAATGGTTGCCCTGAATACATTTTAATTAACCAATGGTAGGCCAGTATGATGTCATTTTTATATGCACTAAATGGACCCAGACATAGAGGAGACAATTAACTGTTTATTACACTAGTCCCCAAAGTTTTATAATATCGTTAGTTTATTCGTTGCCTTAAAAACTTTGGGGACTATAGTAAATTTTGATTGGTTGGTTCTTTAACTTCAGTGTTCATCTGTGTGTCCGTCCTTCTGTCTGTAAATCTGAGTGTCCAACTGTCTGTCTTTCTGTCTGTTTGTCCATCTGAAGCTTAAAATCTCGTAACCACTGAACTGATTGGGCTCTATTCTTCAGGGAATATACTATCAAAAAACTTAGTTGTACAGAAAATATTTTGACTTCAAATTTTATACTTAAGCTACTTTACCTGGCAACTGGCAACTGGAATCTACCAAGTGCAACTTCCGCTGCCAAAATTTATATTTTGAGAACATTAACAAACATTTTCTGAAAACATTATCTTCTAGCTTCAAAACTAAAAAAAATAATAGCCGTTTTTAATCACTTATACAAAGTAGAACAATTACCATCTGTCTGAAGCTTAAGATCTCGGTAATTGCTAAACCGATTGGGATCTACTCTTCAGGGAATAAACCTGCTGGTCCTCTGATGGTTTTAATCTATTTCCTTGGGGGGTGTGGCACCCCTACGCCCCCCTAAAAAGGACTTTAAAACAAAGATTGTTACATAAAGTAATTAATGTAGAAAACATGACTTTGACTGAGTAAATGTGGATATTGTTTGTCAAACATTGGATATGCACAAAAACTTTTGGTAATTTTAAGTACAATGTCCATTCCTCCCTGACTGAAAAGATTCTTAGTTTTGGACCACTGAAGATGATAAAAAACATGCATATTTATCCTTTTTTGTAGAAAGGGAATGGGAATATCTTAGCTAAAAACAGGCATCCAGTAATTTATAACATTTATTTTGTTTCTTAATTATTAAAAATACAAGGAAAACATGGATTGTTTTTGTTTTTCATGATAGCTTATAAACAGGGATCTAAAGGGATAAGACAATGGTTGATAATTTGATAAACATCCCCAATAGTGATAACAAAATTTTCTCTTCTGTACTTAACAACTAATGTTTGAAACATTTGGACACTCAACTTAATGAATCAACCAATCAAAATTCATTAAAAGTTCCCAAAGTTACTAAGAAAACAAATAGAAATACAAATTATTTAAAGCAAATAATACAAAATATAAAAATAATAAAACAACAGTATTCCTGTTAGCATAGAAAGAAAAAAAATATGAATAATATGACAAATTACTAAACTTATTAATGCTTTTGCAAAATCACTAAAAAATTTATCCAACAAATATTTATAAAGCAAATTATCAATATAAAATGATACAATTTATGTAATACCTATTGTATTTCATCGGCGGAAATGACAAATGTTATGTAAGGTACAGAGATTGAAGGGCCCTGGATTTTTTAATTATTCCAAATTTCTGGTAGCAAAGTTACTCTATAATTCACTTTCATTATGCTATGTGGAAAATGGGATTTCAATTGCATGTTTATTTTTTGGCTTTTTAAAGTTTATAATCATATAAATGATAATCAATTAGAGTGTAAAAATTTATTGATTACAAGATAAAAAAGAAATTTCCAGGGCCCAAAATATCTGTTTATGTAAGGTGACTATTTTCAATAATTTTGGGGTATATACAAAAATGGATTAATTATTACTGGATGTTGCACCGGATTTTCATGTACTGTAATCAATGAAACATGCAGAGGGCTAAAATAATTATTATCCAACCCCTAAAAGCCATCCTTTCCACTCCTACTTGATAAACAAACTGACCAATAAATAAGTTCTAAGTTAACAAGCTAAATTCACAACAATTTTTCTGCTGTCATAATATCCATGTATATTATATATCCTTTTATACAAATATGATAAATAAAATAGATAGATAGAGTGTTCATTTCCATGGCAACACCAAAATAGGTTGAAACCAACCCTAATTCAGGTTGTAACCCCTTAACCCCTACCCTTTGCTCTGCCCCTTTAAGAAAGCACTCCTTTATATCTCTCTCTTTCCTTATATAACTGAAATTCAGCATAGCAACTAGGTTGGGGTTTTAACTTTTGTTTAATACATTTCTAACTTTAACACAACATACAAATGATAATACACACACACACACACACACACATACACACATATACACATAGACACAGGGGGTAATCCAGACATTTATATTGTCGCTCAAAATATCTAAAAAAAACTTAACACACACAAACGCACACACTAATAAGTCACATGACATATGAGACAAAACTGTTGCTAACCTTTATTAGCCAAAACTGTACTTTGGCTCTGTGCCCTAAATTAGAATTTGGGTATTTTCTCACAAAGTGCCTTGTTAAGCACAAAAACCCTACCATCATTATCTTATATATTAGCTTAAAAAAAAGGTGGAGGTAGTTTTTTTATCAATGTTTTTCTTTATTTAGGATAGGTTGTATTTGGTACTTAGTAACACCGCTGGATTCAGGCACTGCAAGTATTGCCCCAAAAGGGTTTGGTTCCTGCAGGGGACCCCTCTTCTTTCTTATCTGTTAAAAATTAGGGGGGTGGGTGGCTTTACCTCTCAAAAATTCCTAATTTAAAAAAAAAATTAAATTGGATTGTTAAACTCGTATATAAAAATTAAAAAAGGATAATCTCAGAACTTATTGGAACAAAGGATGTTGCTATGTGAGAAAAACAGAACAATGTGTGGGAGGGGGGGGGGTTGAAGAAGAATTCCTTTTTACACAATAAAGGGGGGGGGGGGCTACTAAACAGGAGGGAAGATAGTTTAAAAATGTGGTAAGTCAGGATAGGAGGGGTAACCTTTCATTTTATACTTTTCAAGAAATGATAAAAAATCAATAATTTATGATATAAAATCATAATTAACTAAAACGATAGAGAATTTAAAAACTTATCGCTAATTTTGTTATTGAGAAATTCCACATAACAAATAAATTCAACATTACAAATAAAAGCTTCCCTGATGAGTAGAACTCAATGTGTCAATCTATTTCAAATATTTCTTATATCAGGAGATCAGAAATATACATGAACATGTCAAACCTACCAATTCCCTTAATAGTTAATTAGGGCTTAAAATATTTGGCATAGCAACTAATTTGGTTTGAATTCCTGTGTCCCCCAAAAATATAAACATATATAAGTATACACACACACATAAAATTCCAATAAAAGAACATTAATCCATCTATTGCAAAGGCTAATAATATTTAGCCTAGCAACAAATTTAGTTTATTTTCTTTTCTGTGACCCCAGAAAACTTTAAAACACATGTTATTATACACACACACACATGCACATACACACACATACACACACACACACACACACACACATATACAAGTATTCTGATGAAATTTAACAGAGAAAACAAACAGATGCACCCACTAATTCAACAGGGGGTACAAAATTTTGGGTGAACTTTTAAAACAATGTCGCACTTCTTGCTCTTATATATATAAAATATATTTGAAATACAATAAATTGATTGATTCAAAAATATTTTCAAGGTTTTAAATTTATTCTTATATATGTTGAGCAATGCGCATATAAAAATAAAAAAAGAGACCATACTAATAAAAAGGATATATAAAATATTTTGATCTCATGCTGTGTTATAGACAACAGAACATGTTCTATATTGCTTAGCTTTAATTCAACTTTTAAACTGTTTAAAAATTTAGTGTTTACAATTTGATAACATTAAATTAAAATTTATAGTAAAAAGATTGGGAATAGTCCCTTTTGTGGCAACGCCTATTAAGAGGCGATTCATCGTATTTTTAAAATGGCTTTTGATACCTTATTTTAGTTTAGGTTACGTAAAATTAGGTTAGGTAATTGCCCCACAGGGTCAGGCAATTGGTCCTGCAGGGTTAGAACCCTTCACAAAGCCTAGAAATAGGAAAAAAGCTACTATGAAAGAAACAAAGAAACGCCCCTTAAGGAGCGTTGCCATGAAAGGAACTATATCCAAAAGATGCTATATTTTAGGCTGGTTTTAATCTATATGTGATATTTTGGAAATATTTCAACACCTAAAAAGAATAATTGCCAAATAAGAAAATAAAACAGGCATGGAAACAAGTTTTTAATATCTGTAATATTTTGCTTTAGTTGGTTTTAAACATATATGTCCTTGTTTCAAAATTAGGATGTATGCTTCCATCATAGGGGTGTGTATGCAATTGAACATACAATTGTCCAAAGAAAATTATTTATAATAGGGTGCTTTCATATAATTAGATTTTTTCCTACAGCCAAAGGGCCTTTACCCCTATATTTGTGGCTAATAATTACATTAATTAACCTATTCAAACCTGACCTATAGTAAAATAATTGCCTACTACCCCTTATTAATTTATTTAAAATTTATTGTGTACAATTGTGCTATTTTGTCAACCAAACTGTTTTGTAGACACACCACACATGGAAAGTATGTTAAAGAAAATGTGTCAAGTTTAATTGTCCCATAAATATGTATCTTGTTACCACTAAAGTGTGTCCTTTAAAAATAAGGTTTTTAACTTTGGATAAATATCTGGAACCTTGCATAAAGGGAAAATTAAGTGTTTTATTAAATATAGAATTGAAAGTAAGGGTTTAATATATAAAAGTTTCATTCCTCGAAATTTTAGACTTCCTACTTTAATTTCAATTAAAAACTTAGAATTAATATTCATTTGATTATTAAACATTTTAATATAAATTTAAAAGAAAAATATTTTTATGAACAAAAACTTTAAACTAAAGAAACCTTTTAAACAATTATTTTTTTACAAATTTTTCTATCCTTTTTCTCATGAAAAATATTTCTTAAGGGAAAGAACCCCACTATAAGTATTTGTCAATGTCAACATTTTTTCACACATGGATTTAAATTTAAAGATATTTTAGGGCCCCATAGGTTGTCTTCATTTTAGGAGGCAAAAATATTGGGGGGATTTTTTTAACTTATACATTTCTATTATTATTGCACCAAATTTACATAAGCTTACACTTTTTTTATTTTTCTTTTTTTCCAAAAATGCATGGATCCAAAGGGATAAGACAATGACAGATGAATTGATGTGTTTCCCCAATGATGATACACAAAATTACCCCTTCTGTAATTAATAATTAGTAGTTGAAATGTTTGAACACTAAACTTAGTAAATCAGACAATCAAAATTTACGGATCATGTTACTTGTCGATGCAGCGCTGCACTTACAAGTAACATGTTAAACTTTGCTGCACTTACAAGTAACATGTTAAAGGGAGATAAAAAAAGGAGATAGGCAGACAATGTTAGTTATATTTTTTATCGAAAATAAGCTTTTTAGTCATTTCTAAAGAACTTCAAAACCCCAAACAACTTCCTTCATCTTGAACCAAATTATACAAGGAAAACTCCTCCCACTCTTTTTCTCCTGAGAAATTTCCACCAATTTCTAAATTAAACCATTGATTTAAAAAATCTCCACCCTCTAAAAAACATAACTCAGGGCAATTTCATGTACAACCCCCTCCCTTCCTTCTATTCCAACCAAATTAAACCAGAAAAACTCGTCCCACTTTTTTATTAGTATCTCCATAGGGAATGGAGGGGGGATATTGCTGCATCTACAAGTAACACGTATGAGTTTGCTGCATCTACAAGTAACATGTGATAAGCGCTGCATCGACAAGTAACATGATCCAAATTTACTATAAACCCCAATGTTATTAAGCCAATGAATAAGAAAACATATTTTAAAACTTTGGGGAATAGTGTAATAAATAGCCCATTGTCCCCTCTCTCTCTCTCTGCCAGATATTTGATAAAACATGAAAATACAAGTTTTAATCATTCTTGTAATGTCATATAAATGCATTTATTGTCTAAAATGTTAAGAAAAAGTTAAATGATATTTAGTTTAAAATATGTAAAATTAATTACCAAATAGTTGGAAGTGGAAGTAAAAATGTCTTGGTTTTAGATTTCAAAAAACGTTTTTTTAAAAGGGGGGGGGGGGAGTAAAATTGAAATTACCTCCTGAGAAATTCAGTTGAAGATGTTTAGATTGTTGTATTTGCTTAATAGAAGCAAATAACCAGGGCTCAGCAGCTGCGCCTAGGAATATAAAGGGACTAGACAATGGTGATAAATTGATGTACATTCCTTATGATGATATACAAAATTACTCCCCAACAACCAAAAGTTCACTAGTCTAGTCTAGTGTCCATTGTCCTTTCTCTTTCTAAGCTGTGCCTCAGCCATTCATAAGCCTCTAATTTAAAACTACTTATGAATCAATTTTTTAAAAAGTTGAATTGTTTGTTAAGAAACAGTTTTAAACATCCAGTTGAATATAAATATATAATATTTTGATTTTACTGAAGCTTAAACCTGGCTCATGCGAAGCTGCCGAGCCCTTGAAATAAAAGACAAAAATACACTTGTTCAATGTTTTGGGTATGAAGCCATTAATTTGTGTAAATCTATCAAGTGTTGGATGATTGGAGGAGGGGGGGATTATTTTATACAAGTTTTACAGGGTGCTTTTACATTCTAGCAAAATTAAAACATCTGAACTAATGTTGACTTACTCAATTCTACAAGAGAATACTGAATATTAAAACCATTGTTCAAATTTGAGATTAAATAATTATGCCCACAAAAGTTTGATATTTTCATAATTAATTTTTTTGTCATTTTTTTCTATAATACTCAAAACCTTAACAAACATATTTTATGATAATATAAAATTTAAAGATTAAAAAAAAATCAAATGCTAAAAGAAATAATTTTACAACTTTGTATAAACAGAGAAAGTATGGGAGAAACGGGATTTGAGAAATAGAGTGTTTTACTTTCAAGTATATTTTAAACAAATATGTCCACAGGGGTTTTCAAAGAAGGGGTGAGTCATATAGACCAGTATATACATATTAATTGACCAATGGTAGGCCAGTATGATTTTATTTTTATAGGCACTAAATGGAGAAATAGAGGGGACAATGGACTGTTTATTAGACTGGTCCCCAAAGTTTTGTAATATCGTTAGTTTATTCATTGCCTTAAAAACTTTGGGGTCTTGAGTTATGTTAATTTTAATTGGTTGGTTCTTTAACTTGAGTGTTCAAATGTTTCAACTTTTAATCTAAAGAAGGGTTAAAGAACGTTTGAATACTCAACTGAATGATTCAACCAATCAAAATTTACTACAGTCTCCAAAGGTGTTAAGCTAACGAAAAAGAAAATGCTATTATAAAACTTTGGGGAATAGTGTTATATAAAGCCAATTGTTCCCTCTCTTTCCTGCTTTATATGGCCCTTCCTCTGATCAAACTTAATTGTTCAAAGCCTGACATTTCAGCATTAACATGGACAAGACACAAACCATTAGCAGTAAATATAACAACAATAGCGGCTACGCCCCCTTAAAGCCTCTAGGGGCACTAAAAGTAGGAAAAAATTTGACTATTCTCCATTTTCACATTTAAGTTTTAAAAAGAAAACAAAAACAGTTTCTTTGGGGGGTTCATCTTTAATTTGGAGGGTGAAACATAACCATCCCTAAAACAGTTAAAAAACCTTTCTTGTACCTATAAGAAGCTTCACTGCAAAGGAGAATCATAGGATGCATTTTTTTAAAATTCTAACAACTAGATACTGTAATAATAATATTCACAGAGACATCGACGCCAAAGTGAAAGTATTAATTTAATGAGAAAGCAAACCCAATGATTCCTGGCCCCCCCCCCCCCTCCCCTCTCACACACATATACCTGGGGCTCTGGATTTACCAGAAAATTTATCACTTACTAATATTATTTAATGTAATTCTAAAACATTTAATCAAATATTTTTTTTCAATTGAACATGTTCAAAAACTATTCATAAAATTATTCTTTTAACAGTTAAAATGATATTCTAGGGCCCAAACATGTATGATAAATTTAGAGGTTAGGGGCCCTTGAAATTTGGGTTGGTGTTAAATAATTTATTTGTATGTCTGTGTGTGTGATTGATTTGACTTTGATATGTAAGTGTTTGTGTATATGTAGTCGCTTGTGAGTGTGTGTGTGTATGTGGGGTTGTTTGTGAGTGTGTGAGGCTTTCTGTGTTCGTGTGTGTATGTGGGGCTGTTTGTGTGTGTGTGTGTGTGTGTGTGATTATATATGGTTGTGTGTGTGTATGTGGGGTATTTGTGTAAAATAAATCTTAAATATTACGCATTAACCCTTAACGATTGGGGGGGGGGGGGCGTTGAACGCCCCCCCATCCGGTTTTTTCTATCTCATTTTCTGTGTGTGAAAGATAAAGAGCCCAAACTGCTTGACTTTTTAAGTATGGGTATGACACATAACTGAGAGTTAGAATTTTTTGAATATCTCCATCCTGGCGGGCACAGGATGCCAGCAAACCTGGCAGGGTCATCCAGGTAAAGAGCAAAAATATTTTTTTGACTAAAACAAAGCATTTTATCATACCAAAATACTAAAATATCCTCTAGTAGTACATCCTTATGTGAAATACAGGTGTTCAAGTCACTTTCAGGTTCCAGGTATGATCCTGCAGGTCCTGATCCTCCAGGTCTCCAGAAATCTTTAAAAGGCTCCTGTGGCCGCAATTTTTGACTTAAAGACTTCAAATTTTAAACTTAAGCTTTTCTTACATGTCTACATAAAGTATTAAAATTTCATGAAGATCCGCCGCCGTTTTCCCACCGACCGCCGACTGCGGCGGCTGGCAGCTGTCAAGTACAGCTGCGGCCGCTGAAATTTATATTTGATATTTCTAATGTAAAATTTACATAAAAATAAACATTTTCTGGGAAAAAAATTTTCTTCTAGCTTCAAAAATAAGAAAATTACAGCCGTTTGAAATTTTTAAATAAAAAATGACCTAAAAACAAAGGTTGTTAAATAAAAGGGTGAAGGAAGCGAAAATTGACTTAGACTTATAAAAGGTCGGAAATTCATTATCAAACAGGGGACTTGCACAAAAAAATTTAGCCCTCTAGCTCTAATAGGAACTGAGATAATTAGGGGGGGCGTTGAACGACCCCCCCCCCCGACCGATTAAGGTGCGGCAAGGGGCCCGACTGTAAAGGGTTAAATAAAAAATCAACTTTTTATGAAAATCTATATACGAGATGTGGAACATTTATAATATTGAAAGTGCGAATAGCCAACGTGGGTTTTTAAAGTATTTCTTATATGATTGGATAGTTTTCAAAAGTCCTTAATTGTTATTGGCTGAAATTTGTTAGTCCACATGGGTTGTTTGTATAAATATATACTAGCGGCTACGCCCCTAGAAGCCTCTAGGGGCACTGGTAGGAGAGGAGAAATGTCGACCTCAGCCAATTTTAAATTTGAGTTTAAAAAGAGTTAAAGAAATATTTTTTTTGGGGGGGGAGGGGGTTGATGACATCCTCTCCAAAAATAGTTTAAAACATTCCCAGGACCTAAAAGAAGCTTCACTGTAATGGAGAACAATATCGTTTCAGCGGTTAGCAAGATTCTTCGGGACGGACAAAAAACGCTTACTACTTTATATAATAGGATGAGATGAAGATTTAGAAAAACTTTTCTGTCAGAACTACACCTTGTGCTCATTCAATTTATTTTAAGTATTCCTCAAAGTCAGGGATCTAAAAGGATAAGACAATGGCTGATAAATTGAAAACATATCCCCAATGATGACCCACTAAATTACCCCTTCTGTAGTTGGAATTTAATTTGTGGTTGAAACATTTAAACACTCAAATTAATTAAGTCCTTAAAATTGGTAAGCTATTGAACAAGAAAATATTATTCTAAAACTTATGGGACTAGTGGAATAAACAGATTATTGTCCCCTCTCTCCCTCTCCTTGCCTCAAAGTGCCTTGATGATTACCATTCCCCCAACCCCCCCTCCCCAAACCTTAATGTTGAAATAAATTGAAGATAAGGTTAGGTCACATAGTGTACTCAGTATAACAACCAGGATTAAGGCATTTAAGGTTTAAGCCCTTGAGGGTTATTACCCCACAGGAGTTAAGCATAGAATAAAAATCAACATTTTAAATACAAAACATTAGGGGGGAGGGGGGGCAGGTTACAGTAATTTTTCTTTAATGTGCACCTTGCATATAAAGTTTAAATAAAGAGAAATGTTGTAAAAAAATGGGAGATAGAAATACATATTTAGCATAGCAACCAATTTGCTATGAATTTCTATGACCCCTACAAGTTAAAAACACAAATGTGATTTTACACACACACACACACACATACATAAACCCACACATATACACATACACACACACATTCTTATACGGAGACACAAGAACTCTGGTGATTTTGGTATACGTGTCAAATATTTGGATGAATTTTCGAAGCAATTCTTCACTTTTTGCTCTATGCCTCCATACAATATAGTAGGTTTTTTTTAGATATAAAAGTGTATATGCTCTCTAAAAGAAAGACAAGCATTATTGTTCAATTTTTCCAATCTTTTCCGGTTAGCTTATTATTGGTTCTTAAAGGAAAGGAAACAAAGCCTATAAATAAGTGATATGTCCCAGGAAATACAATAAATTTTATTGTATCTTAAATTATGTATTTCCACCCACCATGTTATACAATTCCCTTGGGGTCAATAACTAATTATAAAAAATGAAGTTTTGTTTTTTGAAATTTATTCTTCTTTGTAAGGAGCCACACACATATAAAAATCAAAAAAGGAAACAATAATAAAAATGTATATTTTAACAAAATATTTTGATCCCTTGCTGGGTTAAAGACAGCAGAATGTGTTCTATAATGCTTAGCTTTAATTAAACTTTTATATTGTTTTTTCAGTTTGTTCAAATCAAATTTAATTTGTAGTAAACAATGCCAATGTCTTAGGTTGGTTTTATTCTTTTTTAAAATGCTAAATGCTAACACCTAAAAATAAGAATTACTAAATAAGCCTTTAAAAATCTTTTGTAATCTATTCCTTTGTTGATTTTGAATATTGATGTTCTTGTTTTAAAATTTTAACTGAATTAGATGTAGGGGGTATCTTAATTTGAGAAAATTAGTCGCGTATTGTAAAATATTGAGATTAATTGGGTGAGCTTGAAATAGGGGGAAAGGTTATAAAAAAAATTGCACTAGACAACACAATTGGGAAAGGGATATGTAATTATAAATTTAGATAATGTTTGGGTTTAATCTAATGTATTTTTTTTGTCTTAATGATATCAAGCTTAGAACCAGTGATCAAAGACAATGGCTGATAAATTGATGTACTTCTCCAATGATGATACACAAAATAATTCATCTGTAGATTACTATTAGGGGTTGAAACATTTGGACACTTCAATTCAAAATCCAATAGAAAGTCCCCAAAGTTTTTAATCTAACAAATTAAAAAAAAGTTATTATAAAACTTTGGGGACTAGTGTTATTTACAACAAAATGTCACCTCCATCAATCAGTTCAAACATTTTAATATCTTTCCATATCCCTAATCCACAAAACCCCAACTGAAAAAGAACAAATTTTGTATGGGTGTTAACTGTTAAGGTTATATAAGTCTAGGCATATCTTGTAACAAATATTTTCTCATGGACTTGACAACACAATTTATTAAGTTTTTATGTCAGGGTTAAAGTAAAAAGTAATTTTTTTGGATAAAAATATATTAGCTAAAGATTTATAATTTTGATTCACCAAAAAAAATATTCATCATATTAAATTAGGTTTATTTATAAAAATGTCCTTGAATTGAAATCAAATAGAATAGTTAAATATGAGAAATACTTGTCAAAACTTACCCCAAGCAAAAATGGCATTGAACCTGTTCTGAGTTGTATTAAAAGATTCATACATGAAGATATTTTAATTTGTAAGAATTACCTTTTTACTTTATTTAAAAGTCCTTTTATCTCATGAAAATAGTGAGAACCCTCCAATCTGAAAATTTTTCTGTGTCAACATTTATTTTAAAGGGCTTATTGTTATTTCTTGGAGGGGAAGGTAGCGGGTGGCTGTTTTAGGGGGTTACTACTTTAAGGAAATGTTTTTTTTTTACTAAAGATTGTATGTACATATTGAAAGGAGGAGAAAAGGGGGTGGTTTTAGAGTTTTACTAACTTTATCATTTTTTACGACAAATCTTTTTAAATAAAAATATAAAACATATCTTTCTACAAAATTCCAAGGATAAGTTTAAACTATAGAAATTAATTATTTTGTAAATTATCAATTAGTGTTAATTATTTAGTAAATAATGAATTAGTTGTGTCTAAAAGAAAGGAAAATCATAAAAGTTATAACAATTATGCACAGAAATATGGAATATGTCAAAAACAACTGCCCATTTTCCTTTTAAAGCTTCCCTTAAAGGCATAAGCCAAAGTCAATCCATTTCAAATATTTGAAATCTACTTACAATAGGATATCAGAAATGGTTCAAAAATTTTGTTAATAAATGCTTAATAAAAAGCTTTCTTTTTATCTCTATCTATCTATCTCTAGGGCTTATAAAATTTAGCATAGTAACTAATTTGGTATGATTTTGTGTGACCCTTAGAAATACCTACAAATACAAATTGACACACACACTAAAAGTACACTATACTAGACAGGGGGTATGTGACACAAAATTTGGTATAAACTTTTAAATCAACACCACACTTTTTGCTCTGTGCATTTTCTTAAAATCCAGCATTTTCCCTCAATGTGCTTGTAAAACATAAAAAACCCCTTACCTTTTTTTAAAAGTTATTCAAAATAATGGAGGGGGTAGTGTGTTCATTTTAAAAATATGGGGGGGGGGATTCCAGTGCTTGACAGGCACTTTGAGGGGAAACATCCCAACCCTCATTCTTACATTTTAAAATGAGCTTAGAAAAAATACATCTCTCCTTCCATTCAAAAAAAAACCTTTTGCATAGATTGAAAATTATTTACAATGTGAACCTTGAATATAAAGTTCAAATAGGGAGAGACTTGTAAAAAATTTAGGATAATAAAATAAAAACAATACCACCCCCTGCTGTGTTGTGTGTTAAATACATGCAGAAAGTGTTCTATGTTGCTTAGTTTTCATTTATTTTACTAATTCTATCAACAGATTACATATTTTTAAACATTTACTTTTAGAATAAGAAAAATGTAAATCTACATTCATTTATTTTAGTTAAATAAAATCGGTTTAAAAAAATAACTGGCAACTTTGATCTATGATTTTCAGTGAAACTTTAATTTGTTACATATCAGTTTGGGTTTATTTTTTTAGAAGATAAACAAACACTTTTTAGAAAATTTGGACATATAAGAAGAGTTTGGATAAATTTTGTTGTAATCTTTTACTTTTTATTAAATTTTGAATATTCTCGTTCTTGTTTTAAAATAAGGATATTCACATGTGTGTGAAATATGTTGAAATAATGTCAAGTTCATTTACTTTATTGGGTGGGTGGGGAAGGGGGTTGGTATGTATGTTTGACCCCCTTAGAGAAATACCCCAATAAAAATGTGAGAAAATCAGTTAGGTTATTAACAAAATATTAATTGGGTATGCTTAAAAAAAGAAAGGAAATAAGTTATAAAAGTTATAAACACTTAGGGACAGGAATTTTTATACATGATAAGTTTGTGTACTTTGGCAAATATCTATACCTAGTCAGAGAGTGTTAGGGTACAATGAAATGTTTATTACACTAGTCCCCAAAGTTTTAGAATAATGTTTCCTTAATGGTTGGCATAACAACTTTGGGTACTTTTGATGAATTAGTTGGCTCATTTAGTTGAGTGTCCAAAAATTTCAACCACTTCAATTGTAATCTACAGAAGGTAATTTTGTGTATTATCATTGGGGATATACATCAATTAATTGACAATTGTCTTATCCCTTTAGATCCCTGCATAACTGATACCCAACCCCCTCCTTTTTTTCTTTTAATTTCAATAAAGGAAAGAGTACATGAAATATTTAGAGATGTCCTTCCCTATCCCCCAGAGACAACCCCTAATAAAAATGACAAATTTGAGCGAATATGTTAAAATAAAATGTATCTTGTTACAAAGCATGTTGAATCCTTATTCATTCATAAAGGAAAATGTAATTGTGATTCCTTAGATCTAGAACATTTTAAATTTTTCTTTGTAACTTTACAAAGTAAGCCATGTGACGTCATAAAATTGAAAGATTATTCATATCTTTTTTAGGGGTTTTCTTTCTCACTTCTCTTCTAATCCCCCCCATTTTACTGAGACACTTTGTAAAGCTACATCTTCTTTACAAGGTACTTTTGATACTTTGGTAAAAGAATAATTAATTTAGCCCAAACTCCCCCCCCCCCTTGTAATTTGTTTCAATCCCTTACATGAATACAAATCTGAAATCTGGAAATATTTTTTTTTGACTAAATTTTGCTCCCTTTATCCTCAGCAAAAGTAATATTTAGAGGAAAGACCCCCCTTGGTGTTGTTTTATTTTCTAGATTTTTTCACACTTGTTTAAATTTAAAGGGATTTTCTTAGCCAATAGAATGTATGTATTTTTCGGCGCCAAAATATTTAAAGGTAGTAAGGTCATAAAATGTGTCAACTCAAAGTTTAGTGACCTATTTTCATAAGGGTCTATTGTAAACATAAAATGAAAGGGAAAAAGTGAAAAGTAAAATCTTTATTTAAAAAACCAGTAAAGATTAAGGTGTCTTAAGGGATAAGACAATGGAAGATAATTTGATGTAAAATACCCCTTCTGTCCCCAAGGTTTTTAAGCCAACAAATAAGAAAATGTTATTATAAAACTTTGGGGACTAGTGTAATAAACAGCCCATTGTTACCTCTCTCTCTCTCTCTGGTAAAGATCAGAAAATAAGAATAATGTACACATGCTCCCACCTTTCATAACAAAATAGCATTAAACCTGGACTAAAATTTACAATTATATAATAGAAAATATTCTATATCTTTCTTTAAATAATTCTTTCTTCTAACCAATTTAATAATCCATTTATCTGTTGAAATTGTGTATATTCTTGACATTCCCTGACCCCCTGCGGTGGAGACGGGGGAAACAAAGTGTTGTAGGGGTCACAACACAGCTAAAATAATCATAAGAGGGGGTACGAGAGAGAGAGGGGGGATATACCCACGTGGGTATAAGGATATTGTGCCTTTTATAAGACTTTCAAACCCCCTTTTAACCAATTACAATGAAGCATTTTTAAAAATAAACCAATCAGAGAAAGGATATTCATTTGTCCCCGTGGGTTATACTAAACCACCTGTATGTATAAAAATATGTATGTGTGAGTGTGTGTGTGTGAGCCCCCCTTAGTGTATATCCTATTGCATAGGCTACTTATGTATGTATTTTTATGTGTGTGTGTTTTTAAATTTGCTGGGGTCACAGAAAAGAAAATAACAGAAAATTTGTTGCTATCCTATTTTATAAAGTAATAAGTTTTTTTTGTCTGTAGCAAAGGATCTCGCTAACCGTTGAACCGATATTGTTCTCCTTTAAAGTGAAACTTCATATATGTCATAGGGTGGTTTTAGGCTGTTTTATTTTTTTATAAAAAAAAATGGTTGTAAGGTTTTAAGCTATTTTTCTGCACTTTCATATTTCTTCTAATATCCCTAGATACTAGGGACGCAGCTGCTAGTGCTTAATATTATGAGCCCATGATAAACATATGTATGTATGTGTGTGTGTATGTGTGTGTGTGTGTGTGTGTGTGTGTGTTTGTGTTTGAGGGACTTTTTTAAGGGGGGATGGATATATAGATATATTGAAATCACTCACACTCAAGAAGTTTTAGTAATCATTAGCCCAAAAATCAATAAAATATGTCCACAAAATAAAAAAAGTTTTATCATGAGCTAATTTAATTGATAGGTAGATAGATAGAGAGATGAAAAGGGGATTTGTTTAGGGGGGGGGGGTGTCTCTGTTTAAAGTTCAGAGTATAGGCACCTCTGTGTGCCTGTGTCTGTGTATATATATGTTTGTGTGTATGATTACTTATGTTGCTAAATGTTAAAGCCCTAGTGATAGATAGATAGAGAGAAAGGGGATTTGTTAAGTTTGACCCTTTCATAGAGTTCTGATATCTTGGTATAGGAAATATTTGAAATGGATTGTCGTATTGGGTTTTACTCCTAAAGGAAGGTTTCTATTAGTAAACTGATGAAACATTTTGTTCTACAGAATGTACATAAATTTATCGGCCATTGCCTTATTTAATTTTTTCTTAAATTTTAACATATCATTAGAAAAAATGGTTTTAGAATAGTCTTTTTATTATAAAACAGTTTTGTTGCTTTCTCTCTCTCTCTCTCTCTCTCTCTCTCTCTCTCTCTCTCTCACTCTCTCTCCTTCATGTATAGATTCCTCTGCTATATTAATGGAGTAATTTGCCGCCAAATTGCTTCCTCTTGGCGGCAAATGTGTGTCTTTGTGTGTGTTATAATGTAATTTTCTCTTGTTTTTACATTTACAATCTTACTTCGATTTTAGATGAAAAAAATAAAGTACAAATTATACATAAAAGTTGAAATAAAACAAATTATAAATCCATTAAAACCCATTAAATATACATTCAAACACAGAGATAAATTGATAGCAGGGATTTATAGGGATAAGACAATTGATGTTAAATTGATGTACATCCGAAATCATGATAATGGACGTTAAATGGTCCTAAATCATGATAAACAATATTAAAATTATTGTCTGAAAGTTTGGAACAACCCAATTAGGATCTAACAAAAATACCCATTTTCATTCATTTATAGATAAACATATACTACAGAAAGATAGATTGATTGATTGGTTTGTATATTCATAATTAATTGAATTTAAATGTATAAATGGGTAAGATAAATAAAAAGATGAATCCTATTTTGATAAATAAATAAGGGAAAAAGGTTTGTTTATAGATAAATGGTCCAATGATAAATAGATAAACAGATACATTCTTTTAGAGAAGCTGCGCTAATAAATAAAGTCCTGGAAATACCAAGATATCAAGCCAACCATTAATTATTAGGGATCTAAAGGGATAAGTCAATGGCCGATAAACTGATAATCATCACCAATAATGATACAAAAAATTACCCTTTTAGTAGATTACAATTAGTAGTTGAAATGATTAGACACTTAACCATTCAATAAAAGTCCCCAAAGTTGTTAAGCTAACAAATAAGAAAGCATTATTATAAAATTTTTGGGATTAGTGTAATAAACAGCCCAATGTTTCCTTCCTCTTTTCCAATATGGCTTTTATGCGATTATTATCCGCTGGATTAGATACTAAAAAATCATGTGTAGCATATTATTATAATTTTCTATGAACATTAAAATAAAATCATAAAACTCGTTTTTATCTTATGATTTTTCATTTTAATGTCCTCGGAAAGCTGTCTACGATACACATAATTTTGATTGGCCCTTTTCTGGAGGGATCCCAATTCAACATAGGCACAGGGCCCTTTTCTGGAGGAATCCCGACCCAACATACACACAGGGCCCTTTTATGGAGGGATCTCGACCCATTATACGCATAAGGCACTTTTCTGGAGGAATCCCGACCCAACATACGCACAGGGCCCTTTTCTGGAGGGATCTCGACCCAACATACGCATTAGGCACAGAATAGATCCCCGAAAGAGAGAGGGGGGGGGGGGGGGGGTAGAGATACAGTGAGGTAGTGGGTTGAAGGGAGAAAAATACTTGTAAGAATGTGTGCGTGTGTGTATTGTACTTTCACTTTTACACCCCCTTACTCAAAACTTCCCAATATAGCCCTAATCATATTATTAGATTGATGTAAAGAAAATAAAAAAAAAAGCTTTTTAGATATCTAAACCGATGATTTATTTTCATGGAATATACTGCTTATCCTGGGATGATTTTAGGCTATTTTCTTTGGAGGTGGGACAGCCTTCTGTTGGAAATTATGAAGTCTAGTTTAAAAAATGCTATTTTTTGCTTTCCACTGTTCCAATTCCTCCAACCAACCCCCCCCCCCCCAAAAAAAAAAAAAAAAAATCCCCAATATTGTCTTAATTTTTCCATAGCAACATAAAATTTTCAATATAATTTTACTTTCAACGATTCAATCCTTTTAAATTTTTTTATGCAAGGCATTACCGATAGTGGTCAAAATAACGTGTGGGTCCACAACCATCTTCCAGCATTTCCATCCAAACATTGTAACCAATCACAGCAATGCAAAATAATTCTATCCAATAACAACACAGATATATGGTTTTGGTGAACTGTGATTGGTTGGCTGCTGGTTGTAACCCACGTGGGTTGATGCAACCAACTTGCCCCCTCTTTGTATACCCCCCCCCCCCCCAATCTCAACCATGTATATAGAATAGGGGAGAAGCAACTTATAATAGAAAGATAGACAAATACTTATTTGAAAATAAAACGCCATTGATTTTATGTCGGAAAGAAAAAAACACCACTTTTAAAATAGCTAAATTTTCCTTTACTTTCTAAAAGCAAAGCTTTTATATAATTAGGGTTGGTCCGTCCTTCCGTATGTCAGAGACAGTTAGAAAGATTAGACCTCCTAACTGTGCTGAATAGTGATGAGCCTGTATTATGCACAAGGCATTCCCTTTTTTTCAAATTGAAACTAATTTTTTCTGAATAAAGAAATGCAATGTATTATAAATTAAGTTTTTTTCCCTTTAATCCCTTTATGTATCTAAAACATAGAGACTTTAAGGGATAAGACTATGGACGATAATTTTATGTAAAATCCCCAATCATGAACAACTAAACCACCCCATTATTGGTCAAAAAGTTTAGACACTACCAGTTTGTAAACAACAAGTCAAATTTCAACAACAGTACCCAAAGTTTTTTTGGCCAATAATTAAAAAATAGGATATAATAATAAAACTTTGAGTACCAGTGCAATTTACAGTCCAATGTTCCTTTCCTCCCTAATATATTAATTTTTTTTTATTTTTTAGTATTTCTTACTAAATTGCATAGGGTGAATTATAATGCACTAGTGGCTTCGCCTCTATTTGGGGGGTTAAGGGTGTCCCACCCCCAGTGAAAATAGCTTAAAACCATCACAGGACCAGTAATTATATTCCCTGAAGAGTAGAGCCCAATCGGTTCATTGATTACCGAGATCTTAAGCTTCAGACAGACAGACAGACAGGCATTGTACTACTTTGTATTATAGATAGTATAGAGCTGACTCTTTCTATGGATTGTTTAAGTCTAAGGGCAGTCTTTAAAAGTACAATTTTCTGGTAAAACAAGGTTGAACTTGTCTATGGCATTCAAAATATATTTGAAAAATAAAATATTATTTATTTTAATTATGGAGATACAGTGTAATGCACAGGGTTTTATCAGGGAGGGAGGAGACATTTGGCTGTTTATTATACTAGTCCCTTAAGTTTTATAGTAACCTTTTTCTAATGGGTACTTGACATTTAGAATTAGGATTTTATGGTTGGAAGAATTCTACGCTGTGATTGGTTAGGAAGATTTAAATCACGCACACACACACACACACACAAATAATTAAAGATTTAATTTTGAGTGTAAAGTATAATATTATCAGTTCTGATGTCCTGATCCTTAAATCATAATTATTAAAAATCGAACTTTATCACTTGAAACACACTTTCTCCCCCACAAAATACAATTTTATCAGCTATTGTCCCTATGCCTCTACCCCCCCCCCCCCCAGAAAAGCTGCATTTATGCATCAAAATTAATATCCCCCTTTTTTCATCTACCTAATAATAATAATACCTTCGACTGGTTTAATAAACAGAAAATGCTTTAAAATTACATCAAAGTAAGAGCTATCTAACGTATCAATCCTTATGTAATACTATGGTTTTTAATACCTTGGGATTTAAATATCCATTTATGCTAAATTTTGTTTGCTTAAATAACTCATTGAAGCGTAATGTGCTATTCTGATCTGATTTCTTTTATTTAAATACCATTTAGGTATCACACTTAACTTTTTTAACATAGACATTTATACTTTTTACCCCCTCTTTCTTTTTATACACTTTTCTCTTAGTCTTCATTATTGATTTATCTTCTTTTTCTTTTCAAAGATTTTTTTTATTATTTTCGAACATTTTTTTTCATTTTAGGTTTGTAATAACTTTTATTATAATCATATAATCATTCATCATAGAATGATTTTTACATTTGTTATACATTTTATGATAACAGCAGAGTTTAGGCCTTAAATATATGCATTTATACTGTTTAAAACATCGAAAATTGACTACAAAACCAGCCCATGATATGAAGGCGTTTGGAGGGAAATTTCTCGTATTCATTCGAATCCGGTGGATAGGAACCGGTTCTCATCCATACGAAAAAACTATGTCTAGCATCGTATTATATCCAGTTTTCTACGAATATAGAAATGTACAATCATAAGATTAAAACTAGTTTTTTTAGCCAGTTCCTTCGGCACCACGGGGCTAAAAAAACTAGTTTTAATCTTAGAATTGTACATTCTAAATCCGCGGAAAGCCGTTTATAATACGATACGAGAAATAACTATTATCTCTTGTAATCTTTTGAAACTAAACTTTTATGCGTCCAAAAATTGTTGGATGGTTGATAAGTAGTAGCACAGCTACTCAATAAGTCTTACCACAATTAACCTTATTCATTGTCCTAGGATTCAGAAGGATATGTTTATTACACTAGTCCCCAAATCCCTATAATAATGTTTTCTTTACGTTGGCTGAACAATTTTTTTGAACTTTTTATAATTTTGATTGGTTGGTTAATTAAGCTGAGTTTTCAAACACTTAACCTCTAATTTTGATCTCCAGAAGGAACATTTATGTGTATCATCATTAGGGATGTACATAAATTTTATCAACCATTGTCTTATCCCTTTAGATCCCTGTCTAAGATTTCTTTTTAAAATACTGTATACATATATTCTTATATATGTTCTTGCTTTTTAAAGTTTTACATAGTAATAGTTTACAAAATTTCCTTGCTATACTTGTTAAACAAGAATTGGACGAACTGTACAAACTGATTATATAATTAAATAAATAATAAATGTTTTTCTTATTGAATTCATGCATTTAATATAATAGAATGCTTTAAAACTTTCAGGGATAAGTCAATGAATAAGTACAGGGAAAGTAAGGGAAAAGTATTATTTATAAAGAGCTGAATGATACACTCTTTAATGTCTGTTTGTCACTTAGGAGCCCTAAAACAGATTCATTTGATATTTTTAAACAATTAAACTTTAATCCAGGCAAGAGCCGATGAGTTCAGGAAAATAGCCTAAAACCACCCCAAGACATCTATAAATCACTCCTGAAAAGTTTCACTAGCAATTTAGAAATAACTTATTTATTTAGCCCTTTTGTGTCTAAGGTTTCAAGATTAGAGAAGGATATTTTGCAACATAACATATTGTAGGGCATTTTTGCTTAGATTTAGTTCAAACTCTGGGTATTCTTTTTAAATCTTGATTGATTGGTTAAAACTAGTGGTTTCTAAGCTTTAATCTATTTAATTTTAATTTGCAGAATTATTTCCAGGGTTGTACATAAATTTTTCTTCCATTGTCTTATCCCTAAAGTCCCTAATTTTAATGATATAATGGCAGGGAGAGAGGGGATATTTGGCTGTTTATTGCACAAGTCCCATGAGTATATAATATAGTTTTATTATTTATTGGCTTAATAACTTTGGGGACATTAGCGATTTTTGATCAGTTTTTTTCATAAAGTTAAGTGTTTAAACGTTTCATCCACTAATTTTAATGTAAAAAAGGGTAATGTTGTTTATCATCATTGGGGATCCATTTATCAACCATTGTCTTATTCCTTTAGATCCCTGGGTTGTTTATGTAAATGTGCACTATGACATGTAAATGTGTCCAAAAGTATCCTAACAATCCACAAATTACCCGCATTTATATCCTAGATTAGAAACTGACCTTTCTGATCATACTTAGAATATTATCGAATTTAGACACCCTTAAGATATAAGGTTTTTTTCCAAAGGTAGCTATACTACTAATAATCTTATCTACTATTTATTTTATATTCTAGTATGATTATTTTATGTTTTATGTTATTTCAATATGATCGCAACGATTCAACATTTGAAAGATATCATATTTTTTTACATGCATATATAATTGCTCCGCTCTTAGTATCTAAGGGCTATGTAATAATACACCCCCAATGAAGATATACAAAATTAACTCTTGAAATTTCAAGTTTAGAATCAACAAATCAAAGATTTAAGGAAAGTACCCAAAGTTTTAAGCCATCAAATAAGAAATAAGATTTGGGTACCATTAGTTATTTACAAATCTAAGCCAAAATTAGACTTAAATAAACATCAGCTAAGCATTACTTGAAGATTTTACAACTATTTAACAACCTGAAATTTCGCAATAATCATTTAAATACAATAACACTTAGCTAATAAAACAAGTATCAATTTTTGTTTTTTTTATTTTATTATTCGTGGAAATTTGTTCATAATACGATACCTAGCAACCTAAATTGATGACAAAATTCTCACAATATCCATTTGTTTAGTCCATATTCAAGAAAATTATAAAGTCAAATTTTATAGTTTAATAACACTTAAGTATTAGGCTCTCAAAGCAAATACTTTATTGTGATAATTTTTTTATGAAGTAACTTAAGAATCTGCCAAGGAGACGCTTTTTTTCTTTTGACTTTCATTTTTTGGTCTTCATGAAACTTGACAGATTGTAGGGGTTTGTATCCACCCTCCCAATTTTCCCAAGAAGTTTTTACACCCCCTACATCTCCCTTTTGCACGTATCTGCCTAAGTTATTTCAGCCAATGAACCGACAAATATTTTATAAAGTTTCTTTGCTTTTAAGAATTATGATTTAGTCTTGTAAATTATATCATATAATAATATATTGAGATACTATACTTACACAAAAAAGGAAGAAAAACAAGGATGACAACAATCATAAGCACTGAAACGGTAGGACAAACAGACATTAATACTTATATAGTGTCAGTACTGAATAATCAGAATAAAAATATATAAGAGTCGAAGCAAAATTGTAAACAAATTTGATAAATACTGCTTGATACAGGATAATGGTTATGGACATACTTACATTTTTAGAACTTGATTATAGAGTTGCTTCGCTTATAACAATATACTTTGTTGTCCCAGGAATCAATATACTAAAAATCAGACCAATTGGATGATTAGATCACATAAAAATTTGTTCTTAAAAAAGAAAAAAATCAACATGTTTAAAATGGACATACGGACATTTTGGTAAAGATAATAGAGTTGCTACGCTTTATAAATCGTACTTAACTGCTAGAGGAATCACCATGCAAAGTTTGAAATCGATAGGACAATTCTAAAATGCTTAAATTAACGGAAAAAAGCTATCCGTTACGGACGGACGTACAGACGGACGGACTGACCCTAATTATAGAAAAGCTTTGCTTTTAAAAACCAAGATTGCTAGGGCTATTAATAATCTTACAAATTTAATTTCAAAGTTCATTTTAGATTTGGATAATTCTAAACAATAATTATAATTATAATAAAGAAGGATGACAACATCCATAAAAGCGAAGCTCTGAAATGGAAGGACAAATGAACATTAACACTTGTATATTGTCAGAACTGAATTAGCAGAATATTAATGCATCAGTACAAACAATATTGTAGGTAAATTTGTTGCAAAACTGCATAAATAGATGATACTGTTTAAGGACATACTAACATTTTTGGGACTTGTTTATAGAGATGCTTCGCTTATAACATTGTACCTTGTTGTAATAGGAATCAGTTTTCAAAAAATCAGATAATCTTAACATACAAAAATTTGTTGTCAAAAAAGTTAAAAATCAACAAAAATGGACATAAGGACTTTCTGGTATTGATTATAGAGTTGCTACGCTTTCTGAATTGTACCTAAC
>NC_137274.1:19814548-19987573 GCF_053477335.1 Acartia tonsa
ACAATATTAAAGGAAAATATTATCATAAAGAATTGTTATTTTTCGCATCGTATTATAGACATCATGCATTTTTTATATTAATTTAGATTTCTTTTGCGGACACAAATTATAATAAGCTTCCCTATAAAAGAAGGCATAGAGAGAGGGACAATGGGCTGTGTATTACACTGTATAACTTTTTCTTATTCATTGGCTCAACAACTTTGGGGACTTCCATTGTATTTTGATTGGTTAGTTAATTAAGTTGAGTGTTCAAATGTTTCAACCACCCCCTTCTTATCTACAGAAGAGGTTATTTGGTTATTATTATTGGGGATCCATGATAAGAAGGCCAAATTGGTTCAGCGGTTGCCAATATCTTTCAGTACAGACAGACAGACATTCTACAACTTTTATGATAATATTTAAATTTAATATCAGGGATTCTTTGTTGTTCTCCTGTCCTTGTTTGTGTATAAATATGCTGTGCTACCCATTACCATCCCTAAATTAGGTAAGTAGTACTAGGGTTGGGCCAGATACTTTTTGGCCGAATAGGTACCGGTTATCCGGCTGATTTCTAGTGCCAGATAATTGATAAATAATCGGATATCCGGCCGGATACCAAATACCGGAAATACGGCTGATTTTTACTGTCGGATATCCGAAAAAATACCGGATATCCAGACGGATACCGAATACTGGAAATCCGGCTGGTTTCTAGTGACGGATATCCGACAAATTACCGGATATTCGGCCGGGTATCAAATTCCGGAAATCTGGCTGATTTTTTTTGTGTCGGATACCCGACAAATTACCAGATATCTGGCATTAAAAATCAGCCGGATATCCGGTATCCGGATTGTTTTAATATCTGGTATCCGGTTGGACATTGAAAATATCCGGATATCTTGTCCGACCCTATCTAAAGTCAGGAAGGGATGGGATATCATTTGACTGTTTATTACACTAGTACCCAAAGTTTTATAATACCTAGGTATAGTTTTCCATATTTGTTGGCTTAACATCGTTTGGGCCTATTACCTATTGATTTTTGATTGGTTGATTCATTAAGTTGAGTGTCCAAACGTTTCAACCACAAATTGTAATCTACAGAAGTGTTTATTTTGTGTATCATCACTGGGGATGTACAATAATAAATCAGCCATTGTCTTATCCCTTTAGTCCCCTGTAATAACTGTACTAACTAGGGAGGGAGGGGACATTGTGCTCTTAATTACACTAGTCCCCAAAGTTTTATATAGCATTTTCTTTTTCATTAACTAACAACTTTGGGTAATTTTATCCTATTTCTATTGGTTGAGTGTCCAAACGTTTCCACCACTAATTTTGTTTGTGTGCAGAGTTGAGGAATGATTGGTCCGCCAGGGAACTTGAGTGGAATTCTCAGGATATATTTTGGTTCATTCAGGTATAGAGATTATAACCTTAGCATGATAATTCCTGTGAGAGTTAGGTATGAATTAAAAATCGTAGCAATTCTAAAATCATTAACAGAAAGTCAATAGATACGTTTTAAATAGTTTATTTTTCCAAAAAGAAAATTCTAAAATAATATACTTACCTAACTAGGTAATTATCTTATTAATCTCATTTTTGGAATAATGATTCCTGTAATTAGGTAGGTATAATGTTGTATTTGAAGCATCTCTATAATCCAGACCTATAAATGTATGTATGTCCTTGTAATTTTCTTTTCTATGGATGATTTCTTTTGTGAGGGTGGTGGTACCCTCCCCCAAAATAGTTATAAACCTACCCAGGACCTATGAGAAGCTACCCTGTAAAGGAAAACCATATCAGTTCAGCAGTTAGCGAGATCCTTTGGTTCAAACAGACAGACAAATAGACACTTTCTAATAAGGATTGTTTTTCCCCGCAGGTTACAGAACTACATATTACCGTACATCTGACTTAAAACTTTTCAACCTTTCTCATCTAATCAACGTAACTCCTAAACTACAAATAGCACAAAAATGACGTACCGTACATCTGACTTTCTCACCTTTATCAACATAGCTCCTAAACTATAAATAGCACAAAAATGATACTTATATTTACCAAAACTAGAGTTTATGACGATTCTAAAGATATGGACAACATTTTTCCATTGCAGGTTACAGACCTCCATATATCCAATTATGTACATCTGGACATAGCTCCAAGTTTTACTGTGTCCATATGTCCATCCGTAACGCAATGGTGTAAATGTGTTTCTTGGCTGAAATTGAAGATAGACAGCTGAAAATTTTAGTTAATATTCCTATTATATATGTGCATCTACTCTATACATTATTTTATTTATTTTAATTACTCTAATTTTCCCCACAGGTTACAGACCTCCATATACATACCGTACATCTGACTTTCTCACCTTTATCAATGTAACTCCTAAACTACAAATAGCACAAAAATGGTATTTATATTTACAAAAACTAGAGTTTATGACAATTCCAACGATATGGAGAACATTTTTCTACCGCAGGTAACAGACCTCCATATATCCAAGTATGTACATCTGGACATAGCTCCAAGTTTTACTATGTCCATATGTCCGTCCGTAACGCAATGGGGTAAATGTGTTTCTTGGCTGAAATTGAAGATAGACAGCTGAAAATTTTAGTGAAGATTCCTATTATGTATATGCATCTACTCTATACATTATTTTATCCCTCTGTCTGTTGGTCATGCTTAAAATTAATCTATTTTTCAGGTTACTGACCTCCATATATCCAAGTATGTACATCTGGACATAGCTCCAAGTTTAGAACAATTCTTCTCCACAACTTTAGATAAAATACAGGTCAGTGGATAGCAGGGATCTAAAGGGATAAGACAATGGCCGATAAATTGATGTACATCCCTAATCAAGATACATAATATCATCCCTTTTGTAGATTAAAATTAATTGTTGAAACGTTTGGACACTCAACTTAATAATGCAACCAATTAGAGTTTACTATAAGTCCCAAAAGTTGTTAAGTCAACGAATAAGAAAACGTAATTACAAAACTTTTGGGAGTAGTGTAATAAACAGCCAATTGTCCCCTCTCTCTGGAAAAAGATTGATTGATTGATTAGCTATAGTTTCTTAGTGTTTGGACCTAAGTTTTCATAGGGTTAGTTGAGACACTTCTGTATAGGCTCTATGGCCAGTATAAGCTACACGTTCAAGCCAGAGAGAGAGGGGACAATGGGCTGTTTATTTCACCTTTTCTTATTCGTTGACTTAACAACTTTGGGGACTTTTGATTGGCTGATTCATCAAGTTGAGTGTTCAAACGTTTTTTAACCACTAATCTCAATCTACAGAATGGGTAATTTTGTGTAGAGAAAGGGGACAATGGGCTGTTCATTGCACTAGCCCCCCAAGTTTTATAATAACGTTTTATTGTTTGTTGACTTAACATCTTTGGGGACTTTAGTGAATTGTGATCGGTTGATTTGTTAAGTTGAGTGTTCAAACGTTTCAACCACTAATCTTAATCTACAGAAGCGGTTATTTTGTGAATCATCATTGGTGATATACATCAATTTAATGGCCATTGTCTCATCCCTTTAGATCCCTGCGTTTAAGCACACTGTGACTTGATCCTCTATGTCAGAAAAGCTCCTCATTATTACCTCACCCTCGCTGAGTATGGCAGGTGTCCCAAATTATGTTAACATAATAGATTACGCTCTCCGCAGAGGAGCTTGGGATAAGGGTAGTACTGATTATCAAGTACTTGACAATTCAGTATCCAGACTTGTATTCAAAAATTATGGGGGATAGGTACTATTTGTACCCCAAAGTATTTAGTAAATTTAGAAAGCTACTCTAAAATTCACTATGTCTGTCCATCAGAAACGCTATGGAGGAAATGTGATTTTCTCGGCTGCTACTAAAGATATAATAATGAAACTTCTTGTCAACATTCCTATCATTAAGGAGCATAATTAGCTATAAAGCATCAATGACGGGCGGACTGCTTTTAAGCAGGTTTTTGGGCTATTTTTATATATTTTGTTGTGTTCAGCCTGCGGTTGTACTAGCTTCAGGAGACTTGACAGATGCCAAAGATTTTGATGGAGTTAATTCTTTCCAGGTTATCTTTTTTTTGTGGATTATGTATGTCTGTCTTTATGTTTGTCTGTCTGTCTTTATGTCTGTCTGTCTTTATATCTGTCTATCTTTATGTCTGTATGTCTCTCTCTCTCTCTCTCTCTCTCTCTCTCTCCTCCTCCTCCTCTCTATCTATCTCTCTCTTTCTTCTCTCTTTCTTCTCTCTTTCTTCTCTCTTTCTTCTCTCTTTCTCTCTCTCTTTCTCTCTCTCTTCTCTCCTTCTTCTCTCCTTCTCTCTCTCTCTCCTCTCTATCGCTCTCTCCTCTCTCTCTCTCTCTTTCTTCTCTCTCTCTCTCTCTCTCTCTCTCTCTCTCTCTCTCTCTCTCTCTCTCTCTCTCCTCTCTATCTATCTCTCTCTTTCTTCTCTCTCTCTCTCCTCTCTATCTATCTCTCTCTTTCTTCTCTCTCTCTCCTCTCTATCTATCTATTTTTTCTTCTCTCTCTCCTCTCTATCTCTCTCTTTCTTCTCTCTCTCTCTCCTCTCTATCTATCTCTCTCCTCTCTCTCTCCTCTCTCTCTCCTTCTCTCTCTCTCTCTCTCTCTCTCTCACACACACACTCTCTCTCACACTCTCTCTAGATTTTTGGAAATACCATGAACTTACACCTGATCCAAATTCTTTCATTTAGAGGATCATTTTATTTTCTCCCGTAATTCTGTAAAGTTGGGTTGTAGGCAAATGCGCTTGTTAAGTCAAAATGTTCTTGATTATGGACCATCTCATATATATACATTTCATTGGTAAAAATTAAGAACAGTTTGACTTAATTAGCACATTTGAAGGAACAGTTACACACAACTTTTTGGAAAATCCTTTCTTGTATTCTTTTGAAACTGATTAAAGAACCCCTGCAAGAAATACCACACTTTAACTGCTGAAAGACTGCCACAAGTAGATCTAATACCCCAAATTTGAAGCCTTCAGCTTTAATAACAAAAAAGTTGTTGGCATGGCATTTTATGTACAATGAAAATTTTGTAAGATTTTCAATGCTAATGTTAAAAACTTTGAAATTAAACTACGTATCCTAGAAACAAAATTATAAGTTTATTTTTGTCATAAATGTAGGTTACCAACCCACCAAAATTCACTTAAGTCCCCAAAGTTGTTAAGCCAACAAATAAAAAAATGTTATTATAAAAGTTTGGGGACTAGCCCATTGTCCTCTCTATTTCATGTAATCTACAGAAGAGTAATTGGCAACTCAAAATCATTAGAAAAAATTAAATTTAACTTACATCGCACCGAGAGTACTGTAGTATTTCCAGCCAATCAGAAAGCTGAATCAGCTCAATGACCAATCACAGCTGAGCTTAATTTAGTTTCATTTGTTTCCGCTATGATTTTACACTTACAAACTCATATTAAACCTAATTTTTTTCAGAGATTTTGACTATGAAAAGTGGTGTTTTTATTGTAAAAGTAATCAGTTACCGGCAATCTAAATTTCTGACAAAGTTAAGGTTTTAATTTTTCGACTAGGCGACGTAATTTAATATTTTAATTTCTTTTATAAGCAATGGAAATTTTTCAAAATTTTCATTGTAAATAAAATGTAATTTTGAAATGCCTAGAAATTTTTTGTTATTGAAGCTGAAGGCATCAAATTTGGGGTATTGATTCTATTTGTTTCAGTTATCTTCTAGCAGTTAAAGCATGTTATTTCTTGCATGATTCCTTTAATATCCAGTGGATGATAACCTGTTATTAGCCATACTGAAAAATTATGTCCAGCATTGTATTATATCCAGTTTTCTAAGAATATAAAAATGTATGTTCATAAGATCAAACCATTTTTTATGTCTCATGCCTTGGCATCTCTGGGTTAAAAAAAAATTGTTTTAATCTTATAATTGTACATTTTTATACCCATGGAAATCTGTTTATAATAGGATGAAGAAATAAGTATTCAACACAAGACGACATTTTAAGTTCTGAAATATTTTAGCAGCAATCATACACCATGCTTTACAATCAGCTGATCTTTGTTTACATTTAATTTAGGTTGAGGATGAATGGCAAACCTATGCACAATTACTTCACAAGTATAATGTTACGGTAAGAAAAGGAATAGTTGCTCAGGGGTGTATATTCTTGTATATTCTTCAAAAGATTCATTTTTTTCCCTATCAGCAAAAATATTTCACTCCCCCCCCTAAATAGTTTTTTTTCCAAAGGAGGGAAAAAATGGAGAAAAAAATTTAAGATCTCTTTATTTTATTCATGTTTACCAACTTCCCTCATACTTTTCTAGTTTTTTTTTCAAGGATCTCGCTAATTGGGGAATTGATCCAGTTCTCTTTTACATTGTAGATTTTCATAGGTCCTTGGAAGGTATAATCCTCCCCTTAAAAAAAGAGTGGGGGAGATTTTACTTTTTACTATTATAAAACTATATATGAAAGTGGAGGGTCGACTTCCTACACTTTTAAGTGTCCCAGAGGCCTCTAGTGGCGTAGCTGCATGTATTGTTAAAAGTATAATATATATGCCTCTTAGCATCTATGACCATCTTGTCGTGCTTTACTGTCTAATGAATTATGCATTCAAGGAGTTTACTGTGTTTTTTTGATATTCGTGGTAACTATGATTCTTTGTATTTCAGGAGAGCACTGTGTATTTGGATATTTGTGGTAACCACGATTCTTTATATTTTAAGAGCGTTCTGTGTATTTAGATATTTGTGGTAACCATGATTCTTTTGTATTTCAGTGTATTTCTGTGTATTTGGATATTCGTGGTAACCATGATTCTTTTGTATTTTATTGTATTTCTGTGTATTTGGATATTCGTGGTAACCACGATTTTTTTGTGTTCCAGAAGCGCACTGTGTATTTGGATAATTGAGGTAACCACGATTTTTTTTGTATTTTAGGAGCATACTGTGTATTTGGTAACCAGGATTCTTTATTTAAGGAGCATACTGTGTAATTGGTAACCATGATTCTTTGTATTTTAGAAGCGCACTGTGTATTTGGATATTCGTGGTAACGACGTTTCTTTGTATTTTAGAAGCGCACTGTGTATTTGGATATTCGTGGTAACCACGATTCTTTGTATTTTAGAAGCGCACTGTGTATTTGGATATTCGTGGTAACCACGATTCTTTTGATGTCCACCATTTGGAACATGAAAATAATCTTCACAGATCCTATTCAGCAAAGGTATCTTATACACAAATGTCCAAACTTTTCCACCCATTGTTTTGACCTGCATGAATTTTTTTTATCATACCTAATTGGGTTTTAATTAATTTATCACCCATTGTCTCATCTCTTAAGATCCCTTTTTTTATCAAAATCACTATTTCTATGCCTCCAGGGAGGAAGGGTACATTGGGCTGTTTGTTACACTAGTCCCTAAAGTCTTATGATAACATTTATTATTTGTTGGCTCTGTGGAACTTAAATTGAATTTTGATTGGTACAAACATTTTGTTAAACAAAGTATATTTCTATCCGCTGAACCGATATATGGTTCTCCTTAACAATGTAGCTTCTCATAGGTCTTTATAGGAAGGTTCATAACTATTTTGGGGGAGGGTCCCAAATCGCTTCTGGAAAATACCTCTCCCCAAAACTTTTTAAAAAAGTAAAATGGAAAGTAGGGTCTAAATATACAGCCCTGGATACTTTTTTGGCCGGATACCGGATACTGGATATCCAGCTGATTTCTTATGCAGGATATCCGGTATCCGGTCAGATATCTTGCAAACGCCGAATATCCGGCAAATTACCAGAAATCCGGCCGTATAACAGGATATCCGGCATTATAAGTCAGCCGGGTATCCGGTATTTGGATAGTTTCAATATCCGGTATCCAGCTGGATATTGAAAATATCCTTCACATATGTTTATCTGTACAGGGAACCGAGCACCCAACATCCTACACTTACACTATGGAGCATTATGGAACCAACTACAGGCAGGCATATAGTCCATCTACCATCATAGTACCCAAAGTTTTTATATTAGCTTGATAAAAGTACCCAAAGTTTTTATATTGGCTTTATAAGTACCCAAAGTATTTAACAGACTAGAGAGAGATGGTACAATGGGCTGCTGTTCATTACACTAGTCCAGAAAGTTTTATAATAACGTTTTCTTATTTTTAGGCCCTGGGAATGGAGAAGGGTAGCACCTCCCCCCTCCCAAAAAAAAAAATACTAAAACTAAAACAAAATATAAGGTTATGGGTCGAATTAACCCCCCCCCCCACCACCACCTCAAGGGCCCATAGATGCCTCAAGGGGCAAATCCACTAGCTATGAAAATAATGATAATAAAATGATGGATTAAACTTATTTAAAGTTTTTTTGCTTTGGACGCGACAATGAAGACTGGACCTAAAAAGGCATTTTCACTTTCATTAAAGTACCCAAAGTGAAGTACCCAAGTTAAGCGCAGGAAAGTGTCATGTGTGACGTCATAAAAATACGTCGTAAAACAGGAGGGATGAGGGGAGAAATGGAACAGGAAAACCCCTGTAAACGGATTTAGACGTATTTTTATGATGTCACACATGACACTTTCCAGCGCTTCTAACTCGAGGCATTAGTTCACACAACAGTAAGAAGGCTGAATACCTAGGGAGGGGACATTGGGATGTTTATTACACTAGTCCCCAAAGTCTTATAATAATGTTTTCATATTTGATGGCTTAACAACCTTGGGGCACTTTTATTTGGTTCATTCAGTTGATTGTCCAAACGTTTCAACCACTAATTGAAATCTACATAAGTGGTTATTTTGAGTATCATCATTGGGGATGTACATCAATTTATCGGTCATTGTCTTATCCCTTTAGATTCCTGAGTTTACAGTGATTTCTATCACATCGTATCATAGACAGCTTTCCGCGGACATTATGCGGATAGTATGACTAAGAACAGGTTCTAATCCAGCGGATATTAATCGGATTTGATGTCTGTACATGAAAGTGAATTATAAACTCGTGTATGAGGTGTTCAATTTTCTGGGAATTTTGGAGGATGATGACTTTACTCGGCTACTGACACAGAAGCAGGAGTTACAGGCGAACAAACAGGTATGTGTGTGTGTGTGTGTGTGTGTGTGTGTGTGTGTGTGTGTGTGTGTGTGTGCGTGTATGTGTGTTTGTGTGTGTGTGAGGGTGTGTGTGTATTTGTGTGTGTCTGTATGTGTGTGTGTGTATGTGTGGGCGTTTGTGTGTGTGCGTGCGTGTGTATGTGTGTGTGTGTGTGTGTGTGTATGTATGTATAAAGACTTTACTCGAACAAACATCAAATTTATTGGCCATTGTTTTATCCCTTTAGATCCCTAATAGGCCACGCACAATGGTTTTCCAATGATCTTTGGTAGGGGCATCGCTAAAAAGTAGCCAACATTTTTAATTAGTATGATAAAAGTACCCAAAGTTTTTAATTTTTTCCCTCCATTTTAGATTTTCTTCGGCCATTTCCCCTCCTCTTGCATCCTATCTCCTCCCCCTGGATTTCAACACCTGCTGGATGGGGGTCTGGTCTATCTTTCAGGTACTTCTAAACCGTTCAATATCCGCTGGATTAGAACCGGTTTCAAGCATGCTATCCGCAGAAAGTTGTCTATAATACGATACGATAATAAAAACACATGGCCTCGGGCTCGAAACCGATTGATTGCTGGTCTATCTTTCAGGTACTTCTAAACCGTTCAATATCCGCTGGATTAGAACCGGTTTCAAGCATGCTATCCGCAGAAAGTTGTCTATAATACGATACGATAATAAAAACACATGGCCTCGGGCTCGAAACCGATTGATTTTTGCTAGATTAGAAATATCATGTATCGTTTAGTATTATATCCAGTTTTCTACGGATATAAAAATGTACAATTATAATATCAAAACCAGTTTCGTTAGCACATGCCTGCAACTTTTTTTATTATTAAAGCTGATGTCTTCAAATTTGGAGTATTGGGTCTACTTGTGGCAGTCTTTCAGCACTTAGATCATTGTATTTCTTGCTGGATTTCTTTAATTTGTATTTTAGTATTTTTAATTTTAAAAAGTCCCCTTACATCTTGATGAAAGTCTCTAATCTATTTTTTTAGGTCATCTACACAATCTGGGGGGTTTGGCACCACAACTTTATACCATGCATAGGTAGGTAAACCTGAATATCCTAGGAGGTTTGACACTAGGGTTGGGCCGGATATTTTTTTGGCCGGATACCGGATACAGGATATCCGGCTGATTTCAAATACCGGATATCCGGTAACCGGCCGGATATCCGGCCAACGCCGGATATCCGGCAAATATCCGGTTATCCGGCCAAATTACCGGATATCTGGCCGGATAACCGGCCAAATTACTACATATTAAATTATCAAAAAAGGATATAGTCCCTTTTGTGGCAACGCACCTTAAGGGGCGATTCGTTGTATTTTTAAAATTGCTTTTAATAGGTTATTTTAGGTTAGGTTAGGTTATATTTGGTTAGGTGATTGCCCCGCAGGGTTAGGCAATTGGCCCCGCAAGGTTAGAGTCCCCTGCAAGGGGCTAGAAATAGGAGGAAAGCTACTGTGAAAATACGAATAATCGCTCCTTAAGGGTCGTTGCCACAAAGAGGACTATAGCCGCAAAAAAATTTCTTCATAAACTAGTGTTTTATATTATACTAGCGGTTGCGTCCCTAGTATCTAGGGATATTAGAAGGGACATGAAAGTGCAGAAAAATAATTTAAAACCTTACAACGACTTTTTTTATAAAAATGAAACAGCCTAAAACCACCCTGGGACCTATAAGAAGCTTCACTTTAAAGGAGAACATATCAGTTCAGCGGTTAGCGGGATCCTTCGCTACAGACAAAAAAGCTTACTACTTTGTATAATAAGATAAAATTAAGATTAAAACTTAAAAATTAAGTAAGTATTAAATGATCTTTCTTCTTAGCAAATAAATCTAATGAACTATTACTTCCCTCAATCTGTAATATCAACCCCTAACGGTTGGAGGATGGGCGGGGATGTGGCGTTGAATGCCTGCCCCCCCCCCCCCCTCTGTTTTTTTCTATCCCATTTTCTGTGTATAAAAGGTCAAGGGCTATAACTAAGTGACTTTTGAAATATGGGTATGACACATAACTGAGAGTTGAAATTTTTTTAATACCTCCTTCCTGGCGGGCACAGGATGCCAGCAAATCTGGTAAGGTCATTCAGGTAAAAAGTAAAAATATTTTTTTACTTAAACAAAGCATTTCATGTTATCTAGTACTAAAATATCCTATAGTCGTACATCCTCATATGTAATATAGGTGTTCAAGTTGATTTCAGGTTCCAGGTATAATCCTGCAAGTCCTGAACCTCCAGGTCTCCAGAAATCTTTAAACGGTTCCTGTGACCGCAAATTTTTACTTGAAGATTTCAAATTTTAAACTTAGGCTTTTCTATATATCTTCATGACATATTACAATTTCATAAAATCCGTTGCCGTTTACCTGCAAACCGTCGGTTTGCGGCTGGCAGCTGCCAAGTACTGCTGCCACCGCCAAAATTTATGTTTTGAGATTTCTAATATAAAATTTACATAAAGTTAAACATATTCAGAAAAAATTGTTCTTCTATCTTCAATAATAAGAAAATTACAGCCATTTAAGATTTAAAAAAAACAGAGATTTTTGTTGTAAAATATAAAAGATTATATTGCCGGATATCCGGCCGGATAGTTTCAATATCCGGTATCCGGCCGGATATCCGGCCCAACCCTATTTGACACCACAACTTTATACCATGCATAGGTAGGTAAACCTGAATATCCTAGGGGGTTTGGCACCACAACTTTATACCATGCATAGGTAGGTAAACCAGTACATCCTAGGGAGATATGGTACCACAACTTTATACCATGCATAGGTAGGTAAACCTGTACATCCTAGGGAGATATGGTACCACAACTTTATACCATGCATAGGTAGGTAAACCTGTACATCCTATGGAGATATGGTACCACAACTTTATACCATGAATAGGTAGGTAAACCTGTACATCCTATGGAGATATGGTACCACAACTTTATACCATGCATAGGTAGGTAAACCTGTACACCCTAGGGAGATATGGTACCACAACTTTATACCATGCATAGGTAGGTAAACCTGTACATCCTAGGGAGATATGGTACCACAACTTTATACCATGCATAGGTAGGTAAACCTGAATATCCTATGGAGATATGGTACCACAACTTTATACCATGCATAGGTAGGTAAACCTGAACATCCTATGGATATATGGTACCACAACTTTATACCATGCATATGTAGGTAAACCTGTACATTCTGGGGGATATGGTACCACAACTTTATACCATGCATAGGTAGGTAAACCTGTACATCCTAGGAGATATGGTACCACAACTTTATACCATGCATAGGTAGGTAAACCTGTACATCCTAGGGGGGATATGGTACCACAACTTTATACCATGCATAGGTAGGTAAACCTGCACATCCTAGGGAGATATGGCTCCACAACTTTATACCATGCATAGGTAGGTAAACCTGTACATCCTAGGGGATATGGTACCACAACTTTATACCATGCATAGATAGGTAAACCTGTACATCATAGGGAGATATGGTACCACAACTTTATACCATGCATAGGTAGGTAAACCTGTACATTCTGGGGGATATGGTACCACAACTTTATACCATGCATAGGTAGGTAAACCTGTACATCCTAGGAGATATGGTACCACAACTTTATACCATGCATAGGTAGGTAAACCTGTACATTCTGGGGGATATGGTACCACAACCTTATACCATGCATAGGTAGGTAAACCTGTACATCCTAGGGGATATGGCTCCACAACTTTATACCATGCATAGGTAGGTAAACCTGTACATCCTAGGGAGATATGGTACCACAACTTTATACCATGCATAGGTAGGTAAACCTGTACATCCTAGGGAGATATGGCACCACAACTTTATACCATGCATAGGTAGGTAAACCTGTACATCCTAGGGAGATATGGTACCACAACTTTATACCATGCATAGGTAGGTAAACCTGCACATCCTAGGGGATATGGTACCACAACTTTATACCATGCATAGGTAGGTAAACCTGTACATCCTAGGGAGATATGGTACCACAACTTTATACCATGCATAGGTAGGTAAACCTGTACATCCTAGGGGGGATATGGTACCACAACTTTATACCATGCATAGGTAGGTAAACCTGCACATCCTAGGGAGATATGGCTCCACAACTTTATACCATGCATAGGTAGGTAAACCTGTACATCCTAGGGGATATGGTACCACAACTTTATACCATGCATAGATAGGTAAACCTGTACATCATAGGGAGATATGGTACCACAACTTTATACCATGCATAGGTAGGTAAACCTGTACATTCTGGGGGATATGGTACCACAACTTTATACCATGCATAGGTAGGTAAACCTGTACATCCTAGGGAGATATGGTACCACAACTTTATACCATGCATAGGTAGGTAAACCTGCACATCCTAGGGGATATGGTACCACAACTTTATACCATGCATAGGTAGGTAAACCTGTACATCCTAGGGAGATATGGTACCACAACTTTATACCATGCATAGGTAGGTAAACCAGTACATCCTAGGGGATATGGTACCACAACTTTATACCATGTATAGGTAGGTAAACCTGTACATCCTAGGGGATATGGTACCACAACTTTATACCATGCATAGTTAGGTAAACCTGTACATCCTAGGGAGATATGGTACCACAACCTTATACCATGCATAGGTAGGTAAACCTGTACATCCTAGGGGATATGGTACCACAACTTTATACCATGCATAGGTAGGTAAACCTGTACATCCTAGGGAGATATGGTACCACAACTTTATACCATGCATAGGTAGGTAAACCTGCACATCCTAGGGGATATGGTACCACAACTTTATACCATGCATAGGTAGGTAAACCTGTACATCCTAGGGGATATGGTACCACAACTTTATACCATGCATAGGTAGGTAAACCAGTACATCCTAGGGGATATGGTACCACAACTTTATACCATGCATAGGTAGGTAAACCTGTACATCCTAGGGAGATATGGTACCACAACTTTATACCATGCATAGGTAGGTAAACCTGTACATCCTAGGAGATATGGTACCACAACTTTATACCATGCATAGGTAGGTAAACCTGCACATCCTAGGGGATATGGTACCACAACTTTATACCATGCATAGGTAGGTAAACCTGTACATCCTAGGGAGATATGGTACCACAACTTTATACCATGCATAGGTAACCTGTAGGTAAACCTGTTCATCCTAGGGGATATGGTACCACAACTTTATACCATGCATAGGTAGGTAAACCTGTACATCCTAGGGAGATATGGTACCACAACTTTATACCATGCATAGGTAACCTGTAGGTAAACCTGTTCATCCTAGGGGATATGGTACCACAACTTTATACCTTGCATAGGTAGGTAAACCTGTACATCCTAGGGGATTTGGTACCACAACTTTATACCATGCATAGGTAGGTAAACCTGTACATCCTAGGGAGATATGGTACCACAACTTTATACCATGCATAGGTAGGTAAACCTGTACATCCTAGGGGATATGGTACCACAACTTTATACCATGCATAGGTAGGTAAACCTGTACATCCTAGGGAGATATGGTACCACAACTTTATACCATGCATAGGTAGGTAAACCTGCACATCCTAGGGAGATATGGTACCACAACTTTATACCATGCATAGATAGGTAAACCTGTACACCCTAGGGAGATATGGTACCACAACTTTATACCATGCATAGGTAGGTAAACCTGTACATCCTAGGGGATATGGTACCACAACTTTATACCATGCATAGGTAGGTAAACCTGTACATCCTAGGGAGATATGGTACCACAACTTTATACCATGCATAGGTAGGTAAACCTGCACATCCTAGGGAGATATGGTACCACAACTTTATACCATGCATAGGTAGGTAAACCTGTACATCCTAGGGAGATATGGTACCACAACTTTATACCATGCATAGGTAGGTAAACCTGCACATCCTAGGGGATATGGTACCACAACTTTATACCATGCATAGGTAGGTAAACCTGTACATCCTAGGGGATATGGTACCACAACTTTATACCATGCATAGGTAGGTAAACCTGTACATCCTAGGGGATATGGTACCACAACTTTATACCATGCATAGGTAGGTAAACCTGAATATCCTATGGAGATATGGTACCACAACTTTATACCATGCATAGGTAGGTAAACCTGTACATCCTAGGGAGATATGGTACCACAACTTTATACCATGCATAGGTAGGTAAACCTGTACATCCTAGGGAGATATGGTACCACAACTTTATACCATGCATAGGTAGGTAAACCTGAATATCCTATGGAGATATGGTACCACAACTTTATACCATGCATAGGTAGGTAAACCTGTACATCCTAGGGAGATATGGTACCACAACTTTATACCATGCATAGGTAGGTAAACCTGCACATCCTAGGGAGATATGGTACCACAACTTTATACCATGCATAGGTAGGTAAACCTGTACATCCTAGGGAGATATGGTACCACAACTTTATACCATGCATAGGTAGGTAAACCTGCACATCCTAGGGGATATGGTACCACAACTTTATACCATGCATAGGTAGGTAAACCTGTACATCCTAGGGGATATGGTACCACAACTTTATACCATGCATAGGTAGGTAAACCTGTACATCCTAGGGGATATGGCTCCACAACTTTATACCATGCATAGGTAGGTAAACCTGTACATCCTAGGGGATATGGCACCACAACTTTATACCATGCATAGGTGAGTAAACCTGCACATCCTAGGGAGATATGGTACCACAACTTTATACCATGCATAGTTAGGTAATTGGTTATTTCTAATTGGGGACTTTTATTGAATTTGATTTGTTGGTTCATTAAGTTGAGTGTCCAAACGTTCAAAATTGTCTTATCCCTTTGGATCTCTGGAGTTTTTTATTTATGTTATCCTTCTTTTTCTTTTTGAAGGTGTGGTACCGCAGAATTTGAACTGGCAGATTTCAAGGAAAACCGGATGTTCCGGGTTCTGGCAATTGACAATGGCATTCTAACTTTTAGGTAAAATTTTTAATGGCACAAGCTTATCTATAACTAGTGTTTGTCTGTCTATCTGTCAGTCTGTCTGTCTGTCTGTTTGTCTGTCTATATGTCTCTGTCCGTCTGTCTGTCCGTCTGTCTGTCTGTTTGTCTGTTTGTCTTGTATGTTTGTCTGTCTGTCTGTCTATCTGTCTATCTGTCTATCTGTCTTTACCAAAAAGTTTGATTTCTCTGAGGCTAAAAACGATAACTGTTTTATTTTTTTTTTCAGGGATCTAAAGGGATTAGACAAAGGCCGATAAATTGATGTACATCTCCAATGATGATACACAAAATTTGTGGTTGACACGTTTGAACAGTCAACTTAATAATTCAACCAATCAATATTCACTTAAGTACCCAAAGTTGTTTAGCCAACGATAAAGAAATGTTATCATAAAACTTTAGGGACTAGTGTAATAAACAGCCCATTGTCCCCATTTTCTCTGATGTTGTATACCTTTATGACAGAAAACATGTTTAAACTATTTATAAAGGGGGAAGTAGTTTGTGCTAAAATTCCATAAAGGTGTGAGTTTTAAGGCTTAAAAACATTGGTAGAGCGATAATATTCACTAAATATGTGTATTCCTTATTGAATAGAACCATAGACAAAAAAGTTATAAAATATTTAGAGAATACTATCGGTTTACTACTGTTTTTAAGCCTTAAAACTCACACCTCTACGGAATTTTAGAACAACCTACCACCCCTTTATAAATAATTTAATATTTATTTCTAGAGATGAAAAGCTGAATTCTTGGCCGTTGGTAGTGATAACAAACCCAAAAAGTTCAAATTTTCTGTCACCTAAGGTATACTATTTTATTGTAAGTTTTTTTTTATGTCTGTTCTTCTTGTAGCCTCGCCTCCTCAGTTGGTATCATCATCAATTTCATCACGGGTAGCCAGGTTTAAGAATCTGGCACACTCCAAAGGTCTCAGCCATAGGTCACGTGGGGTGAGGGTGGTAGGGTTGGCTGGACAGTTGAACAGGTGATTCGTAGTATGTCCTGGTTGTTGACAGAGAGGACATATGTCAGGAACAGGATCTCTTTTGCTGATTCTGGATTTATAGCTGTAAAGCATAATGCTATATCCAGATCTTAGCTGGGCAAGGGTGGATCTGGTGGCTCTGGGAAGGTCCTTTTCAGAGTCACAGATCTTGGGGGGTGGAGCACCTAGGACTTTATTGTGCTCAAAAGTAGCAATCTGGTCACGTACAGAGTTGGTGTGAATGGCCTTTAGTCTCTGCTTGTAAATCTCAGAGGGAAGGTCAGGGTAGGACATTTGCTGGATTTCCCGACCAAACTTGGACACCAGGGTTTCATTCATCTGGCGTCCCGGGGGGGGAGGGGGCTGGTTCCAGTCAACTCTGTTTGGGTGATTCGGCTGCTGTGTTGATAGCAGGAACTGCTTGCTAAGCATTTCACAATGTTCTTTAACCATCATGATCTTGGTCTCCTGGTGGAGGTGATCAGGTTTCGACATTATGTGGCAGCCGGTGGCTGCCCGCAAAGCAGCATTCTGGGCAACCTGGATCATTTCCCAGGTAGTGTCAGCCAAGGCAGGTGTCCAAATAGGACAACAGTAGTTGATAAGTGATTGGCCGATGGCTTTGAAGGTGGTGGTTATGGTCTCCTTGTCCTTACCCCAGGTGGAGCCTGTCAATGCCAACAAGACATTGTTCTTGGCCTGGAGCTTGGACTTCAGGTTGGTAGCATGTTGCCTGAAGGAGAGAAGGGTATCAAAACAGATACCAAGAAAAGTTGGTTTCTTGACTGTAGGTACCACTTGTCCATCCACTTCAATCTGAAGAACTACGCCCGCATCATTAGAAAATGTTGAGAACACAGTGGCAGATGATTTGGAAGGACTGATGAACAGGTTTCTGCCCTTGAACCAGTCATTCAAGGTAGCCAGGTAGCTGTTCAATTCCCTAACTATAGGATCAAACTTAGGTCCGGAATTTAACACATTGCTGTCATCAGCATAGGTGACAAGTTTGATTTTACCTGGAGGAGCTGGCATGGTGGACATGTAGAGGTTAAACAGGATGGGGGAGAGAACTCCGCCTTGGGGGACACCCTGCTTAACCTTCCGATATTTAGATGTAGAATTTCGGAACAGCACAAAGGTCTGTCTACCTCTCAGGTAGCCACACAGGAATCTTTTGATGTAAACATCAAGTGGGAGGTTGTTGATGTCCCGAAGAAGAATATGATGGTCAACAGTATCGAAAGCTCTTGAAAGATCAATGGCAACAGATACTGTTCTGTGGACTGGCTTCTTCCTGTTCAAACCTTTATCAATGTGATCTCGGATGCTTTGTAGAGCTGTAAGGGTTGATCTGCCCTTTCTGAAACCATGCTGGTGGTCTGCAAGTTCTATGGCGTCTGTAAGATAAGGAAGGATCAGGGCCTCAAGAATCTTAGCTGGTGGTGATAGAATGGAGACTGGACGGTAACTGGATCCTTTATTCGCCGGCTTTCCTGGTTTCAGTAAGGTGATTATCTTAGCTGTCTTCCATTTGCCGGGTGTATGGGCTGTGCTCAAGACTAAGTTGAAGATGTCTGTGAGGAACTTGATGCCGTGGGGGCCCAAGTGCTTAAGCATAATGGGAGACAAGCCATCTGGTCCTATAGCTTTAGAGTTTTTAGCTCTTTTGATGGCAGCTGCTGTCTGGGCAGGAGTAAATTTAATCTTAGGCTGTTCTTTTGGTTTGCTTTGCATTGACCGTAAGGTGTTGCGAAGAGCCTGTTCTGGTTTCTTGTCGATGTTAGGTGTATACTGTTGATTAAATTTGTTTGCCAGTTTGGTTGCGTCAATGGTAGGTTTATTGTCCTCAAAGTCAATACCCTGGTTGTCTGGTTGAGTGGGCTGGTCATTTAAACTCTTGACAGTCTTCCAGAGCTTTTGACTACCTGGCTGACAAGTGGAAAGATATTCTTGCCATTTTTCTTTCCTGTGTTCTCTAATTGATTTGTTGATGTTCTTGTTAAGTTCAGGAATACGATCATCAGCAGGATTATTTTTCTTGAGGTTATCCCTTTCATCTATCAGTCTTGCTGCTTCCGTAGGTAGGGCATTGTATGTACGGGGGATTCTGCCTGCAGGAATGTATTTGTGTGCTGCTTGCTGGACAATTTTGGAGAAATATTTTTCGGCTTCGTAAACGTCAGAGACCTCTCTAGCCGCGGAGAAAATATTTTCGGTGAAAACCTGGAAGTTGGGCCAATCAGCTTTATTGTAATTAACATAGGTGAAATGAGGAGTGTTGGTTTTTGTGATTTCTGCTGCAAGACTAATAATAATTGGAAGATGATCTGAGCTTAAGCTGTTATCCAGATTCCAGTTGACAGTTGGAATCAGGCTAGAGGACGCTATGCTGACGTCCGGAGCTGTTGAAGCATTAGCTGTAACTCTGGTTGGCTGATCTTCGTTTATTACACCAAAGTTCAAGCCAGTGATGGTGTCGACCAAGAGTCTACCTCTAGCATCTTCGTTTGCTTCAGAGTGCCATAGTTGGTGGTGTGCGTTAACATCTCCAAGGATTAGGGATGAATTTCCTAAATCTACAAACAGATGGTCAATTGGAGGTGCATAATTTTGGTTACAGCTACTCTGAGGAGGGATGTACACATTGCGTATGTATAGAGGATCATTGTTTTTACCAGGTAAACTGATGGTGAGTGTTTCCATGTGTGGATCCTGTTCAAGTGTAGGTGGTGCTTTCTCAAGGTTAAAGGTAACATCCTTGTGGACAAGAAATGCTAATCCTCCACCCTTATTTGTTCCTCTATCCTTACGGACAAGTGTGTAGTTTGGTGTTTTTAACTTCTTTGATTTACCAGTGAGCTTCGTTTCTTGAATTGCTCCTATCTTGATGTTTTTCTTCTCCATATAATGAAGAAGTTCATCTAATTTACCGACGATTCCATTGATGTTAAATTGGAGTATTTTCAAGTTAGAGCTGTTAGTAGTGTTGGGTTGTTGTTGTTGAGCTTGAGGGGGAGGTGTGGGAGGGCGCGGGGGGGGTGGTGAAGGGCGTCTGCGACGAGGGGGTGGGGTGGGGCTGCCTCGTTGTGGGTTGACTTGAGGGGGTGGGGGTGGGCGGCCGCGTCGGGGGGGGTTGGGTGTGGGGGGCTTAGGTGACAGATGTGAGCAACAGGGTCCATACCATGATGTGAATTTTTTGCGTTCATTTGCAGATTTTAGTTGGGAACACTTTATATGAAGCCAGCCGTTGCATTTGTTACATTCTACACAGGTTGATATGATCTTCTTGGTACAAACAGTACAGAACCAAGCAGGACCTGGATTCTGTTCTATACCAGCTATCAGCAATAATAGCCGAATAAGACATGCTGATATTGTCTTATGCGTTGTCAAACATACTAAAAACTCGGTTCAGCTGCGGGGTAAGCCACATTGTCGGTGATGTTACAAAAAAGGAGTCCTCTGGTGTTGATGTTGATGATGATGATACATTTTGGGAGGTTTGGAGATTGTACGTGTTTGCTCTTGGCTTCCCCGCAGCTGCTGATGTTGTTGCTGTTGCAGTAGAAGGTGGATCCGCGACGTAGACACGGCAAACATGTCTGTAGCAAAGGATCTCGCTAAACGCTGAACCAAAATGGTTTTCCTTTACAGTGAAGCTTTTTTTATCTATAATACAAAGTAGAATGATGTCTGTCTGTTTGTTTGTTTGTAACGAAGGATCATTTGTCGGCAAAAAAAATATTTTTGGTAATTAGCTGATTTAAAATAAATTGAAAAGAAACTATTTTACGTGTCCCTAGAGGCCTCTAGGGGCGAAGCCTCTAGTTACCTATATAAAGTAGTATAATTTTGTCTGTAGCTTCAGATCTCAAAAACTGATTGAGTTCTCAATTTAGGAAAGGTCCCGGGGTGGTTTTAGGCTATATTAGTTTTAGAATTCACCCTGGCCTTGGTACAGTTTTAGGCTATTTTTCAGAGCTCTCATAGATGCTAGGAGCGCAGCCGCAAGTCCTTATACTAAAGTAACAGGATGTCTGTGTGTTTGTGTGTCTGTACCGAAGGATCTTGCTAACCAATCGGGTTCTCCTTAACAGGGTAGATTCTCATGGGTCCTGGGAAGGTTTATAACTATTTTGGGGGAGGGTACCATCACCCTCCCAAGAGAAATGACAAAAAAATCGGAAATCTTATTAATGTTTGGGAGACTTCAACGTAACATAAAGAGGTATCGTAACATAAAGAAATATCGTAGAGACTTTAACAAACAAAAACATTTAAAGTGCCACTAGAGGCCTCTAGGGGACGTAGCGGCTATTATCTATATATAACAAGGATGACAACATTTTAAAAAGCAAAGCTCTACAAATCTAACGTACAAACTAACCTATGTTTTTTTTGTATAGTACCTAGTGGAAACATTTTTCCAAAGACTAGAAAGTTTCGGTATAGTCCCTTTTTTGAAAACGCCTATTAAGGGGCGTTTCGTCGGATTTTTACAGTAGCTTTTCTCCTATTTCTAGCCCCTGCGGGGCCTATTGCCTAACACTGTTGGGCAATCACCTAACACAACTTAACCTAAAATAACCTAAAAAGCTACTATGAAAATACGACGAAACGCCCCTTAAGAGGTGTTGCTACGAAAGTTTTACCCCATACGGGCGAGGATGCTGTCCATGACACTCTTACGTCAGGTCCAACAACCTAGGATAACTAAGGGGAGCAAAATATGAGAAGCTACCCTGTAAAGAAGAACCTTATCGGTTCAGCTGTTAGCGAGATCCTTAGGTCAAAACAGATATACAGACAGACATACAAAAAGACAGATAGAGAGACTTCCTGTAACTTTATTAAAAGAATGTTGGAATAGTTATTTCTCGCATCGTATTATAAACAGCTTTCCGCGGATATAAAATGTACAATTATAAGATTAAAACCAGTTTTTTTTAGCCCCGATATGTTAAAGGACATTGTACATTTTTATATTTGCATAAAATTGGATACAATTCGATGCTATACATCATTTTTCAGTATGACTAAGAACCGGTTCTAATCCACTGGATATTAATCGGTTTCAAAGCAATATGGGGAATATTTTTATTGTTTTTTTAGGTAGAGCCTATTCAAAAGATTAGCCAGTCAGAGGAAATTAGAATTTTGGCTTTTAGGAAGTTCAAGTTAAGTTTATTACACAGATAGACAGACAAACAGTCAAATAGATAGACAATATGTTACACAGACAATCAGTCATACATACAGTCAAACAGCCATACAGACAAACTATTAAACAGACAGACAAACAGTCATACAGACAAACTATCAAACAGACAGACAAAAAGTCATACAAACAGACAAACTAGTAGTCATACAGACAGACAAAACAAACTTACATACAGACAGACAAACAGACATACAGACAGACAAACTGTCAAACAGACAGACAATATAACATAGAGACAGATAAACGCTCATACAGACAGACAAACAGTCATATAGACAGACATACAGATAGACAGACAGACAAACTGTCATACAGACAGACAAACTGACATACAGACAGACAAATAGTCATACAAACAGACAAACTAACATACATACAGACAGACAGACAAACAGTCATACAGACAGACAAACTGACATACAGACAGACAAATGGACATACAGACAGACAAACAGTTATACAGACAGAAAAAAACAGTCATAAAGACAGACAAAAAGTCATACAGACAGACAAACTATCAAAAAGACAAACAAACAGTCATATAGACATACATATAGATAGACAGACAGACAAACAGTCATACAGACAGACAAACTGACATACAGACAGACAAACTGACATACAGACAGACAAATAGTCATACAGACAGACAAAATAACATACATACAAACAAACAGTCATACAAACATACATACAGACAGACAGACAGTCCTACAAACAGACATACAGACAGAAAAACTTAAAACATACCGACAAACATACAGATAGACAAACAGACATACAGACAGACAGACTGTCATACAGACAGAATTACAGTCATAAAGAAAGACAAACAGTCATACATATACAGACAAACTATCAAACAGACAGACAAACTATCAAACTGACAGACAAACTTCCGTACAGACAGACAAACAGACATAAAGACAGACAAACAGAAAATAAAGATAGACAAACTGTCATACAGACAGACAAACTGTCAAACAGACAGACAATATAACATAGAGACAGATAAACAGTCATACAGACATTATACACCATACAGATAGATAAATAGTCATACAAACAGACAAGCTGTCATACAGACAGACAAACAGCCATACAGACATACTATCAGACAGACAAACTATCAAACAGACAAACAAACAGTCATTTAGACAGACAAACAGACATAAAGACAGACAAACAGTCATTTCGACAGAAACATACAGTTAGACAAACAGACATACAGACAGACAAATATTCATACAGACAGATAAACTGTCATACAGACAGACAAACAGTTATACAGACAGAAAAAAACAGTCATAAATACAGACAAACAGTCATACAGACAGACAAACAGTCATAAAGACAGACAAACTAACATACATACAGACAAACAAACAGATAGACAAACAGTCATACAGACAGACAGACAAACTAACATACATACAGACAAACAAACTGTCATAAATACAGACAAACTATCAAACAGACAGACATACAGACAGACATACAGACAGACAATCAGTCATACAGACAGACAAACTATCAAGCATACAGACAAACAGTCATACAGACAGACAGACAGACAAACAGAAAATAAAATTATTGACTTGAACGAACTTTTAGTCCATTTGGAATCAAATCAGTTATGGTGAGCCTAGACAATGGGGTGACTGAAGAAATAGCCACAAACCATCCCAATATCTCCAATCTTTTCACTCTGAAATGGTCTCCAAGTCGATATACAGGTATGACAATTAAACCCAGAGAGAGAGGGGACTGTTTATTACATTTATGTAATGTAAATGGTCCCAAACTTATATAATGGGGGGGGGGGGGGTCTGACACTTTTGCGTAAACAGAAGGTCACTTCTGGACAGGTATAAATGAAAAAAGAATTTAGTTTAAATTAGATCAACTTATTAAAACAAATAAGCATCTTTTGGGATTTTTTTTCATTTATACCTGTCCAGAAGTGACCTTCCAGCCTGCAGCACCTGAACCTGGAGACCTATCAAAATTTTTTTTAAATATAAGGAAAATACACCCAAAACTAAACTTTTTTCCCAAATAACCCATCCTCCTACTCTTAAGACAAAGCCTATACTTTCTGTTTACGCAAAAGTGTCAGATCCGCCCCCCCCCCCCCCCTCTTATAATGTTTCCCAAACTTATATAATTAGAATGGTACCCAAACTTATATAACTATAATGGTACCCAAACTTATATAATTATAATGGTACCCAAACTTATTTAATTATAATGGTACCCAAACTTTTTTGGAATGGTAACCAAACTATTGATGATTATTATTTCAGATGATCTGAGGCACGAAATCCGAGTTGATGTTAAGGATAATAATGGAAACCAGCAACTTATCCGCCAGCCATTTCAGACAAAATTTTCAAAGTAGGATTTTTGTTAATTTAGGCATGTTAGAATTGTCCTATCGATGTCAAACTTTGCTTGATGATTCCTGTAACAGTTAATTACAAATTAGAAAGCGCAGCAACTCTATAATCGTTGCCATAATGTCTGAACGTCCATTTAAAACATGCATATTTTGAACTTTTATTGTATGATATGATTATCCTATTCATCTGATTTTTGGAATAATGATTTTTAGGACAATAAGGTAAAGTATTATAAGCGAGGCAACTCTAAAATCAAATCCTAAAAATAAAAGTATGTCCTTGTAATGTATCCTATATTTGCACAATATTTCAACAAATTTATGTACAATTTCGTTTAGACTTAGAAATTAATGTTCTGCTTATTAAGTTCTGACACTCTATCACAGTTATTATTCGTTTGTCCTTCCTTCTGACTGCAGAGAATTTGCTTTTATGGATGTTGTCACTTGTAGGAACAGTGATTCCTAGGACAACAATGTACAATATTTCAAGCGAAGTATCTTTATGACTATGTTTTAAAAGTGTAAGTATGTCCTTGAACTTTAACTTAAAAATATTTGAGCTTCAGATTTGGAAATAGTCCCTTTCGTTGCAACCACCTTAGGGGGCGATTCTTCTTATTTTTCACAGTAGCTTTTCTCCCATTTCTAGCCCTCCGCGGGGGGACTCTAACCCTGCGGGGCCAATTGCCTAACCCTGTGGGGGCAATCTTCTAACTCAATATAACCTAACCTTACCTATGAAAGCCATTTTAAAATACGACGAATCGCCCCTTAAGGGGCGTTGCCACGAAAGGGATTATTCCCCAATTATGTTTAGACTTTCTGCATTCTGCATATTAAGTTCTGACTCTTTATTGAAATGTTAATGTTTGTTTGTCTTACCAACTGAATTTTAGAGTCTCACTTTTATGGATGTTGTCATCCTTGTTTCTAATTTGACCAAGTAAATAATATTTTGCTTGGAGGGATGGGACATTGGACTGTAAATTACACTGGTACCCAAAGTTCTTGTTTATAATTACACTGGTACCCAAAGTTCTTGTTTATAATTACACTGGTACCCAAAGTTCTTGTTTATAATTACACTGGTACCCAAAGTTCATGTTTATAATTACACTGGTACCCAAAGTTCATGTTTATAATGACACTGGTACCCAAAGTTCTTGTTTATAATTACACTGGTACCCAAAGTTCTTGTTTATAATTACATTGGTACCCAAAGTTCTTGTTTATAATTACACTGGTACCCAAAGTTCTTGTTTATAATTACACTGGTACCCAAAGTTCTTGTTTATAATGACACTGGTACCCAAAGTTCTTGTTTATAATTACACTGGTACCCAAAGTTTGTTTATAATTACACTGGTACCCAAAGTTCTTGTTTATAATGACACTGGTACCCAAAGTTTTTGTTTATAATGACACTGGTACCCAAAGTTCTTGTTTATAATGACACTGGTACCCAAAGTTCTTGTTTATAATTACACTGGTACCCAAAGTTCTTGTTTATAATGACACTGGTACCCAAAGTTCTTGTTTATAATTACACTTGTACCCAAAGTTCTTGTTTATAATTACACTGGTACCCAAAGTTCTTGTTTATAATTACACTTGTACCCAAAGTTCTTGTTTATAATTACACTGGTACCCAAAGTTCTTGTTTATAATTACACTGGTACCCAAAGTTCTTGTTTATAATTACACTGGTACCCAAAGTTCTTGTTTATAATTACACTGGTACCCAAAGTTCTTGTTTATAATTACACTGGTACCCAAAGTTCTTGTTTATAATTACACTGGTACCCAAAGTTCTTGTTTATGATTACACTGGTACCCAAAGTTCTTGTTTATAATTACACTGGTACCCAAAGTTCTTGTTTATAATGACACTGGTACCCAAAGTTATATTTATAATGACACTGGTACCCAAAGTTCTTGTTTATAATTACACTGGTACCCAAAGTTCTTGTTTATAATTACACTGGTACCCAAAGTTCATGTTTATAATTACACTGGTACCCAAAGTTCATGTTTATAATGACACTGGTACCCAAAGTTCTTGTTTATAATTACACTGGTACCCAAAGTTCTTGTTTATAATTACATTGGTACCCAAAGTTCTTGTTTATAATTACACTGGTACCCAAAGTTCTTGTTTATAATTACACTTGTACCCAAAGTTCTTGTTTATAATTACACTGGTACCCAAAGTTCTTGTTTATAATTACATTGGTACCCAAAGTTCTTGTTTATAATTACACTGGTACCCAAAGTTCTTGTTTATAATTACACTGGTACCCAAAGTTCATGTTTATAATGACACTGGTACCCAAAGTTCTTGTTTATAATTACACTGGTACCCAAAGTTCTTGTTTATAATTACATTGGTACCCAAAGTTCTTGTTTATGATTACACTGGTACCCAAAGTTCTTGTTTATAATTACACTTGTACCCAAAGTTCTTGTTTATAATTACACTGGTACCCAAAGTTCTTGTTTATAATGACACTGGTACCCAAAGTTTTTGTTTATAATTACACTGGTACCAAAAGTTCTTGTTTATAATTACACTGGTACCCAAAGTTCTTGTTTATAATGACACTGGTACCCAAAGTTCTTGTTTATAATTACACTGGTACCCAAAGTTCTTGTTTATAATTACACTGGTACCCAAAGTTCTTGTTTATAATTACACTGGTACCCAAAGTTCTTGTTTATAATTACACTGGTACCCAAAGTTCTTGTTTATAATTACACTGGTACCCAAAGTTCTTGTTTATGATTACACTGGTACCCAAAGTTCTTGTTTATAATTACACTGGTACCCAAAGTTCTTGTTTATAATGACACTGGTACCCAAAGTTATATTTATAATGACACTGGTACCCAAAGTTCTTGTTTATAATTACACTGGTACCCAAAGTTCTTGTTTATAATTACACTGGTACCCAAAGTTCATGTTTATAATTACACTGGTACCCAAAGTTCATGTTTATAATGACACTGGTACCCAAAGTTCTTGTTTATAATTACACTGGTACCCAAAGTTCTTGTTTATAATTACATTGGTACCCAAAGTTCTTGTTTATAATTACACTGGTACCCAAAGTTCTTGTTTATAATTACACTGGTACCCAAAGTTCTTGTTTATAATGACACTGGTACCCAAAGTTCTTGTTTATAATTACACTGGTACCCAAAGTTTGTTTATAATTACACTGGTACCCAAAGTTCTTGTTTATAATGACACTGGTACCCAAAGTTCTTGTTTATAATTACACTGGTACCCAAAGTTCTTGTTTATAATTACACTGGTACCCAAAGTTCTTGTTTATAATTACACTGGTACCCAAAGTTCATGTTTATAATTACACTGGTACCCAAAGTTCATGTTTATAATGACACTGGTACCCAAAGTTTTTGTTTATAATGACACTGGTACCCAAAGTTCTTGTTTATAATGACACTGGTACCCAAAGTTCTTGTTTATAATTACACTGGTACCCAAAGTTCTTGTTTATAATTACACTGGTACCCAAAGTTCTTGTTTATAATTACACTGGTACCCAAAGTTCTTGTTTATAATTACACTGGTACCCAAAGTTTTTGTTTATAATTACACTGGTACCAAAAGTTCTTGTTTATAATTACACTGGTACCCAAAGTTCTTGTTTATAATGACACTGGTACCCAAAGTTCTTGTTTATAATTACACTGGTACCCAAAGTTCTTGTTTATAATTACACTGGTACCCAAAGTTCTTGTTTATAATTACACTGGTAACCAAAGTTCTTGTTTATAATTACACTGGTACCCAAAGTTCTTGTTTATAATTACACTGGTACCCAAAGTTCTTGTTTATGATTACACTGGTACCCAAAGTTCTTGTTTAGAATTACACTGGTACCCAAAGTTCTTGTTTATAATGACACTGGTACCCAAAGTTATATTTATAATGACACTGGTACCCAAAGTTCTTGTTTATAATTACACTGGTACCCAAAGTTTTTATTTATAATTACACTGGTACCCAAAGTTCTTGTTTATAATTACACTTGTACCCAAAGTTCTTGTTTATAATTACACTGGTACCCAAAGTTCTTGTTTAGAATTACACTGGTACCCAAAGTTCTTGTTTATAATTACACTGGTACCCAAAGTTCTTGTTTATAATGACACTGGTACCCAAAGTTCTTGTTTATAATTACACTGGTACCCAAAGTTATATTTATAATTACACTGGTACCCAAAGTTCTTGTTTATAATTACACTGGTACCCAAAGATTTTGTTTATAATTACACTTGTACCCAAAGTTCTTGTTTATAATTACACTGGTACCCAAAGTTTTTGTTTATAATTACACTGGTACCCAAAGTTCTTGTTTATAATTACACTGGTACCCAAAGTTCTTGTTTATAATTACACTGGTACCCAAAGTTTTTGTTTATAATGACACTGGTACCCAAAGTTCTTGTTTATAATTACACTGGTACCCAAAGTTCTTGTTTAAAATTACACTGGTACCCAAAGTTCTTGTTTATAATTACACTTGTACCCAAAGTTCTTGTTTAGAATTACACTGGTACCCAAAGTTCTTGTTTAGAATTACACTGGTACCCAAAGTTATATTTATAATTACACTGGTACCCAAAGTTCTTGTTTATAATTACACTGGTACCCAAAGTTCTTGTTTATAATTACACTGGTACCCAAAGATTTTGTTTATAATTACACTTGTACCCAAAGTTCTTGTTTATAATTGCACTGGTACCCAAAGTTTTTGTTTATAATTACACTGGTACCCAAAGTTCTTGTTTATAATTACACTGGTACCCAAAGTTCTTGTTTATAATTACACTGGTACCCAAAGTTTTTGTTTATAATGACACTGGTACCCAAAGTTCTTGTTTATAATGACACTGGTACCTAAAGTTCTTGTTTATAATTACACTGGTACCCAAAGTTCTTGTTTATAATTACACTGGTACCCAAAGTTCTTGTTTATAATTACACTGGTACCCAAAGTTCTTGTTTATAATTACACTGGTACCCAAAGTTCTTGTTTATAATTACACTGGTACCCAAAGTTTTTGTTTATAATGACACTGGTACCCAAAGTTCTTGTTTATAATGACACTGGTACCCAAAGTTCTTGTTTATAATTACACTGGTACCCAAAGTTCTTGTTTATAATTACACTGGTACCCAAAGTTCTTGTTTATAATTACACTGGTACCCAAAGTTCTTGTTTAGAATTACACTGGTACCCAAAGTTCTTGTTTATAATGACACTGGTACCCAAAGTTCTTGTTTAGAATTACACTGGTACCCAAAGTTCTTGTTTATAATGACACTGGTACCCAAAGTTCTTGTTTATAATTACACTGGTACCCAAAGTTCTTGTTTATAATGACACTGGTACCCAAAGTTCTTGTTTATAATTACACTGGTACCCATAGTTCTTGTTTATAATTACACTGGTACCCATAGTTCTTGTTTATAATTACACTGGTACCCAAAGTTCTTGTTTATAATGACACTGGTACCCAAAGTTCTTGTTTATAATTACACTGGTACCCAAAGTTCTTGTTTATAATGACACTGGTACCCAAAGTTCTTGTTTATAATTACACTGGTACCCAAAGTTCTTGTTTATAATTACACTGGTACCCAAAGTTCTTGTTTATAATTACACTGGTACCCAAAGTTCTTGTTTAGAATTACACTGGTACCCAAAGTTCTTGTTTATAATGACACTGGTACCCAAAGTTCTTGTTTATAATTACACTGGTACCCAAAGTTCTTGTTTATAATGACACTGGTACCCAAAGTTCTTGTTTATAATTACACTGGTACCCAAAGTTCTTGTTTATAATGACACTGGTACCCAAAGTTCTTGTTTATAATTACACTGGTACCCAAAGTTCTTGTTTATAATTACACTGGTACCCATAGTTCTTGTTTATAATTACACTGGTACCCAAAGTTCTTGTTTATAATGACACTGGTACCCAAAGTTCTTGTTTATAATTACACTGGTACCTAAAGTTCTTGTTTATAATGACACTGGTACCCAAAGTTCTTGTTTATAATTACACTGGTACCCAAAGTTCTTGTTTATAATGACACTGGTACCCAAAGTTCTTGTTTAGAATTACACTGGTACCCAAAGTTCTTGTTTATAATGACACTGGTACCCAAAGTTCTTGTTTAGAATTACACTGGTACCCAAAGTTCTTGTTTATAATGACACTGGTACCCAAAGTTCTTGTTTATAATTACACTGGTACCCAAAGTTCTTGTTTATAATTACACTTGTACCCAAAGTTCTTGTTTATAATTACACTGGTACCCAAAGTTCTTGTTTATAATTACACTGGTACCCAAAGTTCTTGTTTATAATTACACTGGTACCCAAAGTTCTTGTTTATAATTACACTGGTACCCAAAGTTCTTGTTTATAATTACACTGGTACCCAAAGTTCTTGTTTATAATGACACTGGTACCCAAAGTTTTTGTTTATAATTACACTGGTACCAAAAGTTCTTGTTTATAATTACACTGGTACCCAAAGTTCTTGTTTATAATTACACTGGTACCCAAAGTTCTTGTTTATAATTACACTGGTACCAAAAGTTCTTGTTTATAATTACACTGGTACCCAAAGTTCTTGTTTATAATTACACTGGTACCCAAAGTTCTTGTTTAGAATTGCGCCAGAGTTCAGCTTTTATGCGAGATTTATACTGATGACAAACTTTACTTCACTGCTCCAAATTCTATGGATTGCCTCCATTCTTGTCTCAACACTTCCTATTATACTAGGTTAGTTATTTTTAGTAGCGAAGCTACTCTATAATTCGAAATGTCCGTCCGTCCGTCCGTCTGTCCGTCCGTCTGTCCGTGTAAGACAGAATAGGGGAAACTTGATTTTCTCGGCTCCTATTAAGGATAGACAGCTGTAATTTTTTGACAACATTCCCATTATTAAGGAGCACAATTAACTATAAAACATCAAGGTCGGTCGGACCCCTTTTTAGCAGGTTTTAGGCTATTTTTGTATGTTTCACATTTTTCTCCATATCTTCAGTGTTTATGGTCCAATTTTCAAAATTTTTTCAGTTATTGATATCAAAATTAAATTTCCTGTCGTTTACAGAAAACAACCATGACGGCCACATTGCCATTTTGCAGGTTTTAGGCTATTTATGTATTTTTCACATTTCCACCATATCTTCAGTGTTTATGGTCCAATTTTCAAAATTTTTTCAGTTATAAATATGAGAATTAAATTTCCCGTCGTTTAAAGAAAACATCCATGACGGCCAGACTGCCTTTTTGCAGGTTTTAGGCTATTTTTGTATATATCACATTATTCTCCATATCTTCAGTGTTTATGGTCCGATTTTCAAAATTTTTTCAGTTATAGATATCAAAATTAAATTTCCCGTCGTTTAAAGAAAACAACCTTGGCGGTCAGACTGCCTTTTATCAGGTTTTTGGCTATTTTTATATGTTTTAAATATTTCCCCATATATTTGGTGTTTTTGGTCCAATTTTCAAACTTGTTTGGGATAAATACACTTTAAATCTACTTTTACGTATTTCCATCCACGATTTTTTGTGCTTCGCTACTTATGGATGTTGTCATCCTTGTTATTATTAAGTGCCCCCTAGAGGCCTCTATAGGGTCACTAGTCCCTAAACTTTTATAATAACGTTTTAACTTTTAGGACTTTTATTGAATTTTTATTGGTTGGTTTATTAAGTTAAGTGTCCAAACGTTTCAACCACTAATCATAATCTACAGAAGGGATAAATTTGTTTATTATCATTGGGGATGTAATTTTACATCACTTAACGGCCATTGTCGTATCCCATTAGAGACATTAGCCTGTTTTTACACTAGTCCCCAAAGTTTTATAATAACGTTTTCATATTAGTTAGCTTAACAACATTGGGAACTTTAGATTTTTTTTAATAAGTTGAGTGTTCAAACGTTTCAACCACCAATTTTACCTCGGATTTTACCAGCGGATATGTACTGTTTAGCCAGAACCGTACCTGGAGCCTTGCGGAACGCCTTCAGCCTAAGAATTTATAGGATCGTATTATAGACAGCTGTCCGCGGATAATATGCCTTAGAACCGGTTTTAATCCAGTGGATATCTATCTATTTAGCCAGAACCGTACCTGGAGCCCTGCGGCCAGTGTTCAGCCTGACAACCAGTGACAAGATGGCAGAGCTGGCAACATTTTCTCCATTCTATTTTCTCTATCTTTCTATGGCTGTCTGGATAGGTAGGTAATAAAGTAACAGGATGTATGTCTGTCTATCTGTCTGTTTGTTTGTCTGTATGTTTGTATGTCCGTTTGTCTTTCTGTTTGTCTGTCTGTTTGTCTGTCTGTCTGTTTGTCTATTTGTCTGTTTGTCTGTCTGCCTGTCTGTCTGTCTGTCCGTTTGTCTGTCTGTGTGTTTGTCTGTCTGTTTATCTGTCTGTTTGTCTGTCTGTCTGTTTGTCTGTTAGTTTGTCTGTTTGTCTGTGTTTGCCTCTCTGTTTGTTTGTCTGTCTGTATGTCTATCTATCTGTTTGTCTGTCTGTTTTTCTGTCTGTTTGTCTGTCTGTTTGATTGTTTGTTTGTTTTTCTGTTTGTCTGTCTGTCTGTCTCTCTGTTTGTATGTTTATCTGTCTGTCTGTTTGATTATCTCTTTGTTTGTTTGTCTGTCTGTCTGTCTGTCTGTCTGTTTACCTGTCTGTTTGTCCCCTGTTTGTCTCTGAACTGATATGGTTCTCCTTTAAAGGGTAGCTTCTCCATGGTCATTTAAGGTTTTTTACTATTTTGGGGGAGGGTACCACCAACCTCCCAAGAGAAATCGGCGTTGTCCTCTTAAGAATATTTTTTTCAATTTTCAAAATTTTTCGAAGCGAAATTTTTTTACTTTTATGGTTGTTGTCATCCTTGTTTTTTACTTGAAATATATTTTGTATTGATAAAGTAGACCTTTTCCTTTTAAATTTGGTTGAGAAAGATTTGGGTATAGTCCCTTTCGTGACTGCGCCTCTTAAGAGGTGTTTCGTCATATTTTCACAGAAGCTTTTCACCTATTTCTGTCCCCTATGGGGGTATCTAACCCTGCGGGGCAATCACTTAACCTAACTTACTTAAAATAACCTATCAAAAGCTACTGTGACACGCCCCTAAAGAGGCGTTGCCACAAAAGTGACTGTTTTTTCTAAAGCTTTTAAGCTTTACAACGCATGAAAAGCTATAAAACTTTGGGTACCAGCATATCATTTTTCAGGTTTTGGTCCCTGGTATGTTGGTGAAATACTAAGCGGGCATAGAGGAATTATTCTACCTTGGACCACTATTGTTAACGGTAAGTGTGTGTGTGTGTGTGTTTGTTTAAGTGTGTGTGTAAGTGTGTTTGTTTGTGTGTGTGTATGTGTGAGTGGGGGTGTGTGTGATTGTGTGTGTGTGTGTGTGTGTGTGTGTGTGGGGGGGGTGTGTGTTGTTGTGTGTGTGTGTGCGGATTTGTATTTCTGTGTGTGTGTGTGTGTAATGTGTATGTGTGTGTGTGATGTGTATGTGTGTGTGTGATCAGCCATAGAGGAATTATCCTACCTTGGACCACCATTGTTAACGGTAAGTATGTGTGAGTGTGTGCGATTGTTTGTCTGTGTATATATGTGTGTGTATTTCTGTGTGTGTGTGTATGTGTGTAATGTGTATGTGTGTGTGTTTGTGTGTGATCGGCCATAGAGTAATTATCCTACCTTGGAGCACCATTGTTAACGGTAAGTGTGTGTGTTTGTGTGTGTAGGAATGTGTGTGTATTTATGTGTGTGTATTTCTGTGTGTAATGTGTATGTGTGTGTGTTTGTGTGTGATCGGCCATAAAGTAATTATCCTACCTTGGAGCACCATTGTTAACGGTAAGTATGTGTGTTTGTGTGTGTGTATGTGTGTGTGTATATGTGGGTGTGTGTGTGATTGTGTGTTTACATACAGACAGATAAACATCCATTACGCCCTTAGAGGCCTCTAGGGGCACTGGAGTTGGGGAAATCTGCAAGCCCACCCCTCCCCATTTTATTTTTAAAAGATAAAGTAGACAAAAAAATTAGGGGGTTTGTCTTTTTTTTCTAATGTTACCCTTCCCCAAAAATAGTTATATATTTTCCGATCTTTGGACCATATTTATTGAGCAGTTAGTGAGATCCTTCAGTACACTCAAACATCTCAGGGATCTAAAGGGATAAGATATTGTCCGAAAAATTGATGTACATCCATAATAATGATACACAAAATTACATCTTCTCTAGATTACAATTAGTGGTTGAAACGTTTGGACACTCAATAAAATGAACCAACTAATTAAAATTCAATAAAAGTCCCAAAGGTTGTTAAGCTTACAAATAAGAAAACGTTGTTATAAGACTTTGGGGGTTAGTATGATAAACAGCCTATTGTCCCCTCTCTCTCTCTGCAGACACTTAGATAGACACAGAGACATTTATGATATTTATATCATCGTATCATAGACAGCTTTCCGCGGACATTATGCGGATAGTATAGCAGAAAACAGGTTCTAATCCAGCGGATATCCGTAACTAACAAGATATTTATGTTTAGGTCAAATGTTGCCCAGCTTCTATAATTACGTGACAAGTTTTGTTCATCTCTATTTCTTTCATACTCCACTTTTCTGGACGCTGCTGTACAAATTTAAATGGAGGTAATATATTTTCTAGACTCTGCTATTAAAATTTAGATGGAGGTAATATATTTTCTAGACTCTGCTGTACAAATTTAAATGGAGGTAATATATTTTCTAGACTCTGCTATACCTATTTAAATTGAGGTAATATATTTTCTAGACTCTACTATATAAATTTAAATGGAGGTAATATATTTTCTAGACTCTACTATATAAATTTAAATGGAGGTAATATACATGGATCTAGGAATGGGACAATGAATATTCAATATTTTCAGGGTTTCAAACCTTGGGGACTCACATAAAGTGTTTGTTTGGCTTTGGGGACTAGTTCACAATTACCTTTGAATTTGTTATGATCCTAGCAGACAAATATAAAATAAAAATTTCTAGCAGACCCAAAAAATTGTGTCTAGTGAATAAAATTAATTTGGCTGGTTTTAACAATTATATTTTTTGGAAAAAAATATCATTCGATTGCAAAAAACGCGATATTTGGTTCAAGTAAATGTTAATTCATTTATTTAGCTTTTTTCATTTATAATTTATAATTTTCATTTAATTTCATTTATTTGAACCGTGGGAAAAATATCTGAGCGTGGGAAAAAACATGAGAAAAAAATATGTTTTAGTATAAAGAAATAATATATCTGTTTCAAATCTTTTCCATTCGATAGATCTTACCAACTTTGGAAAAACTGTCAGTCCGATTTTTGAAATTCAATCTGTGAAAAAATTGTTTTTTGTTTTGAAAATATTATTTTACATGTATTGACGCCATCTTGATTGAATGAAATTAATTTTTACAATGAAAGAAAATTTTTTAACTTAAATTGACCAATATTTCAAAGATTTTTTTTATTTGATTTGGAACATTTTTTTCTAACATTTTTTTTGAATTAATTTTTACAATGAAAAAAAATCTTTGAACTTAAATTGACCAATAATTCAAAGATTTTTCTTATTTTTTTGGAAGATTTTGAAAGTTAAACAAAATCAAAACAATAAAATAGGTGAAATTAAATGAAAAAACGTTTTATAATTTTATTTGAGAAATCATTAGCTAACATCACCTTTTTGTTTTATTTGATAACTCATTTCATAGATATAAACTCTACTGTGATATTTTTGTATTAAATAAGTTAAGAACCCGTCTAACTTTAAATTCATGTTTTCTTGTATTTGGTTGCAGTTCATTATTTGGGATTAATGGTTGAAAAGTTTGATCATTACTACTGAAACCAACCAATAAAAATTCAATAAAAGTTTTTGTGCTGACAAATAAGATAACGTGGTTATAAAACTTTGGGTACCTGTGAAATTTTCACGCAATTAATCCCAGGGATCTAAAGGGATAAGACAATGGCCGATGAATTTATGTAAATCCCCAGTGATGGTACACAAAATCACCCCTTCTGTAGATTACAATTAGTGTTTGAAACGATTGGAAACTAAATTTAATTAATCAACCAATCAAAATAAAGTGTAAGTCCCCAAAGTTGTCAAGAAACCGAATGAGAATCCTTATTATAAGGGGAATGGTGTAATAAACAGTCCAATGTTCCATCCCTCCCTGAACTAATCCTGTTTTATCATTTCTAGGTTGGAAGGTTCCAGAGGGAAGTTTCTGCTGGCAGTTTCAAATATTCCTGTTACTCTAGTTCTCAGCTCACAGGTAGGTGTGTGTGTGTGTAAGTGTGGTTGTGTGTGTGTGTGAGTGTGTGTGTGTGTGTGGGTGTGTCTATGGATAACACATATCAGTCCAGTGCAGTGGTTCGCTAAATCACAAACACACAGACAAACATCCTAACACTTTTATTTATTTTGTTATAGGCGGTGTTGTTAGTCGTTCTCTATTTTTTCCCTTCAAAACTTGGAATATTTAAGGTAATCATTTTTTTCTTTCTGTCTGTATGTCTGTCTGTCTATATGTCTGTCTATATGTCTGTCTATATGTCTGTCTATATGTCTGTCTGTATGTCTGTCTGTATGTCTGTCTGTATGTCTGTCTGTATGTCTTGTCTGTATGTCTGTCTGTCTGTCTGTATGTCTGTCTGCAAAATGCTTACTACTTTACATAATAGAACTAGCGGCTTCACTAGGGGCTTTGCCCCAAGAGGTAATTAATATTAATATTAAGTACTTCTGGTGCTGTGACCATTAAATTTGCATTAATCTTAAATTAATTGCCTAAAAAAATTGGGAGTGGGGGGGGATTTTTATTTTTGGGGGGTTGGGGGTGTACCATGCCCCAAGAGAATAGCTTAAAACCACCCTAGGACCAGTAGATATTCCCTGAAGAGTAGGGTTCAGTGGTTACGAGATCTTGAGAGACGGACGCACAGACAGACGGACAGACAGACGGACAGACAGACGGACGGACTGACGCACATACATCAAGCTACTTTGTATTATATATATATATATTTTTTAATTAAGGAGATTTGCTTATTGATAGCGCCTATGGAAATATCAATGATTATAGCAGGTAATGTATCTAAATCAGTTTCCAGTATGATCGCGTCGAAACCGATTAACATCTGGTGGATTGGAACCGGTTCTCAGCCAAACTGAAAAATTATGGTTAGCATTGTTTTAAATCCAGTTTTCTACGAATATAAAAATGTACAATTATAAGATTAACATTTTATATCTGCGGAAAGCTGTTTATAATACGATGCGAGAAATCCTTATAATAAAGTAAAAGGATCTTTGTCTGTTAGTCTGTCTGTTTGTTTGTACCGAAGGATCTCGGTAACCACTGAACCGATCGGGTTCTCCTTAACAGGGTAGCTTCTCATAGGTCCCGGAAAGGTTTATAACTATTTTGAGGGAGATTCCTAAAATCTAAAATAAAAATTGGATTATCAAATTCGACTCTCCCCTCCTCAAGTGCCCCTAGGGCCTCTAGGGGCTTAGCCGCTAGTAACTATTAAAGTACTCAGGATTGGAGTGGGGGGGGGGTGACGACTTAAATAGCACCCCCTTTACACATTTAAAGGAATAAAGGTTAATTAAACAAATTTCAAGTTATATAGTTTTTTTTAATAGAGAAGCTACTCTATAATTCGAAATGTCCGTCTGTCCGTATGAAAGGTTTTCGGAGAAACGTGATTTTCTCGGCTACCATAAAAGATAGGACCCTCTGGGTTAACAAAATCTGATTTTATTTGTTTAATTTTTCATCTAATATCGGCGGAAAGCTGTCTATAATACGATGAGATAAATAATTATACTCTTAAACTCACTTTGACTGTTGTTTAAAATCTCTAATTTGTTTGCTTTGGGAGCTTTATTTAAAATCTTTTATTTTATCCTTTTAAAAAGGGTTAATTTTCAGGGATTTAAAGGGATAAGGCTATGGTCGATAAATTAACTTAAATCTCCAATGATGATACACAAAATTACACCTTTTGTAGATTATAATAGTAGGTTGAATGAAACGTTGAACACTCAACTTAATTAACTCTGGATAATTGGGATTGTACATCGTTCATTGTAGGGGTGGGCCAGATATCCAGTTGACCAGATACCGGATATTAAAATTAACCGGATATCCGGCTGATTTCTCATGCCGGATTTCCGGCATCCTGTTGGCCGGATATCCATTTTGCTGGATTTTAAAACTTTCTTGTTATTCGGCATGAGAAATCAGCCGGCCGTTATCCGGTTATCCGGCCAGATATCCGGTATCTAATCCTTATTTGTTTTTTTTAGGCTTCGTTTGCAATGGTTTAGTCAGCTACTGGATAAATGAATCAAGAAAATAGCCTGGAACCTGCACAAATCTAGTCAAATTGATATTTACATTATATGTATTTCATTATAGAGAAGGATGGGACAATGGGCTGTTTATTACACTAGTCCCCAAAGTTTTATAATAATATTTCCTTATTTGTTGGCTTAACAACTCTTGGGACTTTTGATTGTTTTTTTATGAAGTTGAGTACCTAGTTTTAACTACTAAATGTAATCTACATAAGGGGTAATTTTGTGTATTATTAATGGGGATGTACATCAGTTTATCAGCCATTGTCTTATCCCTTTAGATCCATGTATTTAATTAGTTTATACAAATTTTTTTATTGTTTTTTGTGTTTATTTACTTTTTTTAAAATAAAGTATTGAAAATCAACATAATAATTATTTTTCGCATTGTATTTTAAATTTTTTAAAATAGCTTTTCTATAATAGTCCGTCTGCCCATTCGTAACTAATAGCTCTTTTTTTGTTAATTTAAGCATGTTAGAATTGTCATATCGATTTCAAACTTTGCGTGGTGATTCCTTTAGAAGTTAGGCAAGATTTAGAAAGTGTAGCTACTCTTTAATCTGAGCAGAATGTCCGTACTTCCATTTTAAACATGTAGATTTCTAACAACTAACTTTTATGTGATATAATCACCCGATTGATCTGATTTCTAGGACAACAAAATACAATGTTATGAGCGTAGCATTTCTATAATTAAGTCATAAAAATTTAGTTTTTCCCTAAACATTTACCTGTAGGTAATCAAGCAGTTTTTCAACAAATTTACTAAATATTTTGTTTTCACATTAGAACATTTATATTCTGCTTATTCAGTTCTGACATTCTACAAGTTCTAATGTTCGTTTGTCCTACCGTTTCAGAGCGTTGCTTTTATGGATTTTGTCATCATTATATTTTAATGAATTGGTATGATCTAGTTACTGGGGTTGCCAATCTGCCCAATTTTAAGATAAGGATTAAGATTTTTAAAAAATTAAGTTACAGGTTAACTTAAAAAAAAATATGCGTCTTTTTTAATGTTATTCACATATTTGAAGAAAAAAACATGCATATTTTGTTCAATAAGCTTACCTTTAACTCTTAATTTATTTTTTATTTTTACCTGTACAGAGACCACCTGGAGGATAATAAACAGCCTATTGTCCCCTCTCTCTTTCTTTCTCTCTCTCTCTCTCTCTCTCTATCTTTCTCTCTCTCTCTCTCTCTCTCTCTCTCTCTCTCTCTCTCTCTCTCTCTCTCTCTCTCTCTCTCTCCTTCTCTCTCTCTCTCTCTCTCTCACTCTCTCTCTCTCTCTCTCTCTCGCTCTCTCTCTCTCTCTCTCTCACTCACTCTCTCTCTCTCTCTCTCTCTCTCTCTCTCTCTCTCTCTCTCTCTCTCTCTCTCTCTCTCTCTCTCTCTCTCTCTCTCTCTCTCTCTCTCTCTCTCTGGTCATGTATTCAAGCTTTTCAAAGTAAAGCTTTTCTATAATTAGGCTCTTTACATACGCCAGTTCGTGCGCAACGGTTAGTTCTTTTCATGATTCTTGGCATGTTACAATTTTGGTATAAATTTCTCCTTACATCCTACTCGCTTTTTAAAAGCGAAGCTTTTCTATAATTAGGGTCGGTACGTCCGTCCATAATGGATAGCTTTTTTCGTTAATTTTGGCATGTTAGAATTGTCTTAACGATTTCAAACTTTGCATGGTAATTCCTTTAGTAGTTAGGTACGATTTAGAAAGCGTGGCAACTCTGTAATCATTACCAGAATGTTCGTACGTCCATTTTAAACATGTCGTTATTTTTACTTTTTTAATAACAAATTTTCCTATGATCTAATCATCCGATTGATCTGATTTTTGGATTAATTAATTCCTGGGACAAGAAAGTATAATGTTATAAGCGAAGCAACTCTATAATCAAGTCCTAGAAATGTAAGTATGTTCATAAACATTATCCTGTATCCAGCAGTTTTTCAACAAATTTACTTACAATTTGGTTCGACTTTTATACATTTATATTTTGATTATTCAGTTCTGACACTATACAAGTGTTATTGTCCGTTTGTCCTAACGTTTCAGTGCTTCGCTTTTATGGATGTTGTCATCCTTGTTTATTTATGGGGTGTGTTGAATATTGTAAGGTGAGTGTCAAAACTTAACAAATTTTAATTGCTCTAAAATATATTTTTCTTTTTATAACATTTTATAAATAAGATAATTAATTTCTTCTTGGCCAAAATCAAATCAAAAAACCTGAAAAAATAAATAATACAGTGTGTTTTTTTAATGAAAACTTTTTTGAAAGCAATTTTACCCCACTTATAATTATCAGAATTTAATGATTAATGGCTTATTTTCTTCGTTTTTTAATGCAATTAATAGAACAACAAAAAAATATTCAGTTTTTTATTTAAAAAGTACAGTAAAATCTAAAATTCAAAACTTAGGTGTCAACATCTAAAAATGGTTTTAGCGCATTTTCCTTATACCTAAATCTTCTACCCTTTGCAAGAAAAAAATTGGATTTTCTGTAGTCGACTTTGAAGGGCCAGTACTCCCTCCCTGGTTGAGATATGACCTTCAAACTTTGATATGTTCTAGTACATGTCCCTAATAGTATCTGTATACAAAGCCCAAATTGTGTAAAAGATTATCCATGTGACGTCATAAAAACGAGGAATTATCCCTCTCTGTTTTGGGGGTTTTCTATCCCCACACACCCCACCCAAAGGCGTGTTAGGTTAGGAAAAACCCCCCGCAGAAACGGTTTACACAGGATGTACTGGGACCTTATAGTGAGTTCAGAACATGCTTTCCCTAAATTGAGTTAGTACCTTCCCATAGTAGAAAATCTTAAAATTACTGTTGGTGATCAAATTTTACTTTTATTTTTAGACCACCTTCACCTAACCTGCTCTATTGTCTTATTTTGTCTTTCATGTTAATCATGCAAATTCGTTCACATTACAGTTGAAATGACAGATATTGGAGCTTTCTAAAAAGGTCTCTAACATTTTTCTAGCTCTAATACTTTTTGAGATATCTTATTTCAAAGTATTGTTGTAAAATTATCTTTTACACAGCAAAAAGTTGAAATGAAAAATTTGTATCTTCATGTAAATCTTTCTAATTTTGCTCCAAATTGACCAAATTGGACAGTTAAGGTGCCTAAAACTATCTACATTCAATGGACAATCCAAATCCACACTTTTTGGGACTTTATAAGTCAACAGGAGAAGGCTAAAATGTAATATCAAAGAAACAAATGTAATTTAATTTTAATTATAAATCACTTTTAAGGCATTTTTAATAATGTAAAATGTGTTTTAAGGTAAAAGAAACTCATAATTGATTATGATTTATTATTTTTAAAAATCTCAGTATTAGTTTAGAGTACCTAATAGTGTATATTAACAAAAAGAATGTGGCTTAAGAATAAATTGTTTCTTTTAGTATATATGAGATCATCCATGAAAGTCTTTAAAATACTATGATTTCTTATTTAAGGTGGCAAAAACTAATTTTGTTTCATAAGGTTATAAAAAGTTTAAAAGGCCAATCAACTATTCTTAGAAAAAATTACTAGAATTAGTAGATTACATTTGTAAACTGCTTGGAAATGCTTAAAATTCTAACAAATTTTTTTTTTATTTTCAATGATTATGTCTATTTTTCTTAAGATATGTTTCTATTGGTTCAAAATATCATATGATTGTGTTTTATTGGCTTTCTCATAACAAAGTGACAACTTTATACACCATAACTTATCTTAAAATCCTTGCTAAAGTCGATTAAATTTCACCCTAGTAATCTCTGTCTCAGCAATTTACCTTTTTTTGTGCTTATATAAGCATTTTTGTCAGATTTAAGTAGGACGTGCTCACATCGGGAAAGTCCGCACTTTACAACAAAAGTGGCTTACTTAAATCGGACATGTCGGACTAACGAGCCATTTTCGTAGGTTAATTGCTTACTTGAAGAACTATTATTGCCCTATAAACCCCTAAAAAACCCCAAAAATAAGGGTGGCTGATAAGAATCAGCAAAATCGGACGCTTTTGAGGTAAATGTCTTACAGATTAAGATTTTAATCCGGATTATTTTTCCTCAAAATTTAATCCCTTCTCAGCCATTTAGGCTATATTTGTAGTTGATTGCTTACTTAAACAAGCCATTTTTGTGATTAATGTCCTACTTATATCTTCCATTTTTGCTACAAAATCCTTACTTAAACAAGCAATTTTTGTGATTAATGTCCTACTTATATCTTCCATTTTTGCTACAAAATCCTTACTTAAACAAGCCATTTTTGGGGTTGATTGCTTACTTAAATCCTCCATTTTTGCTGCAAAATCCTTACTTAAGTAAGCCATTTTTGGGGTTGATTACTTACTTAAATCATCCATTTTTGTTGCAAAATTCTTACTTAAATAAGCCATTTTTGGGGTTGATTACTTATTTAAGTAAGGATTTTGCAACCAAAATGGATGATTTAAGTAAGTAATTAACCCCAAAAATGTCTTATTTAAGTAAGGTTTTTGCAACCAAAATGGATGATTTAAGTAAGTAATCAACCCCAAAAATGGCTTATTTAAGTAAGGTTTTTGTAGCAAAAATGGATGATTTAAGTAAGCAATCAACCCCAAAAATGGCTTATTTAAGTAAGGATTTTGCAACCAAAATGGATGATTTAAGTAAGCCATTTTTGGGGTTGATTGCTTACTTAAATCATCCATTTTTGTTGCAAAAACCTTACTTAAATAAGCCATTTTTGGGGTTGATTACTTACTTAAATCATCCATTTTGGTTGCAAAAACCTTACTTAAATAAGACATTTTTGGGGTTAATTACTTACTTAAATCATCCATTTTTGTTGCAAAATCCTTACTTAAATAAGCCATTTTTGGGGTTGATTGCTTACTTAAATCATCCATTTTTGCTACAAAATCCCTACTTAAATAAGCCATTTTTGGGGTTGATTGCTTACTTAAATCATCCAATTTTGCTACAAAATCCTTACTTAAATAAGCCATTTTTGGGGTTGATTACTTACTTAAATCATCCATTTTTGTTGCAAAATCCTTACTTAATTAAGCCATTTTTGGGGTTGATTGCTTACTTAAATCATCCATTTTTGTTGCAAAACCCTTACTTAAATAAGCCATTTTTGGGGTTGATTACTTACTTAAATCATCCATTTTGGTTGCAAAATCCTTACTTAAATAAGCCATTTTTGTGATTAACTTCCCACTTATATCTTCCATTTTTGTTACAAAATCCTTACTTAAACAAGCCATTTTTGTGATTAAATTCCTACTTATATCTTCCATTTTGGCTACAAAATTCTTACTCAAACAAGCCATTTTTGTGATTAATCTCCCACTTAAATCTTCCATTTTTGTTACAAAATTCTTACTTAAACAAGCCATTTTTGTGATTTATTTCCTACTTTCATGATGAAAATTGGCAAAATTGAACCTATAATTAATGTAAAAAAAAACTTTGTAAGTCAAATTATATTAAACTACATGATATTATACAGTATTACAATACATTCAACAATTTTATATTCTTTTCATATTTAAAAAATGACTGATGAAAATTTGTTTTAAATTTATACAAATTAGATGTTTAAATCAAATTCACTAGTTTTCTGCATAAATCAATCTTCTGTTTCTGATTTAAAGTTGTGTTATAAAGTTCCAGCAAAACCACTCTAACCACAGACTGAGACAATCTGTCTTTGGAGTGATTCTAATGTACTCTAATGATATTTTGATTGACTTATCAACTCTGTTCTCCAATGAAGTAAACTCTTGAGAAAAAATTACTAAAAATAAAATATATTTAATATTGATATGAAATACACAAAACTACTCTTTCTAACACATGTTTCTTTAATATTTACAATAAATATTCATGAATTATTATTAACATTTAGAATAAATAAATAATAGTAAAATATCTAATATAGTATTTGTCATTTGGGATAAGACTTTTATTCAAAAAAAAATTTAAAGCTATTATATATAAAAACAAGCAATGAAGTGCACTGATGTCTAAGGGGGGAGGGATGTACAGGTATGATAACCCCCACCCCCAATGAAATTTGGCATTTAGGAACTAAGACATGCAGCATGACACACAAAAAGTATTTTTCAGGGTTTACAGACCATTTTACTTAGTGTATCAAAAAAAGTAGCATATGTTCTTGATCTAACATTTCCACACAAGAAAAAAATTTTAGAAAGAGCCTAAATTTTGAAAAAGTAACTTAAGAAAAAGTAACTTACATAAGTTTTAAGTAAAAAGTTAAAATAAGTTTTAAGTTGAAAGTATTTTTTTGAGTCTTGTAAGGTTAATGATATTTTCATGATCCTAACTTTATTAACAAAAAAATATCAACAAAATAAAATTTCATCAAAATGAGTTTTGATTTTCAAAAGCATAATTTACCAGAGATCTAAAGAGATATGTTGAAAAGGGGGCCGAATAAATGTCGGAATTTTTCCCTTATTATACACATTGTGATGAAAAAATTAAGTTTTTAGAGTTAAAAGCATTTTTCTATTATTGGGATTATTTATACCCACAAGTTTTAGTTCCAAGGTTAAAAGTTTTGGGAATAAAAAAGATTTACAACCTGAAATGGAAATTACCATTCCTTTCAAAAAAAGCTTGAAAGTTCTTAAAAATGTAAGAATCGATCTAGCACCCCAAACAATTGGCAAAACTTATTGAAACTTAATGAAAATATGAAGATTATTACCATAATTACCCCTAAAAATTTCAGCTCTGTATCTTTTATAGGAGTTGAAAAAATCATGTTTCACCCTTTCTGTCTCTGACAGATGGACAGATGGACAGATGGATGGACAGACAGATAGACATTGCAAATAATAGAGTAGCTTCACTACTAATTATAGAATAGCTTTGCTACTAAAAATAAGCTCAGAACTCATATTTATAGTTTTAGAGTGGGTCTTTTGCTCCACTAGCCTCTAGAAAGGAAGTCCCGAAATGAAATCTGTAACGGTTAATTAGTTAAGTTATGTTAAAAAAGTTTTCTTTAAAAAAATCAGATTGATATCTTAAAAAATAAGCTCAGAACTTACATTTTTAGTGTTTTGGGGGATCTTTTGTTCCACTAGCCCCTAGAAGAAAAGTACCAAAATTCAATTTTTACAGTTTTACAGTTGGATCCAATCAAATAAATGAGCTTACAAGCTATAAAAACAAGCCCAACAATCCAGGGCAAAATTTGGTACTGAATTATAAATATTATTGTAGCATTTGCTGCATAACAAAAACACACACACAGAAAAACTTTAGGGTACCTATATTTTTGGGTACCCCAATGCCATAGAAATGATAAGGGAGTAATAAAAAAAAAAATTATTTGTGTAAGAACCAATTATATTCAGAAAGTTTTTAAAAAACAGAGGGGGAGAGGAATGAGGATACTTTGTTAAATAGTTTAATGTTGCTGCCCTACTTATGGATATACTTATCCTTGTTTTAAATTAGTATAGTATAATGTTGTTGTTTTACATATGTATATAACTGTCCTTGTTAACATTAGAAGGAATAATGTTGCGTTACTAATGTCCTTGTTAACCCTTACAGATTGGGGGGGGGGGGAGTCATATTGACCCCCCCCTCTAGTTATTTCAATGTCATTTTTTTTGTAGGTAAGATAGAGAGTTGTGACTTCATGACTATTTAAGTTTTGTAATTATACGTCGGCAAGAGTTAATCTTATAAGGATATCTGGTCTGTGTCGGTCGTGGCGTCCGGTCATAGTCAGTTAGGTGGCACCAAATTTAGAAAAAATTTTAAATAAATCTTAATTTCTACATTATGACTTTTGTGTATAAGGAAAACCTAAAAATTTTTTGGTGAATACTTAGATATCAATGAACTTCTGAGAAAAGTGGTGTTATGACCATTTGACCGCTCCCTGACCGACTTTATGACCGTTTTTTGTCCGGCTTTTACTACTGACCGCTATGACTAGAAAAAGTAATTTTCTCTAAAAATACACATGAACCACCAGAAAAAATGTTTTATGTCTCTAACTGTAACAGGAGCCGAGATAGAGGGGGGGGGTCAATATGAACCCCCCCCCCCCCTGATCTATTAAGGTGGGAATTGGAGCCCAATCTTTAAGGGTTAAATTTAGATTATCATAATGTTGCTGACAAACTTGTGGATATATATGCACTTGTTAAAATCAGTAATTTACCACAAAAATGGCACAATTAAGTAAGCAACCTACTTTTTTTCATGCTTACTCCACGAGGAGAGATTACTAGGGACAGCATAATATAATTTTGCCGTTCTATTTATGAATATACTTCAACATTACTTAAACATCACTATTGTATAGTATTGCTGCTCTACTTATATTTATACTTGTCCATGTTAAATGCAGTATAGTAAAATAATGCTGTTCTTCTTATGAACATACTTGTCCTTATACCAGTATTACCTCTAGGGGCTCGGTGACGCTTTGGGTAAAAGTCCTCTCAACCCCACCTTGAACCTACTTGTGTCTAAATTGCAATGTAACGCGCTCAATCGCCCAAGGGTATTAAGTAAGGTAACACCAAATAGATAGCCAAATCTTTAATTGCACGAATTTTGTCTAGAGGTCCTAACTGCATGGTAATGAGTTGCACCTGTTATAAACCAAGACATTCCCCATACTCAAACTAATAATGTCACAAACCGCCCTCCTTGTTTGCTCAAACAAATGCATCTTAAAAACATTTTAAGAAATAAAGCCAAATATTAACCCATTTACTAATTTAAGACAAGGAAATTTAAATAACAAAATGATTTGCTCATAAAAAAATTTAAAAGGGTGGGGTCAAAATAGGTAAACAAGGATGACAACTTCCATAAAAGCGAATCTCTGAAAAGGTGTGATAAATGAACATTAACACTTTTAGAGTGTCAGAACTAAATAATCAGAATATAAATGTTTAAAAGATTAAACAAAATTTTGAGTAAATTCGTTGAAAACTGCTTAGATAAAGAATAATGATTAAGGACATACTTACATTTTTATAGATGCTACGCTTACAAAATTATACTTTGTTGTACTAGGAATCAGTATTTCAAAAATCAGATCAATCAAAAAATTATATAACACAAAAATTAGCTGTTTAGAATGGACGTAAGGACATTCAGGTAACAATTATAGAGTTCCTACGATTTCTGAAGTCTACCTATCAACCACAAGAATCACCATACAAATTTTGAAATTGATATAAAAATTCTGACGTGCCTATTTTAATTTAATTTAATGCATAATTTTAATTAACACTCAAAATATTCTTAAAAGTATATGTCCGTCTGTCTGTCCGTCAGTTTGTCTGTCTGTCTTTCCGTCGATCTGCCCATTTGTCTATCTGTCTCTCCGTCTGTCTGTCTGTCCATCTGTTTACGTCTGTATGTCTGTCAATACCTTTTCGTTAATTTAGGCATGTTAGAGTTGTCCTTTAAATTTCAAAGGTTTTAGGATTTAGTGCTCAACAAGGTATCCTGAGTGAAAGTTACAATTTTAATTGGGATAAGACAATGAATGTTTAATTGAAATGCATCCACAATGATGATAATAGTTATTTATTGCATCGTATTATAGACAGCATTCCGCGGATAGTAAATTTAAAAGATTAATTACGGTTTTGAGGAGCCGAAGTCCTGGGCTTACAAATCTGGTATTGATGTTATGTTTTTTCATTTTAATATTCATATAAAATTGTTTAGTATGGCTTTGAACCGGTACTAATCCTGCGGATATAAATAGGTTTCAAAGCTATACTGAAAATAAAATAACCCCTATTGTAGATTAAAATCATTGATTGGGCAATACTTGTCTGGAACCAACTAATCAAAATTAAATAAAAGTACCCAAAGTTTTTATGCTAAATATAGGCAAGGATGGTAATAAATTTGGGTACCTTTGAAAATATAGTCCACTGTACCCTCCCTCCTTGGGTAAAAATGTAATTTACTGCTCAATGATCCCTACATCCCTGGGTATGGTGTGTCTACAAAAAGGAAGTGTTCAAACTTTTACACCAATTATTTTAATCTACAAAAGTGGTCCCGTTTTATAATTGTAATTGTGCATATTGTAAACAGTTATCGCGCAAGTAAATTTCTGATTTCTACAATATAATATTTTTTTTTTCATTTTGACTCAAAACCTATCAAATCAATAGGGAAAACTTAGATTCGTAGCCACACTAAAATAGTTATTTATAGCATCATATTATATACACTAAACAGCATTCCGTGGATTTTAAAATGTATAATTGTAAGAGTAAAAATAATTTTAGAATAATGCGTTGAAAACTTCATTTTATTTGCTCAAAGATGTGCCTCAAATTAAAAACGTTTCAAGAAAAATGCCACCCCCCTTCTCCTTATACAACCTATCCTAACCTGACCCAAAATTGAAGGTTTCAGTGCTCATCAAGGTACTTCGAGTGAAAGCGCCAATATTTTGTTTTTGAGCATTGCAGTTATGGATTTATATTTCTTGTTTTTACTTTAAACTAAATTTTCGTTTTAACTAGGAATCTTAAAGACTAAGACAATGGACGATATTTTGATGAAAATTACTTTTTTACAAACAAGTTTGAAAACTTAACTAATCAAAATTCAATAATCTATCATTATTATCTTTAGTGTTCAAACGTTTCCAACCCTAATTGTAATCTACAGAATGGGTAATTACTAATTATGTTTACCATCAATGTGGATGTATTTAAATTTATCGGCCATTGTCTTATCCATTTAGATCCCTGATAAATATCAGAGAAACAAGGATGTCAACATCCATAAAATCGAAGGTCTAAAATGAACATTAACAATTGTATAAGAGTGGCATAACTGAATAAGCATGATACTGCTCCAGGACATCTTACATTGTTAGGACATATTTATAAAGATGCTTATAACATGGTCCCGCGATGGTTTCAAGCTACTATTCTAATTCAAGACTTCAAGATGGTTTTAACCTATTTTTCAAAACCTTTGAATACATAGCCCTTAGATGCTATGGGCGCAGCCGCTAGTTATATTTTAAAATATTGAAAACCTAAAAATAAAAAGTGTCAAAAGCAAATAAAAGGTCAACTTTATTAGAAAATAATGTCTTAACAAGTTTGTCATAAAAGATTCAAATTTATCTAATTTAGTAAGAGAAAGCTAAATAAAAATTTTGTTAGCTCTGGGCTTGGGACCTTCAGGGCCAACATGTCTTAGATTAGATTAATCTTGTAATGTCATGTTTATATTAAAAACGATGTAATAGCCTTTACCAGAGAGTTAGGGGACATTGGACTCTTGATTACACTGGTACCTAAAGTATTATAAATACAGTATTTCATTTGTTGACTGATGTAAAGCTTACCCGAAATAGAGAACTCAATCGGTTTAGTAGTTTTTTAGAACTTAAGATTCAGAAGAAAAAAAATTATTACTTTATACAATACTAGCCGCTAAGCCCCTAGAAGCCTCTAGAGGCACTTAGGAAGTAGGGGGAACGTCGATCTCATCCCATTTAAAATTCAGTTTCAAAATTTTTCAAAAATATTTTTGGGAGGGAGGGGGTGAAGACACCCTCCCCAAAAAATAGTTCAAAACCTTCCCAGGACCTATAAAAAGCTTCACTGTAAAGGAGAACAATATCAGTTCAGCGGTTAGCAAGATCCTTTGGTACAGACAAAAAACGCTTATTACTTTATATAATAGGATAGCGGCTACGCCCCCTAGAGGCCTCTGGGGGCACTTGAGGAAGGGGGAGTATAATTCCAAAACCTATTTTTTTAATTTAGTTTTTTTTTTTGGGGGGGGGAGGGAGTAGGTAATTCTTTTCTAGGGGCGATTTCTCTTGGCAGGGTGGTTGTAATCTCCCCCAAAATAGTTATAAACTTTCCTGGGACCTATGAAAAGCTACCCTGTAAAGGAGAACCCGATCGGTTCAGTTGTTGGCGAGATCCTTCGGTAGAGACAAACACAAAGACAAATACACAGACAAACACACATCCTGTTACTTTATTATAAGGATACATAAGGGTAATAGTATTATTTGTTGAAAAGTAGTTATATTGTTATAAAACTTTGGGTACCAGTGTAATTATGGCAACACCCCCCCCCCCACACCCTCGCCTCCTTATACAATCTTACCTAACCGGACCCAAAATTCAGTGCTCACAATGATACTTCAAGTGAAAGCGTCAATATTTATATTTTTTAATTCTTTTATAGGTGTATTTTTCTTGTTTTTTCTTCAAACTAAATTTTCATTTTAACCAGGAATCTAAAGGAATAAGGCAATGAACGAGAAATTATCAGTTAATGATAAGAAAAAAATAAATTATTAGTCAAAACTCCTATTTTAAAACCAAAAAATCAAAATTTAATAGAAGTACCCAAATTTTTTGAGCTAACCAATAAACGAGTTTTTTCATGGAGCGATGGGACATTGGGCTGTTTATTACACTAGTCCCCAAAGTTTCATAATTATTTTTTTTATATTTTTTCGGTTAACAACTCTAGATGATGACTTAAAAATCAAAGGAGAATCATGTTATTAAGTGGTAAGGTATAATTCAGATATCTTAAGAGATTAGACAATGCTGACAAATAAAATATGGAATAATATCATTAATTGAATTGATTAAAGTTTGGGCACAACAAGTTCGAAACCAACTAAAACTCTATAATTATCAAAATTTATGTACATCAATTTATCGGCTATTGTCTTATCTCATTAGATCCCTGATAAATATCAAAGAAAAAACCCATAAAATCGAAGCTTTGAAATGAGCATGATACTGTTTAAGGACATAGTTATATTTTTGGGACTTGATTATAGTGTCATAGTGCATAGTTTTAGATCGATAGGAAAACTCTAATAAGTCTAAACGAAAAGAACTAATATTGACGTACCAACGATCGGAAGGACCCCAATTATAGAAAAGCTTTGCTTTTAAAAATTGATAATCCATTTTCCCGTATAGCTTCGAAACCGATAAATATCCGCTGGATTAGAACTGGTTCTCAGTCAAACTGAAAATTATGTAAAGCTCATTCTCATGTTAATATCCGCAGAAAGCTGTCTATAATACAATGCGATAAATAACTATTCCTTATTAAATGCGTAGATCTCAGTGTGGTTTATTTTCATAACAAAAATCTAAGTGGAGTAGGGAAAGATTAATGAAAAAAATATTGCCGTAAAGTGTAAGAATTCAATTATTTCATAAGAACGTAAACAACAAATTTCTGTTTCTCTATTAATTACTTGACTAGCGGCAGCACTTAACATTTGGGAGCTTGGTATCTCGGAATTCAAAGTGGTAGGGAAGGGAACAAAATAGCATAAAACCATCCTCAAAAAAATAAAATGTGAAGCTTCCATATAACAAAGAACTCAATCGGTTCGGTTGCTTTTAAAATCTTAAGGCAGAGACAAAAAAAAACCTTACTGCTTTTTACAGTAGGACAGCCTAGAATAGCTTTAAGTCACGCACCTGACATAGCAGCAGCATGAACCATTTTTAAAATATCTAGAGATAAAGTATAGTTGGGCAAAGACTCGAAGATTTACAAACTAGATCATAATGTGTGTTTCGGTACGCATGCCTTGCCGTACACGAAATCTTAATCTCCAAGCCCTCCGAATGACCAACATGTGAATGTTTACAAATGTGTATTTATTACCATGAAAACGGTGCATCTAAAACAAAAATATAAAAATTAATAACATAATATTAATGGTTTATTATTTTTGTATATCGAGGTTGCGTGATTTCAATTTAATTAAAAATATAAAATTTCTAAAAAACTTTAAATTGGCACGAAACATATTAAATAGCATCAGAAATTGATAATTTTAGGTTCAAATGATCAATAAAATTAAGGAAAATATTCGTATGTCAAAAGTTAGCAGTTAAATGGTCTATTTGTTGAAAAATTAATGTTTTAAATTTCTTCGTAAAAAAATATACCATACTACACTTATTATTAAGAATTAAGATAAATTCTTACCACATTATACGTCAAACTAAGCAGGAAGGCTTATTTGAGATCTTCCACGGATTAGAGCGCATGTATATCCATCCAATACATTATTTTTATTCACGTAGCTCTTCACATGGGAATCAACAAGGAAAAAATGTGCGCGCCTTTGTTTGTTTACAAGCTAAGCGCGGAGATAATTAGGAATGCCGCGTAACACACTCATTCTCTGGTGTAAGGAAAAGGGAATTAATGGGTTCGAACTTTCCAGGGAATACAAGAAAATCATTCCAACACACACCCGTCTAGTCACTGGGAATCGAACACAATAACTCATCTTAACATCATGCGTGCAGACAGTGTCCACAAAATCACAATCTCATAACGCATAAATTACAAGAGTTTAAAATGGCATGGCCATCAGGCCTAAAATTAATTATGGTAACTTACGAACACCACAATAACTCAAACCGACTCCACTACCACATAAGGATAGGAATAAGGAATGGGAAAAGCATTCAACATTCATGAAATGCACATTTACCACTCACACATCTCATTAATCATGGCCTCATAACCTCAATTAAAGTTAGAATTACAGACCATGTAATTGCGAATACATGAATTAATATTCAATAGTACCTAAACTTTGATTAGGTACCTACATAATAATAGGCAAATGATTTTTATATTAAAAATCGCATCAATAATTAAATAATCAACTCAAACTTTTAATCAAAAGAAAGAAAGATTAAATAATGACATTTTTTCTACTAAATCTTTTTGCTAGAAAAGAAAAATAGAATTTTCATAAAAAACTTCTCAAAATTAAGCATTTTCTCCAGCGGAAAAATACTCGGGCTTACATCTAGACATTCTTAGATAAGATAGGTAAATCCTTAAATCTAACATGTTTAATAAAATAGATACTTAAATCTAAACAAATATGACTGTAAAAATCATCAAACATCGGAAAATTAAAATTTCATAATTTTAAATCTTCGTGAATTAAAATTGCGTAAAATAAAATTGCAATTGAAATATGCAAATTAAATTACCAAAATAAAACAAAAGCTCAATTATAAGAAAAGAACTTCTCTAAATGCTGAGTTTGCAATTTCTCTCTGTTTTAAGAAGAAAGCAACTTGTACATATTCATACAGTCAAAATTAAGGCAATTTGGGGCCTCAGTTAGGATGTACCCCTCAAGATACAAACTAACCAATCTTTCAAATATTAATAATGCCATGTTCCAGCTATCCTGACGGACGTTATGTCTTTCCATCACAATTTTTTGATACTGCATAATTTCCGACAGGATTTCTGGCGCAGGGCTCCATCAACTGAAAATAAACATAATTAGTGATGTTTAAATCAAATCAAAATTAAAAGAATCATGAATAATTCAAGAAACTTTAGAATCATCAATCAAAGCAATCAAAATAAAATTATCTTATGCTTTAGTTTTGCCGTTCTGTAGTATGTCTGGCCGAGGTACAGAGCTAAGATACACTATAGAGCGGTCTTATTAAGCTTAAATCTTCGAACTCAAAGGATCTACTTAATTCAAAACGAAAAAAAAATCTGCATTTTTCTTTAGGTACATCGGTTAAAAGGTAAATAGAAATAATTTTAATATATATGTAATATTAAATTATCTATGTGATTATAATAAATCTTAAGAAATATTTATATGATGTAAAAAAAAATCTCATTGTGTTACTTTTTTATCATATCGAATTTCAATCAAACAAGTATAAAAATGTTCGTATTTGCGTAGGTACCTAGGAAAATTTCCACGAAAAAAATCCCTGGTCCCGGAAAGACTTAAATCATTGAAAAAACTTGCGTAAACGTATAAATAACTTAAGTTTGCATTTCAAATGAAAAAATCTTGCGTCGATTTGAAAGTTTAAACGAAATTGAGTTAAAATTTGCGTTTTTTGTCTTTCGAAAAAAATCTGATAAATCTACCGTAAAATAAAATTCAAAGTTAAACAAGAACGATACTTATACTAAACTTTGGGTAGATTGATCTTGAGCAGACGTCTTGCGGAAGTCTCGTTACTCGTGGCGGCTGCGTCATCTGATAATTTGAACTTGCAAACCACGGTCCTCCCACCTGGGCGCACTTCTTCCACACGCCCCAATCTGAACTTCTTCATCAAATTTGTGCTATCGTCGATCAGCACCACGTCTCCCGGCTCAAGCAGCACCTTGTTGCTGCGCCACTTGACGGACTTGAGTAGCTCAGGCATGAGCTGCTCCTTGTACACCTGATGGAACTGACGGGTCAACTCCTCCAAGTTCTCCAGCCTCCTGGTGATGGGCTCTTTACAACCTGTTTCAAAGGTGCAGATTGCATCGTTGGTCCTGCCGCCTAACAGATCAGCAGGTGAAATTATTCTCCAGCAATTGACGTCATCTCCTTGGGTGGCATAGGTCAATGGCTTAGAATTCAGGACTCTTGCAGTCTCAGCACACAACACCAATAAATCATTGAAGGTTACAGTAGCACCAGCCAACTTCTTGTTCAACACACGCTTGACCAGCCCAACCTGCCTCTCCACAGTACCCACGAACGAGTGTGCTGCGGTGGGCACCAGATGCCATTCAAAATGCATTCGGGTATCCTTCAAAAGTTCATCCATAATTCGCTTGGCACCGGCCATATTGGTGCCTCTGTCTGTGGTAACCCTTCTAGGCATATTGTAAAACGCCTGAAGTTTTCTCAAGCCGACCAGCACGGCTTCAGTTGAATAATCAGTCAACACATCAACAAACACAGCCTGTGTAAATCTACAGGCCACAATCAACAACCAAACTTTGTACTTGGTCTTGGAACTCCTGGTACCAACGCCAGGCTTCGTAACTTCGATCGGCCCCGCAAGGTCCATATGCACCTCCTTGAAGGGCATAGAGGGCTCGACACGATCTGGCAGAATATTAGCAATTGCGGGACTCGAACGCTTGGCATATTCAATGGAACATGCAGCACAACTCTTGACCACTTTCATAGCCTCCATGCGGCCATGTGTGATCCATGCATACCTGCGGCTCTGCGCCAACGTCTTACGATGGCCTCCATGCCCCAATTCATCGTGGGACTGTTGAAGGATGAGCCGCGCCAGCCTGTTGTGGCGGCTGAGCAAGACAACACCTGGGCTGTCCTTCATAATCTTCCTGGGGCCTCCAGCAGCAGCCTCAAGAGCCTCATCTCCTCTCCCGGACATTTTCAATATTGTAAATGTCCTAAGAGGATAACATCCATCATGACCCACAATGGGCCAACAAACCTGGACCTTGTGATGATAAGGTTGAAGGGAGTCAAATTTCCCCTCGGCGTCCATGGTCATCTCCTTCTCTTGGTTGAAGGAAGTCAAAAACAGGTCACAAACAGAATCCATGTATGTATTTGTGAAAGTATAGTTCTCATAATGCTTAGAACTATCATTGCTGCTAACACCATCCTCAATTGTTGCAACGCCACGTTTCTTGACAAGCAGCGTTTTAAAGCAGTTGGCAGCCTTAAGAACTGCTGCAACAGTCCTCCTTGCCTGCCTGTAGGTCCTTCTTGCCAGGGACCTCCAGAAATCATTGTCCACTACCTGTGTGAACATTACCTTGAGCTTCGCCATCTTGGGATTTAGCTCGCTCTCGGGAATGGATGCATTTACCTCACCCGCCGTCTTAACGGGCCACTGGTCCTGTTCCAGGCGCAACCAGCTTGGACCTTCTTGGTATGTAGATCCAGGTTGTACATCCTCAATCGTACACAAACCACGCGTTGCCAGATCGGCAATGTTGTGCTGGGTTGGAACCCATTTCCAATCTTCAGGGCTCGTCAACTGTTGTATCTCAGAAACACGATGACTGTTAAAAACATTTAACATAACACTGTCACTGGATAGCTGAGCTAGGGCACAGCTGCTATCACTAAAAAATACTTTGCCAGAAATGTTGAAAGGTAGAGCTCTGGCTACAGTATCCACAAGCCTGGCCAAAATTAGACAACTAAGCATTTCTAACCTTGGTATAGACTCAATCTTCACTGGTGCGACACGTGACTTGGCGCAACACAAAACTACATCATATCCTCCAGGAACTGGCCATCTCAGGTAGGTGATGGCTGCATAGGCCTGGTTAGATGCATCGCAGAAACCAACAAGCATTGGAAGCCCCAACGGCTTATCAGGAACCATCGAACGTCTGAACGACACATTTCCAAGTGCCGAACGGTCCTGGAGGCTGGACACGAGCTCCGACCTCAACTCTCCAGGTATAACATCATCCCAGTTACATCCATGTATGCAAACTGAGCGCAGACAAAGCTTGGACTTAAGCAGCAATGGCGCTGCTAGACCCATTGGGTCATAAAGTTGTTGCACAATTCTCCAAACTTCACGTTTAGTTATCAACTCAGGTAGACTTCTCCAGAGATCCTCCAGGTCTAGATCCTCTAGTAACTTTCTACCCTTAATCTTCTCGCCGTGGTTGGCTCTGACAGGTAGGAACAACTTATCCTGTTTAGGGTCCCAAACGAGGCCCAGAACTTTTACACTGTCAACATCATCTCCAGAATAAACAACAGATTTAAACTTGAAATTGCCAGGTGCAATCATATCCTCCAGCTCTTGGACCAGCTGGACAGCTTCAGGTTTACTGTTATGACCGCTCAAACAGTCATCCACGTAAGTACAAGTCTCCAATTTGACCGATGGAGGATCTTGATACAAAACAAATTCAGAACTGAGTGGTTGCTGAACATCTCTCCACACATCCTGCTGGGCTACAACGTCACAACCTCTAATCTTCTCAGATCCATAAACGTCTTGAACATCCTGCTGGGAACGTCCACCAAAAATACGACCAGTGAGTCTGAGGGCGGTCACGGCCATATCTCCAGCCAAGGCCTCACCAAAGTTGATGGTTTTGGTAAGGTAGACCTCTGGCTCTCCATCAACTGTATCAGCAAAAAAAACACGTTTCAGCTGAGAATCTTCATAGGTAGCTAATAATGAATTATAGAACTTCTGAATATCAGCCACGAATGCACACTTAAAACTTCTGAACCGGATAAGATTGTGCATCAGAGTATATAATGGAACTGGGCCGTCCATCATAATACTATTGAGGCTTAGCCCCTTGCAGCAGAGGCTGGAATTTGCGCATATCCTCAACGGCGTGGAAATAGACTCTTTATATGCGCAGACTAGGCTCGAATAATACACGGGCTTAGTATAAGCTAGGTCTTCTGGCGAAGCTTTCTGATACACTCCACGAGACACAGCTTCTTGAAACACTTGGCAGAAGGTGCTGTATTCACCTTTTTTAATCATTCTCTGCCGGTCACGTAAGCAGATCTTATAGGCCTGCTCTGAATTGTCAAATAACACACTTGGCGGCTGCTTGTAGGGATATGAGGCCGTCCAAATATGGTTCTCAAGATCTAATGTCAGACCTTCTTCAATCAGCTGCCGCTTACGCACATCCAAGGCGGACTGCCCGGCAGCTATGGCGGCGCAATGACGGCAGTTCTTACAACCGCTGCACATTGATGGCGGCTGTATTCCCAAACTCTCAGTACTCAGGAACTCCATCTTGCTGACCTCCAACTTTACAGCTTTACAGGCGACAGGATTAGCAACAGTCCTGCCATCTGCAGACACAACTAAATAGCCTGTACCAAATAAGCTTCTGTACAGTCTAGAATCACCAACCATTTTATCTGCACACGGGAACATAGCTGGTGTCAAATGGCCGATTAAAACATCAATCTTGCCGTCGACCATAGAAAAATTATCAGGCTTCATGTTGAAAATGTCGGCGGCGGCTGTAGGATCAATAGAACGCAACCCTTCTTCAGTACCAATGCTGGGCACTACCGCCGCCTCCAGAATATGTGAATTCCGGTTGCGGTCAACCAAACAAATCTTGACTGTAGGACATGCTTGGCTCTTTCCATCTGCCAGAGAAATAGTAGCTGTGCGACCAGTAGATGGCAACTCTAACTTCTTGGCAATACTTCTAGAAATCAACGTCAAATTTGCTCCGCTGTCCCACATGGCATTGACGGTGACTTGACGTTTGTCAGCCGCCAACGCCGGGACCTGTTGCAACATCAGCATAAAATTGTTCTTGCTAAACAATTGTGACTCATACACCGCCGCAACTTGTCCACTAGCAACCGATTCATGTAATAATGAATTATGAGGCTGGTTGCAACTGTCAATGGTACAGCTGCCAAGCTTATCGGCTCTGGGACAATCGGCCACCCGATGCCCTTTTTGTAAGCAGAGCAAACAGGCGCCTATCTTCTTGATGAAGACTTTGCGTTCAGGAACAGACATATCCCTAAACTTGGAGCACTTAAACAACAGGTGATCAGAGTTACAACCTTCCGACGGGCAAGGCTGTTTCTTCTTGGTCTTAGCTGGAGACCCAGGTTTACCAACGGCTGTAGCTGCGGCCGCAGGATTACCTTTCTTCTTGGAGGGGGTGTCTACATCGAATGAACACCTCATCAAAATGGCGCCACGCTGTTCCTCTATAATCTTCAACAGCTTAGGAATATTTGGGGTATCCATCGAGCCCAACGCCAGGTTGAGCTTGTCCTGGAAATCACGTGGCAACTTCTTGGATAACATTTCCAAGAGAATAATGGTCAACCACTGGCTTGTGGTGACTTCCTCATCATCATCATCTTTAGTCAGCTGCTCGAGCTGGCTAACTGCACCGCCAAACTCTGCTAAGACTGTCACAATCTGGTTGGAGTCCGACGGTTTAGGCTTCTTCTCCCATTGGTTGAAAAGGCAGAGCATCTGACGTGTTTTGGACTTAAAACGTGCGTCGAGGTAAGCCCATTGAGATTCATGTGATTGAATCTGAATTAACTGAAGTCTCAACTCTTTATTTTTGCAGACCTTTTCACTGCTCAACAATAACTGTAAATATGACGGGTCCTGTCCTACGGTAAGCTTTTTAAAATTGTCCTTGAAACTTACGTAGGCTGACTCTGAACCGTCAAAGCTCGGAAGAAGACGTTCGTCGACACGATTCATATATCCTGGCGTGAATATAGAACCGGTGCCGAACTGTGGTGTGCCAAACGGCGACACAAATGGCGATGCTGTCGAAGCACCCGCCGTCGTTGTAGGCAGCTTCACAGGTTCAAGCTTAACCTCGGCCAGCCGTTTCATCAAAGCAGACAAAGTGTTTATAATTGGTTCTGGTAAGGGAAAGTATGACCCTTTAATAATTTTCACAATCTTTATGCAACGATCATATAGTTCAGCCTTATGGTCAGGCAAATTATCACCAACTAAATCAACAACACTTTGAATGTCACTGAGCTCCTCCATAGCATCTAGAGCATCTTTTAGAGCGTTATAATCTTTTTGCACAGTAATTATATTAGAATAAATGTCACTAAACTCCTCAAGCTCTTGGATTCTCACTCCAAGCTTGCTAAAACCGACCATAATGCTATCGAATGTCTCGAACTTGTCATGGACAAGGATTGACTCCTTAGTGAAATGTCTAACATCAAGCTCTGAAGATTCACTGACCAACTTCATCACTTTATTTAGTTCACTGGTTAGGGCCTCGACGGCTGGGCGCAGCCGTAGTCCCAGTTGAGCGCCTTTATTCTTTTTAGGACCCATGATTGTCACAATAATTAACTGTACTGATTACGATTATAATAGTGTGTGGTAAGGTATCACAACCAACACATTCACAAAACTTCACAGATATTTTCTTAGCCGCATCTGTTCTGTCTCGTTTTCATTGTTTCGGTACGCATGCCTTGCCGTACACGAAATCTTAATCTCCAAGCCCTCCGAATGACCAACATGTGAATGTTTACAAATGTGTATTTATTACCATGAAAACGGTGCATCTAAAACAAAAATATAAAAATTAATAACATAATATTAATGGTTTATTATTTTTGTATATCGAGGTTGCGTGATTTCAATTTAATTAAAAATATAAAATTTCTAAAAAACTTTAAATTGGCACGAAACATATTAAATAGCATCAGAAATTGATAATTTTAGGTTCAAATGATCAATAAAATTAAGGAAAATATTCGTATGTCAAAAGTTAGCAGTTAAATGGTCTATTTGTTGAAAAATTAATGTTTTAAATTTCTTCGTAAAAAAATATACCATACTACACTTATTATTAAGAATTAAGATAAATTCTTACCACATTATACGTCAAACTAAGCAGGAAGGCTTATTTGAGATCTTCCACGGATTAGAGCGCATGTATATCCATCCAATACATTATTTTTATTCACGTAGCTCTTCACATGGGAATCAACAAGGAAAAAATGTGCGCGCCTTTGTTTGTTTACAAGCTAAGCGCGGAGATAATTAGGAATGCCGCGTAACACACTCATTCTCTGGTGTAAGGAAAAGGGAATTAATGGGTTCGAACTTTCCAGGGAATACAAGAAAATCATTCCAACACAATGTGTAATGTACATTGAAAGTTAACATTTTAGTTATTAAAATGTTTGTCTCTATCTGTGGAAATATAAATATAAACAATCCATAAGTCAAATGGTCATAAGCAAAACCAAACCCTAACCTAAGGTTAAAAACCAAAACTTGTTTTCAGGGGTGTCTATGCTTTTTAATTTGGGGGGGTGAAAATTTTTAAGGGGGGGGGGTAATTTGTCGTTTGTGGGGGGGTATTTACCCCCTCCTAACTGGTTAGAAGTATCTGCAGCACCCCCAAGGTAGGGGTAAATTTTACATGGGGGGTAAAATGAAAAATATTTTTGCACCCCCAAATTCGTAATCACCCCTTTACCCCCTCCCCCCATTGGACGACCTTACTTGTTTTAAATGGTTGTTATTTTAAATTCATTACATTCAAACTTAAAGTTTGTGAATACGAGTAGACAGATTTAAAGATAAACCTAACCCTTCTACTATTTTTTTCAAAATAGATATGTAGCGGGAGTGTAAATATGTTTAAAATGTCAAAAAAGTGTATAAGACAATTGAGAATGAAAACTTCTGTTTTTAAAATATATATTTGGCCTGTACAAAGATGTTAGTTTGATAAAGTAGTCTTGGGTTTAGATGGATTAATAGCTTTTAAAAGTATTTTTTTAAAGGGAGGTGGTATTCTAAATGCTAAAGTTTTTTTGTAATTTTATGTAAAATATGTTAGATATAATTTCTTTCCAATGTTTTAAAATTCAAATAGTACACAAATGAGTAGGTTTTTATCCCCATCCCATTCCATTTCCTTTACTTTATTTCTTTTAACCAAACCCCAGCCTTATATTTTGACTCCGCCTATTTCCTTCCTTACAACCAAATCGTTTTCAATAATATCATACGAATATTAAATTAACAAGGATGACAACATCCATAAAAGCGAAGCACTGAAACGGTGGGACAAACGGACATCAACACTTGTACAGTGTCTAAACTGAATAATCAGAATATAAAAGTATAAGAGTCGAAGCAAAATTGTAAGTATTTTTCTTGAAAAACTGCTTGATACAGGATAATGTTTATGGACATACTTGATTTTAGAGTTGCTTTGCTTATAATATTGTTCTTTGTTGCCCCAGGAATCAATATACAAAAAATCAGATCAAACAGCTAATTAGATCACATAAAAATTAGTTGTTAAAAAAGTAGAAAAATCAACATGTTTAAAATGGACATACGGACATTCTGGTAATGGTTATAGAGTTGCTACGCTTTCTAAATCGTACCTAACTACTACAGGAATCATCATGCAAAGTTTGAAATCGATAGGACAATTCTAACATGCCTAAATTAACGAATAAAAGCTATCTATCTCGGACGGACGGACGGACTGACGTACGGACCGACCCTAATTATAGAAAAGCTTCGCTTTTAAAAATCATAAAATTAAAACCAGTTTTCTTTGTATGTGTGTGTGTGTGTGTAGCATTAAATTACAAATAGACTGCATTCCGCGGATAGTAAATCCAAATATTAATTCCGGTTTTGTTAATTGTGGTTTTTTTCATTTTAATATTCAAATAAAATTGTCTACATTACACATTTTTCCAGTATGGCTTTGAACCGATTCTAATCCCGCGGATATTAATCGGTTTCAAAGCCATGCTGAATATAAAATTACCCCTGTAGATTAAAATTATTGATTGGGCACTACTTTTCTGGAACCAACTAATCAAAATTGTATAGAAGTACCCAAAGTTTTTAAGCTAAATATAAGCGATAATGGTAGTAAAACTTTGGGTACCTGTGTAAATACACTCCAATGTATCAATGTAATTTACTGCTCAATGATCCCTACATCTCTGGGTATCGTGTGTCTACAAAAAGGTAGTGTCCAAACTTTTCCGCCGATCATTTTAATCTATAAAAGGGTTCCCGTTTTATAATTGTAATTGCGCATATTGTAAAGAGTTATCTTGCAAGTAAATTTATGTTTTTGATATTTGTCTACAATACAATACATTTTTTTTCAGTATGACTCAAAACCTATTAACCCTTACAGCTCGGGCCCCAATTCCCACCTTAATAGATCGGGGGGGGGGCTCCAAGAGCCCCCCCCTCTATCTCGGCTCCTGTTACAGATAAAGCCGTAAAATTTTTTTCTGGTGGTTCATGTGTATTTTTAGAGAAAATTACTTTTTCTAGTCATAGCAGCCAGGCCGCTCCTTAGCCGCTTTTTAGCGGCCAGCCGCTAAATTTTAAAACAGCTGTAGAGCGGCCAATTTTGCAGCTAGGATGACCAAATTTTAGGACGAACTTTTATTTTTCATAACAAAAAAATTACTTTTTCTGATCATCGCCAAAAAACGGCAAATAACGGAAACCGCCATTTTCGGCGGTTACGGCGGTAAAACGGCGGTTGGCGGCGCCGATTAATATTTTTATCTGTTTGACGTTGCTCAAGGATTTACCAAAAAAATTTATAGGACTCTAGCTGTAATAGAAGCCACGATATTCATGATATATGTCTGTAGTAAAAGCCGGACAAAAATCGGTCATAAAGTCGGTCAGGGAGCGGTCAAACGGTCAAAACACATTTTTTCTCAGAAGGTCATTGATATCTAAGTATTCACCAAAAAAATTTTAGGTTTCTCCTTATACACAAAAGTCATAATGTAGAAATTAAGATTTTTTTAGAATTTTTTTCTAATTTTGGTGCTACCCAACCGACTTTGACCGGACACCACGACCGACACAGACCAGATATCCTAATAAAATCAACTCTTGCCGACGTATAATTACTAAACTTAAAAAGTCATGAAGTCACAGCACTCCATCTTACCTACAAAAAAAATGAGATTGAAAAAACTAGAGGGGGGGGCTCTTGGAGCCCCCCCCCCGATCTGTAAGGGTTAAATCAAGAGGGAAAAATTACATTCGTAGCCACACTGAAATAGTTATTTATAGCATCGTATTATAAACACTAAACAGCTCCCCGTGGAATTAAAAATGTACAGTTGTAAGAGTAAAAATAATTTTAAAATAATGCATGGAAAAAATTATAATATACGATACATTAAATGATTTTTCAGTATGACTTAGAACTGGTTTTAATCCAGCGAATATTAATCGGTTTCGAAGCCATACTGAACAGTATTTTACTAGTCATACTATACCCCAACCTTATTTATACACATTGCAATTTCCCTCCCTCCCTTGGTATATATAAACAAACAGGGATGGAACAATTGACGAAAAATGTTATGAACTTAATTCTGCCAATAATAAAATTGGACAGAAAGAAAATGAGAGTAGAAATATCCAAGGAGGGAGGGGTCATTGGGCTGTTTATTTCACTAGTCCCCAAAGTTTTATAATAAAGTTATCTTATTCATTGGCTTAACAACTTTGGGGACTTTAATGAATTTTGATTAGTTGGTTGATTAAGTTAAGTGTCCAAACGTGTTAACCTCTAATTGTAATCTAGTTGTAAGTTTTAATTTGGTGTATTATCAATGGAGATGTACATCAATTTATCGGTCATTGTCTTATCCCTTTAGATCCCTGATAAATATCAGAAAAACAAGGATGAAAACATTCATAAAATCAACGCTCTGTACTGAACAATTGTAGAGTGTCAGAACTAAATAAGCATGATACTGTTTAAAGACGCTTCGAAACCGATTAATGTCCGCTGGATTAGAACCGGTTTTCAGTCATACTGAATTATGTATAGAATCGTATTAAAGACAATTTTTCCTTTAGATAAACAATATATATAGATAATAGCTGTAAATACATGATACATAATATAAGAATTACCTTTACAAAAATTTATTTCAGCTATGATGAAAGACAATTCCCAGAGAGGGCCAAAATTTCTGGATTCTATTTTGTATCTCACTAAGAATTTACTTTTGTTTAAAATAAGTGCGCATTTATAAACTTTACATAAAAAAAGATAAATAATTAATTTTTATTTCATTGATTATTTATCTTTAATATCATGCACAGTTTACATAAAGATTATATATATTAATTATCATTTGATATCTCACATTAATTAATTAACATTGTATTCAATTCACACTTTCAACAAACTTTCTACCTCCACAAACAAAACTAAACTAAACCAAGCGCTGGCTGTCCATAATGTACTGTACCGAGCTGACCGAAAACCAAACTAAACAGCGCTGGTTGACTATAATCTGACCTAAACGTACTGTCCCGCCCTCTAATCTATTTGCTGCACACCCTCTCATACCATTAAACGTTTACAAATATTTACAATTATATATAAGTGTATGATCAGATATTGCAAAAAAAGATTTTTGTTGAGGCAAAACTCATAAAAGTAGTCGTTTTACGGCCTTCTTAGAGAAATACAATATTGTAGAACTTGTCAGCACGGACCATAATTGACTTATGGTGGAAATGGCGTTTTTCTGTGGCAAAAAAAATCGAATATTTTTAACTCCTAAAAGTGGACTTGGGCGTCATTTTTCGGACATGACATGAAACTACTTTTTCCTTGAACTTTTAAAGCCCAACAAAAGTTGTTATTAGTAGCATCCACCTAGGACGCACCATTACAGCGGTAGTGGGATATATAAGGAACTTTTTTTAGTCTTTAGAAAAAAAATATATTTTAAAGTAAAAGGCAACCAAATTATTTTTGCGCTGTAATTGATCTATGTAAAATCTTTCCCTAGCAATCTCTCCCCCCCCATTTTACACATGAAAAAGTAAATTGTTCACCCAATTGTGCCATTTTTAGGTAAATTACTGATCAGCCATATAAATATAAAATGCTTACTTGTGTCAGCATTCTACAACAATATTGTCTGACCTATCCTCAGACAATTATAGTAAAAGTTGCTCATTTCAGAAGAATTGAAGAAAAAGTATCATTTGATATATAAGCCAAACAAGCAATAATTTATAAAGATTGCTTATAAGTAATATTCCTATAAAAAGTCCCCAAATTTGTTAAACCAACGAATGAGATAATGTTATTATAAAACTTTGGGGACCAGTGTAATAATTAGCCCATTGTCTCCTCTATCTTAGGACAGTGTAGTTATAGACTTTAGGTACGCATTTCCTACTTTAGGTACTTATCCTCAACTAAGTACGACATCAGGATGTAGCAACATTAGCGAGGCTGGCCTTGAGGGCTAAAACAATGATATCCCTGACAGCAAATGACTCAACCAAGAATCTTGCAGGACAGTATCAGTTAATTTTATCAGGGAGGGAGTGAACATTGGGTTCTTAATTACACTGGTCCCCAAAGTTTTATAATGACATTTTCTCATTTGTTAGTTTAACAATTAACTTTGGGACTTTTAATAAAAGTATGATTAGTTGAGTGTTCAAACATTTTAACTACTAAATTTAATCTACAGAAGGGGTAATTTTTTGTGCCATCATTGGTTATGTACATATATTCATCATTCATTATCTTATCCCTTTTGTATCCCTGAGTATCATTTCATATAATGCTATTTTGTTCAGGGATCTAAAGGGATAAGACAAGGGCAGATAAATTGTTGTTGTATATCCCTAATGATGATACACAAAATTAATGCATCTGTAGAATAATAAGTGGTTGAAATGTTAGACCACTCAACTTTATGAACCAATAATAACACAATAAATGTTTCCAAAGTTGGCAAGCCAACGATCAAGAAAACGTTATTATAAAACTTTCGGGAGTAGTGTATTAAAAAGCCCATGGTTCCTTTCCCTCCCTGTATTTTGTTTTTTGCTAGTGGTTACTCTACTAGAAGCCTCTCATAGGGGAGGGGGGAAGGGTGAATCAACTTTAACTTTCAATTTTTGGTCTATAAAGAAAAGGTAAAAAGCATCTTCCCAGGACCTATGAGATGCTACATTGTATAGGAGAACCATACTGGATCAGAGGTTAGAGAGATCCTATTGTGTTGAAAGACAAACTGACACTCTCATATAGACATCCTGTTACTTTTATATACGAAGAAACAAATATATGAATTGTTACTTCAATATATAGATAGATTACCATTACCATTACCTCGTAAGGGGGGGATTCCTCTTCGATTTAAGGGATCCTTTAGAGAATATAGAGCATCATCCATGTGTAATGGGATGCAATACTCTAACACCCAAGGATATTAGGTTAAGTAATATCCATCAGACAACCAACCCTTTAATTGTATGACCTTTGTATGAGAAGTCCTATCTGTGCATGGTATTTAGTTGCTGCACCTGTTTATGGGCCAAGGCTTTCCCCCTGCTCTTACTATTCATGTAAAGCACCTGACAGAGCAGCATTAGGAACCATTTTTAATGTCTATTGTTATGATGCTGGATCGGCCTGAGATTTGAACCTTGCACCTCCTTGGCGACAAGCAGATTTGCTATGTGTTGAGCCACAATTGCGGTTACTTAAATTGATAGATAGTAAAGTTTAAGTTTTAAAAGGAAAACTAAAAATTTATATAGTTGAAGAAAAAAAATGTTGCATTGTATCGTTTTAGATTTAGTATTTTTCTAGATATTCACATTTGTGGTTAAATTTATGAGCATTTTAAAAGGTTTGCCATTATTGTGGCTGAAGAGAAAACAATAAAGTTATGATTTTCTGCTTTTATACCAAAACACAAAATTTTAGAGTAGAGAAGAGTAGTTTAAATATCTTTAAAAAATGCTTTATGTGAAAAATTAAGATAACTCTTTTATAAAAAAATCTTTAAATTTCAATAGTAACCCATTAGTGACAAACCGGTTTTATCGCCCAGTTACCGAAAACCAAAAAAAATCCAGTTCCCAGTTTCTTAATTGCATCATTCTCAGTATGAATCCCCCCTCTACTACCCTGGTTTTCATTTCCCCCTGGAGCAGGCAATTTTGCTTACTTCCGTTTGCCGGTATAGCTCAACAAAATTTGAAAACCAAGAAAAACGAGATGATTTCAAAATACCCCTCCTAACTTTTTTGTTTATGTAGTAAAGTTGCTGATTTTTTTCGTGAAATTTAAAATTTATTGGCAACTACATCCATTTGTGAATTGTTTTTATTCAAACTATTATTTTTTATACAGTATGACCCACGAAAAAGTATTTTTTAGGGTGTAGAGCCCTTATTTCTTAATGTATCATTAAAAGTAGCAATTGTCCTTGTTCACTGTACAGTTCCACACAAGCATATATAAAAATATTTTATTTTATCTCCATTTACACCAGAGATTTTTAGTGCTAATGTTTTGAAAAAGTGACTGAGAAAAATATTTTTTTTGTTTTTTTAGAATTTTAGAACTGAAGAATGTTATACAAAGAAAACAAGTTAACTAATTATTTCTTTTTTATTCCACCAAAAAATATCAATTTTTAATGACAAAAAATACTACTAAATGAATTGACTATTTGCAAATTTCAAGCTATTTACTTACCCTTATTTATGAAAAGGATTAATTATGACTAATTATGACAGTTGCTCCACCCCTTTTTCTGACATCTCAATCCCTTAATAGGGGTTTAATTAAGCTTTTTAGATTATTTTCTTTATAACTTTTTTATTATTAAAGTTAGGATTATGAAACAAAAACAATTTTCCTTTTAAATTCATAAAGATATATTTGGTTTTTCAATCTAAAACAATTTTGCCTTATAGGTTTGTTATTCAAAATATCATTAAGCTAAAAAGACTCAAAAAATATGTATAAAAAAATGCTTTTAACTTAAAACCTAAATTTTTTATTTCATTTTTGTATAAAGTTTCTGCTAGTAACAAAAATAAAAGGATTTCTACCTTAATTTTGGTAAAAAAGTTGTTTCATGTTAAAAGTTACTTTTTGCTGAGTCACTTTTTCAAAACTTTAGCTCTAAAAATTTCCGGTGCTTATGAAGGAAAAAATTTAAATTTTTACATATGCTTGTGTGGAAATGTACAGAGAACATGGACAAATGCTACTTTTAATGATAATTAAAAAATAAGGGCTGTACACCCTAAAAAATACTTTTTTGTGGGTCATACTGTATGATTTTTGTATTGTTTTTTTACGTGCTATATAGGTCCGCCTTGGCACGAGTACAGATACCTGCAAGTTTTATTGCCCAGGTCAGCATGAGTAAAGATACCCGTCAACATATAGATATCAACGTTTTAAAACTCCTAGCAAATGGGCCTTTTGAACCGAAAAGGGTGGCACCTATAGCCAAAACACTAAATGTGATAAAAATCGTTTCATATTTTACTTGTAGATAAATTACATGAGGTTATGTAGTTTTCAATTACGGATCGAATCGTAGTGTAAAAATGGACGCCAGATTCGGAATCTCCGACCCCAAATTGTGTGGAAAAAATGTCTTTAATTTTTCATATAGGCCCTATGGGAGCTATAATATCAAAAAACATTTTTTGTGACGTTGAGGGTGGTCCTTTGTCATTTTTTCACAGTTCTTGATTAAGATGCTTTTGCAGTAAAAGAATATTTTTTAATGATGTAGCTTAAAATACAAAGAAAAAAAACCTTTTTATTTGACAACAAAATCTATAAAGAATTTTATTTATAAAACATTTAATTACCTACAAATTATAGATAGATTATGAGTTTATATCTTAATCTGTCCATCAGATTGAAGGATTATAGAAATATTATCAGAGATATTGAAAAAGACCTTTTTTAAGTGTAATGTATTTTATTACAGAGAACAAGGTTGTATAATTATTTTTTTTGTATTCATTCTTGTTGTATCAGAAAATCAGAAAACCCAGTTTATTCTGAATCCCCCTGCATATTGTGACATGTTTATATGAAAAGAAAATTATATTTCTTAACAGCAAATATTACCCTTGATGTCTTCATTCAAAAATAGTTATAAAGTTCTTTGTCTGGTTTTCAGCGGTTTTAAGACTTAAAATAAATTTTAAATCATCAAGAGGTGTATTATATCTATAAATATCATGTGCTGATTCCTGCTTTTGTCTCAGATAAAAAATGTCCAAAATTGACCCACCCTAATGTATAAACATGAGTCTAGGGGTAAATATACACAATTAGTAAAAAAAAGATCATGGTCCTTTGTTATTAAACATGGCAAGAGATGGGCCAACTGAAATTACATGGATACTGATAAAAATAAAAACCTGTTTTTAACTTTGTTATTGTATTTATATTAAATGAATGATATGTCTTATTTTATCAATTTCTTGTAACTAAACAATGGTTTGATTAAACCAGCTACTTTGTCAAAAAGCTTAGTTTTAGCATAAGAAGGAAAAAAGACAAATAACCGCACATTTATATAATCAAAAAAAAAATTTCCAATCTTTGCTTGAGATTTGGATTGCAGAAATAGCCATTTTTAGGAAATGAAAGCACATTTTTTCTGTATTTTTAATATATTATTAATGAGATAATTTTAAGGTTTGAAAAAAACAAGCTTATTTGGCTACCATACCAAATCATACAATTTTTTGAAAAATTACTTGTAAGCAACCAATGAAAAATTTTGCTTGTTTGGCTTATATAAAAAATCATGCTATTTTTTGATAAATTACTTTTAAAGGACACCTGCAAGAAATACCACACTTTAACTGCTGAAAGACTGCCACAATTAGACCCATTACCCCAAATTTAAAGCCTTTAGCTTTAACAACAAAAAAGTTCTAGGCATTTCAAAATAGCATTTTATGTACAATGAAAATTTTGAAAGATTTTCAATGCTCATAAAAGAAAAAACAATATTAAATTACGTCACCTAGACTCAATATTATATCCTTATCTTTGTCAGAAACTTAGATTGCCAGTAACTGATTACATTTTTTCAATAAAAACACCACATTTCATAGTTAAAATCTATGAAAAAATCTGATTTAAATTGCATTTGTAAACAAAAATCATAGGGTAAATAAAGGGGAAAAATTATACAAGCTCAGCTGTGATTGGTTTCTTAGCTGATTCAGCCTTCTGATTGGCTACCGTACACTCAGTACAATGCAAGTTAAACATAATTTTTTTCAATGATTTTGACTATAAAAATGGGTATTTTTATTGTAAAAATATAATTAGTTACTGGCAACCTAATTTTATGACAAAAATAAGCTTATAATTTTGTTTCTAGGCCACGTAGTTTAATTTCAAAATTTCTAACATTAGTATTAAAATTCTTTCAAAATTTTCATTGTACACAAAATGTCATTTTGAAATGCCTAGAAATCTTTTGTTATAGAAGCTGAAGGCTTCAAATTTGGGGTATTGGGTCTACTTGTGGCAGTCTTTCAGCAGTTAAAGTGTGATGTTTCTTGCAGGCTTCCTTTAAGCAATCATTCACAATTATTGCTTATTTGACTTACATACCAAATCATGAAATTTTTTTATAAATTACTTTTAAGCAATCAATGAAAAATTTTTCTTATTTGGCTTGTATACCAAATCATGCATTTTTTTTGGTAAATTACTTATAAGCAATCAATGAAAGATTTTGCTTATTTGGCTTATATACCAAATCATGCTATTTTTTGTTACATTACTTATAAGCAATCAATGAAAGTTTTGGCTTATTTTTCTTATATACAAAATCATGCAATTTTTTGGTCATTTACTTATAAGCAATCAATCAATATAAATGCTTATTTGGCTTATATACCAAATCATGCAAATTTTTGGTAAATTACTTATAAGCAATCAATCACAATAAATGCTTATTTGGCTTATATACCAAATCATACATTTTTTTGATAAATTACTTATAAGCAATCAATGAAAGTTTTGGCTTAGTTGGCTTATATATCAAATCATGCAATTTTTTCATAAATTACTTACAAGCAATCAATTACAATAAATGCTTACTTGGCTTACATACCAAATCATGCTATTTTTTTTATAAATTACTTATAAGCAATCAATCACAATAAATGCTTATTTGGCTTATATACCAAATCATGCAGTTTTTGATAAATTACTTATATGCAATTAATCACAATAAATGCTTATTTGGCTTATATACCAAATCATGCAAATTTTTGGTAAATTACTTATAAGCAATCAATCACAATAAATGCTTATTTGACTTGTATACCGGATCATGCATTTTTTTGGTAAATTACTTATAAGCAATCAATGAAAGTTTTGGCTTAGTTGGCTTATATATCAAATCATGCAATTTTTTCATAAATTACTTATAAGCAATCAATGAAAGTTTTGGCTTATTTGGCTTATAAACAAAATCATGCAATTTTTTGGTAAATTACTTATAAGCAATCAATCACAATAGATGCTTACTTGGCCTACATACCAAATTATGCTATTTTTTGATAAATTACTTATAAGCAATCAATGAAAGTTTTGGCTTATTTGGCTTATATACCAAATCATGCATTTTTTTGATAAATTACTTATAAGCAATCAATGAAAGTTTTGGCTTAGTTGGCTTATATATCAAATCATGCAATTTTTTCATAAATTACTTACAAGCAATCAATCACAATAAATGCTTACTTGGCTTACATACCAAATCACGCTATTTTTTGATAAATTACTTATAAGCAATCAATGAAAATTTTAGCTTATTTGGCTTATAAACAAAATCATGCAATTTTTTGGTAAATTACTTATAAGCAATCAATCACAATAAATGCTTACTTGGCTTACATACCAAATCATGCTATTTTTCGATAAATTACTTATAAGCAATCAATGAAAGTTTTAGCTTATTTGGCTTATAAACAAAATCATGCAATTTTTTGGTAAATTACTTATATGCAATCAATCACAATAAATGCTTACTCGGCTTACATACCAAATCATGCTATTTTTTGATAAATTACTTATAAGCAATCAATGAAAGTTTTGGCTTATTTGGCTTATAAACAAAATCATTCAATTTTTTGTTAAATTACTTATAAGCAATCAATCACAATAAATGCTTATTTGGCTTATATACCAAATCATGCATTTTTTTGATAAATTACTTACAAGCAATCAATCACAATAAATGCTTATTTGGCTTACATACCAAATCATGCTATTTTTGACAAATTACTTATAAGCAATCAATGAAAGTTTTGACATATTTGGCTTATATACCAAATCATGCATTTTTTGATAAATTACTTATAAGCAATCAATGAAAACTTTGGCTTATTTGGCTTATATACCAAATTATGCAATTTTTGTTATAAATTTCTTATATGCAATTAATCACAATAAATGCCTTTTTGGCTTATATACCAAATCATGCAATTTTTTTATAAATCACTTATAAGCAATCAATGAAAATTATTGCTTATTTGGCTTATATACCAAATCACGCAATTTTTTTGATAAATCACTTATAAGGAATCAAGCACATTTGTTTCTTATTTGGCTTATATCATCCAAATCTTCTCTTTTTTTCATAAACTGCTTACAGGAAGGAAGGGATTAATTATTACTCCTCCTCCTTTTTCTTCAATTCATCTTATATAAGCCACTTTTACTATAAATGACTGAGTATTTATTTACTCCACCCTCATTTAACTCACAAGTCAGACCAAATTGTTGTTGAATGCTAATATAAGTAAGCAATTAGTATTTTTATGGCTTATCAGTAATTTACCACAAAAATGGCTCAATGGCACATTTAAGTAAGCCAAAAAAAATGTTAATTGCTTACTTACACGGATTGGGATTACTAGGGTCAATTTATTTAAATAAACAGCAAATATTTTTTCCTTTAGCATTTTTAAAATTCACTTCATCATGCTCCTGTTGACTTATAAAGTCTTAAAAAGTGTGGATTTGGATTGTCCATTGAATGTAGATAGGTTTAGGCACCTTAACTGTCCAATTTGGTCAATTTGGAGCAATATTAGAAAGATTTACATGAAGATACTTGAAATTTGCTCTAAAATAACTAATTTTTTATTTTAACTTTTTGCTGTGTAAAAGATGATTTTACAACAATACTTTGAAAAAAGATATCTCAAAAAGTATTAGAGCTAGAAAAATGTTAGAGACCTTTTTAGAAAGCTCCAATATCTATCATTTCAACTGTAATGTGAGCGAATTTGCATGATAAACATGAAAGGCAAAATAAGACAATAAAGCAGGTTAGGTGAAGGTGGTCTAAAAATATAAGTAAAATTTGATCACCAAAAGTAATTTTAAAATTTTCTACTATGGGAAGGTACTAACTCAATTTAGGGAAAGCAAGTTCTGAACTCACCATAAGGTCCCAGTACATCCTGTGTAAACCATTTCTGCGGGGGTTTTTTTCTAACCTAACACGCCTTCGGGTGGGGTGTGCCCATTCTCCTCTCAACTCCTTCATTTTTATGACGTCACATTAGACAGACACATAATTCTATGATACAATATTTAACATTACGCCCTTTACACGCCTCTAAGGGCACTTTAAGTGGGGTCGACCCCAGAGAGAGAGGGGGGACATTTGACTGTTTATTACACTAGTTTTATAATAATATCTTTGGGGACATTAGTGAATTTTGATTCATTAAGTTAAGTGTTCAAACGTTTCAACCACTAATTTTAATATACAGAAAGGGTGATTTTGTGAAACATTATTGGGGATTTACATAATATTATCGGCCATTGTCTTATCCCTTCTAGATTCCTGGGTCAAGTTTTTACTATTTATTTATTTTTAAGGATTAAAAAGTAGAATTTTTTTTGGGAGTAAGTTTTTTTCTAGAGGCGATTTCTCTTACAAAGGGTTATGGTACCCTCCCTCAAAATAGTTATAAAACTTCCTAGGACATATGGGAAGATTTACTGTAAAGAAAAGAATAATTTAATGTTAATAGCTATCTATTACGTAAGGCCATCCATCTGTAATGTTTTTGTTTCTACTAACCTGGGCAGAATTATGTATATTGTTATTCTGTCATGTTTTTGTTTCTACTAACCTGGGCAGAATTATGTATATTGTTATTCTGTAATGTTTTTGTTTCTACTAACCTGGGCAGAATTATGTATATTGTTATTCTGTAATGTTTTTGTTTCTACTAACCTGGGCAGAATTATCAAACTAATGAATACCATACACAGGGGGGTGGCTACAGACAATCTAAATATAGATAGGTGGATAGATAGATTGATAGATAGATAGATTGATAGATAGATTGATAGATAGATTGATAGATAGATTGATAGATAGATTGATAGATAGATTGATAGATAGATTAATAGATAGATTGATAGATAGATTGATAGATAGATTGATAGATAGATTGATAGATAGATTAATAGATAGATTGATAGATAGATTGATAGATAGATTGATAGATAGATTAATAGATAGATTGATAGATATATTGATAGATATATTGATAGATAGATTGATAGATAGATTGATAGATAGATTGATAGATAGATTGATAGATAGATTGATAGATAGATTGATAGATTGATAGATTGATAGATAGATTGATAGATAGATTGATAGATAGATTGATAGATAGATTGATAGATAGATTGATAGATTGATAGATTGATAGATTGATAGATAGATTGATAGATAGATTGATAGATAGATTGATAGATTGATTGATAGATAGATTGATAGATAGATTGATAGATAGATTGATAGATAGATTGATAGATAGATTGATAGATAGATAGATAGATAGATAGATAGATAAATAGATAGATAGATAGATAGATAGATAGATATATAGATAGATAGATAGATAGATAGATAGATTGATAGATAGATTGATAGATAGATTGATAGATAGATTGATAGATAGATTGATAGATAGATTGATAGATAGATGGATAGATAGATGGATAGATAGATCGATAGATAGATTGATAGATAGATGGATAGATAGATCGATAGATAGATTGATAGATAGATTGATAGATATATTGATAGATATATTGATAGATATATTGATAGATAGATTGATAGATAGATTGATAGATAGATTGATAGATAGATTGATAGATTGATAGATTGATAGATAGATTGATAGATAGATTAATAGATAGATTGATAGATAGATTGATAGATAGATTGATAGATAGATTAATGGATAGATTGATAGATATATTGATAGATATATTGATAGATAGATTGATAGATAGATTGATAGATAGATTGATAGATAGATTGATAGATAGATTGATAGATTGATAGATTGATAGATTGATAGATAGATTGATAGATAGATTGATAGATAGATTGATAGATAGATTGATAGATAGATTGATAGATTGATAGATTGATAGATTGATAGATAGATTGATAGATAGATTGATAGATAGATTGATAGATAGATTGATAGATAGATTGATAGATAGATTGATAGATAGATTGATAGATAGATTGATAGATAGATTGATAGATAGATTGATAGATAGATTGATAGATAGATTGATAGATAGATAGATAGATAGATAGATAGATAAATAGATAGATAGATAGATAGATAGATAGATATATAGATAGATAGATAGATAGATAGATAGATAGATAGATAGATAGATAGATAGATAGATAGATAGATAGATTGATAGATAGATTGATAGATAGATTGATAGATAGATTGATAGATAGATTGATAGATAGATTGATAGATAGATTGATAGATAGATGGATAGATAGATGGATAGATAGATCGATAGATAGATCAATAGATAGATTGATAGATAGATGGATAGATAGATAGATAGATAGATAGATAGATTGATTGAAAGATAGATAAATAGACAAAGAGATAGATAGATAGATACCTTGATAGCATCGATGATAGTTTGAATATCATATTTCCTATCACACAAATTGACCAATGTATTTGTCATCCTAAACAAGTGAACAAGATATATTGGGGGTATAGTCCCATTCGTGACATTCCCTCTTAAGGGGCGTTTCATCATATTTTTGTATTTCTAGCCCCTGCAGGGGTTCTAACCCTGCAGGGCCAATTGCCAAGAGCTACTATGAAAATACGATTAAATGCAATCAAAATACAATTGGGATGTTTTTAAATCAACGAATAAGAAAACGTTGTTATAAAACTTTGGGGACTACTGTAATAAAGATCCCAATATCCCCTCCCTCCATGGGCATATTTAGTACCTGAGAGGATTACCTTGTAAGGGCAGGATTCTCCTTCGATTTAAGATATTATCTAGAGAATCCAGAGCATCATCCATGTGTAATGGGATGCGATACTCTAACACCAAAGGTTATTAGGTTAATTAACAGCCATCAGACAACCAACCCTTTCATTGCACGACCTTTATCTGAGAAGTCCTAACTTTGCATGGTAGTGAGTTGCGCCTGTTTATGGGCAAAGGCATTCCCCCTACTCTTACTATTAATGTTGTGCACCTGACATAGCAGCCGCATAAACCATTTTAACGTCTTTGGTTATGACGCGATGTCAGTCTGAGATTCGAAACTATCGCCTTTCCTGCGACGAGCGAATCCGCTACGTGCTGAGGGTTTACCTGAGAGCATAGTCGTTCATGCCAAGATTGAAACAAGTGGCATGGAACTCATCAACAGCTGCAAAGTAACATTTCTTATGGTGTCTAAACATTTAAAGAGATTATGAAGTAACATTTCTTATGGTGTCTAAACATTTAAAGAGATTATGAAGTAACATTTCTTGTGGTGTCTAAACATTTAAAGAGATTATGAAGTAACATTTCTTGTGGTGTCTAAACATTTAAAGAGATTATGAAGTAACATTTCTTGTGGTGTCTAAACATTTAAAGAGATTATGAAGTAACATTTCTTGTGGTGTCTAAACATTTAAAGAGATTATGAAGTAACATTTCTTGTGGTGTCTAAACATTTAAAGAGATTATGAAGTAACATTTCTTATGGTGTCTAAACATTTAAAGAGATTATGAAGAAACATTTATTGTGGTGTCTAAATATTTAAAGAGATTATGAAGTAGCATTTTTTGTGGTGTCTAAACATTTAAAGAGATTATAAAGTAACATTTATTGTGGTGTCTAAACACTTAAAGAGATTATGAAGCCATGTTTAAATAGGGATGACAACAAACAAAAAAGTGAAGCTCTAAAACAGTAGGACAAACATACATTAACAACGAGTGCCAGAACTGAAAAATCAAAACATGCATAAGTGTTGAATAAAAATTGTAAGTAAATTTGTTGAAACTGCTGAAATACAGGATGATATTTTTTATCGGGGCCATTTTTTAAATAGTAGAGGTAACACCTTCTAAAATATTTTCTTGGATCCCTGGGAAACTTTATTGTAAAGGAGAACCATATTGGTTCAGTGGTTAGTGAAATCTTTCAATAAAAACAGACATACATTAAGATATAAGGGCTAGAGGCTACGCCCCTTTAGGCCTGCCAGGGAGGGGTGAAGTTTAATTCCCACCACAAAATCATATATATAGGCATGAGTTGCTTATAGAACTTACTCTTTAAGAGGAACATTATCATGGAGGACATGGTTAGCTTCATCACCATCAACATCACCATTGGCAACTGTCAGAACTAGATTCACCAAATCTTGAACTGTTTGCATCATAAACTAAAATAAATATAGACAGTCAAGATTATTCCAGGAATCTAAAAGGATAAGAAATTGACCAATAAATTGTTGTACATCCCAAATGATGATAAAATTACCCCTTTTGTAGATTGAAATTAGTGGTTGAAACTTTTGAACACTTATGAGCCAACCAATCAAAATTTAGCAGTCCCCAAAGTTGTTAAGCCAATGAATAAGAAACGTTATTATAAAGCTTTGGGGACTAGTGTACAAAAAAGCCCATTGTCCCCTCTCGCTCTGAGAGAATTCTATTATTGGAACAATTCATCCACTTTATTGGTTAAACAGTGTACACTTTTGTTATAAAAGGGCAGTTATTTGTTGAATTAACCATATGACAAGTCAGCTTTATATCAGGTATATAAAGGAATAAGAAATTGACCGATAAATTGATGTGCATCCACAATGATGATAAAATCACCCCTTTTGTAGATTGAAATTAGTGGTTGAAACGTTTGAACACTAATGAGCCAACCAATCAAAATTTAGCAAAGCCCCCAAAGTTGTTAAGCTCATGAATAAAAAAACGTTAATATAAAACTTTGGGGACTAGTGTACAAAACAGCCCATTGTCCCTCTGAGAGAATAAAAGGGTATTTGTTTAATTAACCATATAACAAGTCAGCTTTATACAAAGGGATAAGACAATGGTTGATAAATCGATGTAGATCCCCAATGATGATACACATAGTAACCCCTTCTGAAGATTAAATCTTTTTTGGTTGAAACAATTAAACACTTAACTTAATTTACCAACCATTCAAAAGTCCCCAAATTTGCTAGGCCAGTGTATAAGAAAACGTCATTATAAAACTTTGGGGACTAGTGAAATATCCTCCTAAGATATGCGCTAATTTATGTTATGAACAAATTATGCCCTTATCTTCCAAAATCTGTACACAATCTCAACCAATGACATGTCTGGAATGTACCTCATCTATTATCTCTCTAGATCATATCTATTCTCTAGTATAAATTAAAACAATTAAACAATTAAAACTAATACCTTTCTGTTTGACTGAATCTTTGCCAATTCCATTCTAAAACAAAAAAAATCAACCTTTGATCAAAAATTTACAATTTTACAATTGAAGTGATATATTCAAAACAACATATTTTGTCTGAAAGTTTTATTAGAACTAGTCATTTAATTTACTGTATATTATTCTAGTTTTCAAAGTGGTTAGCTTTTGATAATGGATTTATTATTATTTGGATAAGGGGCTAAAGGCCAAGGCTAACAAAAGGCTATTAAAATTGTGATTTTATTTTAATATTCATGGAATATTGTCTATAATGCAATGCTATACATGATTTTTATGTATGGCTTAGAACCGGTTTTATCTAGCAGATATTAACTTACTGAGCTTGTTGCTTCTGGTCTGCTGGTACAGCTGGATCGCTGAGAACCCGGGTCAGGATCTCCACAGGAACCTCGGGGCCAGGAACTGCTGTACGTCCACAGGACAACCAGGAAGGTGGCACCTTGATAATATACAGGTAGTATTATCAGAGAAAAGAGGGATAAATTATATATAACACAGAGAGTGATCCTTGGGGTACACCATAAAATTATATATAACACTAAGAGTGATCCTTGAGGTACACCATAAAATTATATATAACACTAAGAGTGATCCTTGAGGTACACCATAAAATTATATATAACACTAAGAGTGATCCTTGAGGTACACCATAAAATTATATATAACACTAAGAGTGATCCTTGAGGTACACCATAAAATTATATATAACACAGAGAGTGTTCTTTGTGGTACACCATAAAGTTATACAGCATGACCCTCGAAAAAGTATTTTTAAGCATCTGCAGCCCTTATTTCTCAATGAATTATTAAAAAATGCATATGTCCTTGTTCTCTATAGTATTCCACGTAAGTAGATATAAAGATATTTTTTTTACCTCCATTAACACCGGAGATTTTTAGTGCTAAAGTTTTGAAAAAGTGACTGAGGAAAAAGTAACTTTTAACATGAAACGACTTTTTTAGCAAAATTAAGCTAGAAATCCTTTTATTTTTGTTACTAGCAGAAACTTTATACAAAATGAAATAAAAAATTTAGTTTTTGAGTAAAAAGCATTTTTTTACACATATTTTTTGAGTCTTTTTAGTTTAATGATATTTTGAAAAACTTACTTATTAGGCAAAATTGTTTAAGATTAAAAAACCAAATAAATCTCTATGAATATAGCAGGAAAATTGTTTTTGTTTCACAATCCTAACTTTAATAACAAAAAAGTTATAAAGAAAATAAAAATAAACATAATGATTTTTTAGTCTAAAAAGCTTAATTTACCCCCTATTAAATTATTGAGATGTCAGAAAAGTAGGCGGAGCAACTGTCATAATTAATCCTTTTCTATAAATAAGGGTTAATAAATAACCTAAAATTTGCAAATAATCAATTCATTCAGTAGTATTTTTTGCAATTAAAAATTTATATTTTTTGGTGGAATAAAAAAGAAATATTTAGTTAACTTGTTTTTCTTTGTGTCTCATTATTCAGTTGCCAGAAAAAACATAATATAACCATCCAAAAAATAAGAGAAACAAAAAAAAATTCTTTTTCTCAGTCACTTTTTCAAAACTTTAGCTCTAAAAATCTCCGGTGTTAACGGAGGTAAAAAAAATATTTTTATATCTACTTACGTGGAATACTATAGAGAACAAGGACATATGTATTTTTTAATAATTCATTGAGAAATAAGGGCTGCAGATGCTTAAAAATACTTTTTCGAGGGTCATGCTGTATATAACACAGAGAGTGATCCTTGAGGTACACCATAAAATTATATATAACACTAAGAGTGATCCTTGAGGTACACCATAAAATTATATATAACACTAAGAGTGATCCTTGAGGTACACCATAAAATTATATATAACACTAAGAGTGATCCTTGAGGTACACCATAAAATTATATATAACACTAAGAGTGATCCTTGAGGTACACCATAAAATTATATATAACACAGAGAGTGTTCTTTGTGGTACACCATAAAGTTATATATAACACAGAGAGTGATCCTTGAGGTACACCATAAAATTATATATAACACTAAGAGTGATCCTTGGGGTACACCATAAAATTATATATAACACTAAGAGTGATCCTTAAGGTACACCATAAAATTATATATAACACTAAGAGTGATCCTTAAGGTACACCATAAAATTATATATAACACTAAGAGTGGTCCTTGGGGTACACTATAAAATTATCCTTATATAAAGGTAACAGGATGTGTGTGTGTATTAAAAAGGTGGCATCTCAAATGATACACAAAACCACCCCTTGTGTGGATTACAATTAGTGGCTGAAATCTTTAGACACTCAACTTAATCAACCAGCTAATCAAATTACATAAACGCTCCCAAAGCCAACGAATAAGAAAATGATATTATTATAAACAGCCCAATGTCTCCGCCCTCCCTAATAAAAAATGTTGTTGTAATTATAATTTTATTTAATTATTTAAGTAAGTGTTTTGATTCAAAAGTCAAAGAGTAAAAGATAAGTTAAAATAAAATTGACATAGAAACTCAATTTTTTTTCATTTATTTTTTAAGAATTGTCTTATCTTTGAAATAACAAATAATTACGTCTTTTTAAACAAATATTAGGTTTACTAAACAATATTTTTTTTTGGAAATAAATATAGAGAGAGGTGACAATGGACTGTAAATATATCTTCCCCCAATAAAAATCCCCTCCCTCCCTGTATTATCTCTATGCTGTCATGATAAAGGTGTCCAATCTTTTCCACCAATAATTTCAATCTACATAAGAGGAAGTATATGGGGGGGGGGGGGCAATGATTTATCATTTAGCGAGCTCTAGCAGAACATAAAATATTTTCTTTTAAACCTATGTTAAGATCAGATGTTGATAAAAATCTAAAAGGCCTCTTGGAGAGGTGGAGGTAACCTCCCTCAAAATAGTTACAAACCAGCCCAGGACCTATGTAATCCTACACTATAAAGGAGAACCTTCCGTACAGACACACAGACACAGTTCCTGTTACTTAATTATAAGGACTAGTGGCTGCGCCCCTAGCATCTAGGGGCTCTATGTTCGAAGGAATATGGAAGGTTAGAAAAATATCCAGACTTTATATAAGTATGTAATAGCCTAAAACCATCCCTGAACCATTAAGAATTTTCCATAAAAAGGAGGACCATATCGGTTCAGCAGTTAGCGAGATCCTTCCCTACAGACAAAAATAGCTTACTACTTTATATTATAGGATTGTCTTATCCCCTTAGATCCATGATTGATCAGACCAGGACATGATTGCAACAGTATCCAAACTTTTCCACCAATATTAAATTGTTACCGGCACAGGATTGATATCTGCCATGGACTCTCCCTGGAACATTCCAACTGGCATCTTACTTATACTCATGTCACCTGACAATAGATTTATTATTATAGATGGATAATTCCAACTGGCATCTTACTTATACTCATGTCACCTGACAATACATTTATTATTATAGATGGATAACAAACAGGGAAAGAGATAAAGGAGACAATTGGGCTTTTTTAATACACTAGTCCCCAAAGTTTTAAAATAACGTTATCTTATTTGTTGGACTGGTTTAAATCTTATAATTGTTCATTTTTGTATCCGCGGAAAGCTATTTATAATACGCTGCAAGAAATAACTATTCCCTCATAGTATCTTATCAAGCATAGAACCAATCTCCCCCCCCCCCCTCCCTCTCTTAATCTTATAATTATACATTTTTATATTCGTAAGAAAAGGTATTAATATGATGCTAGACATAATTTTTCAGTATGGCTGATAAATAGTTCTAATCCACCGGATATTAAGCAGTTTTAAAGCAATACGGGAATAGTTATTTCTCGCATTGTATTATAAACAACTTTCCGCGGATATAGAATGTACAATTATAAGATTTAGACCAGTTTTTTTAGCCCCGAGGTGCCAAAGACTGGTTTGAATCTTATGATTATACATTTTTATATTCATAGAAAGCTATATATAATACGATGCTAGACATAGTTTTTTCATATGGCTTATCCACTGGAATTGAATGAATATGAGAAAGAGTTTTACCAAATTGGCAGACAGTGCTGGTGTTGGTCTCCTTCTTAACAATCTTATACTGCTCCTCTAGAGTTTCTTTCTCCAGGTCTTCTTTATCAGAATCTTCCAGCCACTTGAATAAAGGATTATTTTAGTAATGAGTTCCAGGGATCTAAAGGGATAAGATAGTGGTCAATAAATTGATGTACATTCACAATGATTATAACCAAATTATCCCTTCTGTAGATTACGATTAATGGTTGAAATGTTTTTAACACTCAACTTAACAAACTAACCAATCAAAATTGACTAAAAGACCGTAAAATTATTTAGTTGATCAATAAGAAAATGATAGGTCCCCAAAGTTTAATGATAACATTTTCTTATTTATTTCTTATTCATGCCACAAGGTCTGCTGTCCCTGCTGCCAGCGTGTTCTATTAATGTCTGCTGCAAGAACTCTGTAATTTGTGGCTCCGATTACCACACTAGCAAGCATAGGAGGAAGTTGTGGCATTACATGGATCTGTCTACTTTGCATGGATCTGTCTACTTTGCACGGATCTGTCTACTTTGCATGGACCTGTCTACTTTGCATAGATCTGTCTACTTTGCATAGATCTGTCTACTTTGCATGTATCTGTCTACTTTACATATTTCTGTCTACTTTGCATGGATCTGTCTACTTTGCATAGTTCTGTCTACTTTGCATAGTTCTAATGTCTGCTGCAAGAACTCTGTAATTTGTGGCTCCGATTACCACACTAGCAAGCATAGGAGGAAGTTGTGGCATTACATGGATCTGTCTACTTTGCATGGATCTGTCTACTTTGCACGGATCTGTCTACTTTGCATGGATCTGTCTACTTTGCATAGATCTGTCTACTTTGCATGGATCTGTCTACTTTGCATGTATCTGTCTACTTTACATAGATCTGTCTACTTTGCATGGATCTGTCTACTTTGCACGGATCGGTCTACTTTGCATAGATCTGTCTACTTTGCATGGATCTGTCTACTTTGCACGGATCTGTCTACTTTGCATGGATCTGTCTACTTTGCATAGTTCTGTCTACTTTGCATGGATCTCTCTACTTTACATAGATCTGTCTACTTTGCAGAGATCTGTCTACTTGGCATATAAATAAAATCAAATACCTTAATAGAGTAAACATCCCCAAGGAAAGTCTTTCTGGCAGGATCATAGTAGCAAGCATAGGAGGAGGTGGTGGCGTTGCTGGCGGTTGTGGCAAACACATTCATAGCATCATTACCACCATCAAGAAACCCCTTAACAACAACATATTTACATTATCCATTAAAAGACCAGTCTTTAATTCACATAGTAAAATTAATTTTAGCCTATGGGTTTTTTTTGAGTTTTATCTCAAGCATAAAATCAATGATTTTTTAACTACAAAAATACAAGTTGAAATTTGATTTTAGACAAAATAACCAAAATAATTTTCTAAAAAATGAATTTTTCATGGAGATCAGACTTTTGAAAATTTCTTCACATGTCTAAAATTTGTCTAAGACTAAGTATTTGAGCCAAGGATTAAGATGATGTTGTTATAAAACTTTGGGTACCAGTATAATTTATCCTCCAACGACCCCTCCATCCCTAGATATTTACCTCAAACATGGAACCAGATTCACAAGCTTCAATGTAGAAGACAAGCTTTCCATACCTGAGTTTATACAAGATTAGTTGTCATGAAAACTTATGCCTTTTTATACTGAAAATAGTTATTTCTCGCATTGTATTATAAACAGCTTTCCACGGATATAAAATGTACAATTATAAGATTAAAGTTTTTTTTAGCCCCGAGATGCCAAAGGCACAGGCTAAAAAACTGGTTTTGGTTTGGGTTTTGGATTGTTCATTTTTATATCCGTTGAAAACTGGATATAATACCATGCTAGACATAGCTTTTTCGTATGGATGAGAACCAGTTGTAATCCATCGGTTTCAAATGAATATGAGAATAGTTATTTCTCATATCGTATTATAAACGGCTTTCCGCGGGTATAGAATGTACAATTATAAGATTAAAACTAGTTTTTTTTAGCCCCGAGGTGCCGGAGACACCGGCTAAAAAAACTGGTTTTAATCTTATGATTGTACATTTCTATATTCGTAGAAAACTGGATATAATACGATGCTAGACATAGTTTTTTCGTATTCATGAGAACCGGTTCCTATCCACTGAATTCAAATGAATACGAGAAAAAAGATTCCTGTAAAGACATACAAACCTAGTGCCCTAGAATGATTAGACTTGATTAAATGAATATAAAGCATAGGAACCATTTTTATAGCATTACACTACCCATGTTAAAGTTTTTCATTAACTTTTTTGGACAGACAGACATATAAATGACTAGACATACAAACAGACAGGCTTTATTTATTAGGCTCATTTAGACAATTTCAAAACTGTATCTGACATAGCAGCAGTAGGTACAACAATTAACGACTTTAGTTATGACATGGTTTGTTTGTGTCCTAATATTCCTGAAGACTTTACATCTTTTTTGCAAACATTTCTGCATAGATCTGTCTACTTTGTATAGATAGAGACATTGTAGCTTAGTGGTAATGAAATGAGTTGCAGAAGGGGATAATTTGAGTTCAAGTCCCATGTGGCAACTCAAAATTCACACAACTTCCCCTTGTTGTGAAAGAAGAGGATTATTGAAAGGTTTGGATATTTATTATTCATGTGCACAATCAGTACAACCCTTATCCCAAGCTCCTCTATGGAAAGCATCATTCATTACGGTGACTTAATTTTTGACACCTGCCATACTCAGCGAGGATGAGGTCATAAAGAGTAGCTCCCCCGAGACAGCGGGCCAAGTCATAATGTAATTGAACGTGGAGCTTAAAAGCCCTAGTGTCTCGTTTCTTAGGTCCAAACACAAAGAAACAATGGCTACACACACACACAGACTTTTTATAGATCTGTCTACTTTTTGTCTATTTTCCACTTTATCGTCTACTTTGCACTTACTATCCTCTAAGGACTTACATTTTCTTTGCAAACATATCCTTGATAGCATCATGAAGGTCATCACTCTGAGTAGTAGTATATACAATTTCATTTTATACCCAATCATACTAGAAATCACAGAGTAGTAGTACATACAATTTCATTTTATACCCAATTATACTAGAAATCACAGAGTAGTAGTATATACAATTTCATTTTATACCCAATTATACTAGAAATCACAGAGTAGTAGTATATACAATTTCATTTTATACCCAATTATACTAGAAATCACAGAGTAGTAGTATATACAATTTCATTTTATACCCAATTATAATAGAAATCACAAGAATGACAAGGATGACAAAATCCATAATAGAAATGCCATCTGTCAGTGTGTCCATTTGTGATCCCACTAACAGCTGAACCAATATGATTCTCATTTACAATGTAGCTTCTCATAGGTCCTGGGAAGGTTTATAACTATTTTGGGGGAGTGTACTACAATCCTCTAAAGAAATATCACCCCTTAAAAATGAACTCCACCCCAAAATGTTTAATTTACTTTTTTTTCAAAAATAGAATTGAAAATTAGGAAAGGTCAAGGGGTGACTTCCCCTCACCTGAAGAACCCCTAGAGTCCTCTAGGGGCATATCAGCTAGTAAGACAAATAGGAACAAGTATAGGAAATGTTATGACTATATTATTGGTTTAAAAGTGTACACATTCTACTAATTATCTAGAATAGATAAATTCTAGTCATCCAATTCCTATTTTTAGATTGGATGACTTATTGTGATTGATTGACCCCAATGGATAAAAATATTGACATTGTATTTTCCTTGAGAATAGCTTGTCCAAACCCAAGTAGGCCCTAAAACAAATAACATATTTACAGATAGGGAGGAAAGGAAAAATTGATTAATTTGATTGATTGATTGTCTCTTAGTGTTTGGACCTGAGTTCTCCTAGATGGGATGTAATCTACTTTACTTGGATCTGTCTACTTTACATAGATCTGTCTACTTTGCACTTAACTCTCTATGTAGTTTGGATCTGTCTGCTTTGCCCTTATCACTCTACATAGTTTGGATCTGTCTACTTTGCCCTTATCACTCTACATAGTTCGGATCTGTCTACTTTGCACATATATCTCTATATAGTTTGGATTTGTCTACTTTGCCCTTATCTCTCTATGTAGTCTGGATCTGTCTACTTTGTACTTATCACTCTACATAGTTCGGATCTGTCTACTTTTCCCATATCTCTCTATGTAGTTTGGATGTTTCTACTTTGCACCTATCTCTTTACGTAGTTTGGATATGTCTACTTTCCCCATATCTCTCTATGTAGCTAGGATCTGTCTACTTTGCCCTTATCACTCTACAATACATAGTTCGGATCTGTCTACTTTGCACATATCTCTCTATACAATATAGATCTGTCTACACAAATTGAAAACCCTACCTTAGCACCATGGTCCGCAAAGTAGACAAAGACATGATCCTTCTCAGTTGACTTCAGAGTCTTTCCAGAGCCTTCATTGATCTCCTCACCTCGCAACACCTAACAAATCATCAGATTATTGTAAAATATGGAGTGAAATTCAAAATCTTCCTGCTTAAATAGATTTCCAGTTATGACTGTCCTAATCTAAACCTTTTTTGACATTGATAGAGGATAATTTTGAAATTGTACCAGCTTGGTTTAGAAATTTTATTGATCCTTACCTTTAAGAATAGATCAGGCCTGACAGCATTGCAGGTATAATCCTTGGGGACTCCAGCATAGACATCTGTTCCATTAGGATGATTGATAATTTTACCTATAAAGGACCAGTTATAACATCTCTATGCATAAAATATAGAGAGACTGTAGTTTGTATACGGATATGCATCATTGGGAAAATAAATGCGCCCTTCGTCTAAGTATGCCGCATAGCGTTTCTTATATTTAGATTCTTAAGATATTGGGACTTGTCATTCTTGGGTACTCCAGTATAAACATCTGGTCCATTGTGATAATTGATAATTTTACCTATAAAGGACAAGTTATAACTTCTGATACAGAAAAAGTCTTGTGCGACATCATAAAAATATTTCTAAATCCTAAATTTTTTTTAGGGGTTTCTCTTTCTTCTCTCCTTTTTAGATGCATTTTTAAGACGTCACACATAAATCTTTCTGTGTCTGCTTTTAAATTCCCTGGAGTTGGTTTTTCTAAATTACCCAGAGTTGGGTTTTTTCATTACCCTGAGTTGGTTTTTAAATTACTTGTAGTTGGGTTTTTAATAACCCAGAGTTGGGTTTTTTCATTACAAAAGTTTTTTAATTACCCAGAGTTGGGTTTTTAAATTATCTGGATATGGGTTTTTCAATCACTCTAAGTTGGGTTTTTAAATTAACCAGTGTTGGTTATCAAATTACCTGAAGTTTGGTTTTTTAATTACCCAGAATTAGGTTTTTAACTTATCCAGAGTTGGGTTTTTAACTTCAACGGTGTTAAATTTTAAATTACCCTGAGTTGGGTTTTTAAATTACCTGGAGTTGGGTTTTCTGGGTTGTTTGCAATATCATCATACATCATAACAATAATATGATCATCAGGAATACCATGGCTATGTACTAAACAATAATATGATCATCAGGAATACCATGGCTATGTACTAAACAATAATATGATCATCAGGAATACCATGGCTATGTACTAAACAATAATATTATCATCAGGAATACCATGGCTATGAACTAAACAATAATATGATCATCAGGAATACCATGGCTATGTACTAAATAATAATATGATCATCAGGAATACCATGGCTATGAACTAAACAATAATATGATCATCAGGAATACCATGGCTATGTACTAAATAATAATATGATCATCAGGAATACCATGGCTATGTACTAAATAATAATATGATCATCAGGAATATCATGGCTATGAACTAAACAATAATATGATCATCAGGAATACCATGGCTATGAACTAAACAATAATATTATCATCAGGAATACCATGGCTATGTACTAAACAATAATATTATCATCAGGAATACCATGGCTATGAACTAAATAATAATATGATCATCAGGAATACCATGGCTATGTACTAAACAATAATATGATCATCAGGAATACCATGGCTATGTACTAAAAAAACAGCCATAAACTTTTACAATAGATATAGAAGATTTAGATGCAAACTCTCTTAAGCAGCCAATAGGAAAATAGTTGAGGAACAATCCGTCCATATTATTGGTTAGAAAAATGGGTAGTTTTTTTCATTTCATTGATTCTGCTAGAAATTCCTTTTTAAGTTTGACGGATTATGGGGCAAGGTTATGAATTGTCAAAATTAGACTGGTACACACACACTCACACACACAGACTGGTACACATACACACACACATACATACATACATTTCCAATAGGAAAATAGTTGAGGAACAATCTAGCCATATTATTGGTCAGAAAAATGGGCAATTTTCATTTCATTTCATTTGTATAATGAGTCAGCTAAAAAAGTAGAATTTTAAAAATAACTTATTTCATTGCTTGTATAAACAAAATGAATGATATATTACAATAAATATACAAAAGTTAAAAAGGTTCTTCTGCTTGGAATCCCTTTTTAAGTTAAACAAGTTGTCAGGTCAGAATGTCCATCTAGATCTTCTGGTCTGACTTTTGTACAAAGTAACTATCTATTGTCAAAATTATGTCATTATAAAAATGGTACACATTCACGCATAGACTGGTACACAAACATACACACACACTCAGACTGGTACACAAACACAAACACACAGACTGGTACACAAACACACACACACATAGAATGGTACACAACACTCAGATTGGTACACAAACACTCACACATTTTGGTACACACACACATTCAGACTGGTACACACACACACATTCTGGTACACATACACAGAGACTGCTACACACACACACATAAAGACTGGTACACACACACCCCACACAGACTGGTACCAACACAAAAATATACTCAAAATGGTACACGCACACACACACCAACTTTTAGACTGGTACACAAGCACACACACAAAAAAACCACAAACACACACACAGAGTGGTACACAAGCACACACACTTATTTTGGAAATAATCGATTCCAGCAACTTTAATCCAATCTTTGGTAATTTGAATAAAATCCTTACCAACTTGATATGCATGGCAGACGTCAGCCTAAATAAACAGAAAATAATATTAGTTTTCAATACAACATTTGATGCTTTCCCTTAAAGTATCATGTCAAGCACTGACCCCCCACCCCTTATTTTAAGATATATTAAAAATAAAGGGAGGAGGGTGGTTTGCCGTTTTTTTGTTTATTACTTTAGGTTATACTAGGTGAAATTTTGTGGAGGGGAGGAGCAATTTTTTATAGGGGCAATTTCTATTAGGAGGGTGGTTGTACCCTCCCCCATAATAGTTAAAAACCTTTCCAGAACCTATGAAATAGATAGGTTGGGTTATATTTTATATTGTGTAGCTCTAAAAGGTTAGGGTTGGCATGCTCGGGTTAGGATAGAAAAAAAACAGGCGGCGAGGTTTCTAGGTATCTAGTTACCTAGGTATCCAGGTATCTGGATATCCAGGTTTTTTTTAGAAATCCAGGAATCTAGTATAATCAGGTATCTAGGTATAAAGGCATCTAGGTATCGAGGTATCCATGTATCTAGGTATCTAGTTTTCTAGGTATCAAGATATCTAGGTATTCTGGTATCCTGGTATCTAGGTATGTACCTAATGTCTATAGTTGTACCATCCATTGCTACCAGCCACTAGAACTAGATATCCAGGCATCTAGGTTTTTAGGTATGTACCTTATGTCTATAGTTGTTGCATTCATTGAAACCAGCTACTAGAACTAGGTATCTGGTATCCATGTATCTAGGTATCCAGGTATACATGTATCTAGTTATCTAGATATTCTAGTATCTAGATATCTAGGTATCTAGGTATTTACCTGATGTCTATAGTTGTACCATCCATTGCTACCAGCCACTAGAACTAGGTATCCAGGTATCTAGGTACCTAGGCATCTATCTATCTAGCTAAGTACCTAATGTTTATAGTTTTACCAGCCAATGCTACCAGCCACTAGAACTAGATATCTAGTTAGCTAGGTATCCAGATATCTAGGTATCTAGGTATCTAGGTATGTTCCTGGTGTCTATAATTGTACCATCCATTGCTACCAGCCACTAGAACTATGTATCTAGGTATCCATGTATCTAGGCATCTAGATATCCAGGTATCTAGGTACCTAGGTATCTATCTATCCACCTATGTACCTGATGTCTATAGTTTTACCAGCCATTGCTACCAGCCACTAGAACTAGATATCTAGTTAGCTAGGTATCCAGATATCAAGGTATTAGGTATTTACCTGATGTCTATAGTTGTACCATCCATTGCTACCAGCCACTAGAACTAGATATCTAGGTATCTAGGTATCCAGATATCTAAATATCCAGGTATCTAGGTATTTACCTGATGTCTATAGTTGTACCATCCATTGCTACCAGCCACTAGAACTAGATATCTAGGTATCTAGGTATCCAGATATCTAGATATCCAGGTATCTAGGTATTTACCTGATGTCTATAGTTGTACCATCCATTGCTACCAGCCACTAGAACTAGATATCTAGGTATCTAGGTATCCAGATATCTAGATATCCAGGTATCTAGGTATTTACCTGATGTCTATAGTTGTACCATCCATTGCTACCAGCCACTAGAACTAGATATCTAGGTATCTAGGTATCCAGATATCTAGATATCCAGGTATCTAGGTATTTACCTGATGTCTATAGTTGTACCATCCATTACTACCAGCCACTAGAACAGCCCAAAGCTCACCATCCTTGGAAAACATGAAATAATGAAGGGACAAACGAACAGAAAAAATTTATATAGCAAATGTTCAGTTGTCATAAAAAAATTAAAAGAAAGAGAGAAATATCTGCTATAAATCAAAGAATATAGCTGTCTCTAGTGCCCTAGCAAAATGGGGATAAATGTCAATGCTTTTGGCTTACATATTCTATTGACGTCATAGTAGACGGAAAGAGAAAGGGAAGGGGGAAAGAAACTCCCTAGAAAGATATGGGGTATAGGATATTATATAACGTCAATAGCATAGGCACGTCAAAAGAAATTACATCTATCCTCATTTTGCTAGGGCACTATAGACAGCCATTAAAGAAAGACATGAAATCTTTATAAAAATATTTTTGTACATTTTAAACACAACTAACAGACTAAGTGAGGGGAATCTTCTATCTTAAATGACAGTCAAGAAAATCACATACGGACTGTTTGGCAAACAAATGAAGAAATAAAATCATAATGTAGCTTTGCTACTAAAAACAGCAGTTATGTTGAAGAAAGTTTTGTTAGAAAAATTAGTAGTCTAGCTTTAATAGCAGCTGTGTAAATCCAATTTCCCCCATGATTTCCCCAATTCCCACAGACTGACGGACAGACAAACAGACAAACAGCATCCATAGGCTGATTGATTGACCACAATACGGACGGACGGACAAAAATAATTATAGAGTAGCTTTGCTACTAAAAATTAAAATATTACCTCTGGAACTTTTGGAATGTCTTCAAGTCTGAGGGCGGAAGAACACCCAACAGACAACAGGACAACAAGTCCTAAAATAACAGGGATCCTAAGGGATAAGACAAGGTACGATGAATTGATGTACAACCACATTGATGATTAACAAAATTACCCCATCTGTATAAATATTGGGCACTACTAGTTTAGTCTAACTAATCACAATTTAATAAAAGAACCCAAAGTTTTTAAAAAGTATTTTAGAAGAGGGTACCACAACCCTCACAAGAGAAATCACCCATAAAAAAATTACCCCCCCCCCCCCCTAGTTTTTATTATTTTTCTTTTAAAACTAAAATTAAAAAGGGGAGGGGGCGTAGCTGCTAGTTTTAAAACAAAAATCCATAATAGTGAATCTCTGAAATGGAAGGTCAAATGAACAAAAACACTTGTAGAGTGTCAAACCAGAATATTATTACATGATTCTAAATAATATTGTAAGTAAATTAGTTGCAAAACTGATTAACTACAGGTTACTGTTTAAGAACATACTCACATTTTTAGGACTTGAGTATAGATATCAGTATACCAAAAATCAAATCATACAAAAATTTGTTGTCAAAAAAGTAAAAAATCAGTATGTTTTAAATGGACTTATGGACTTTCTGGTAAATATTATAGAGTTGTTGCGCTTTCTAAGTTATACTAAACCCTTATAGAAATCATCATGCAACGTTTGAAATCAATAGGACAATTCTAACCTGTTTAAATTAACAAAAAGAGATATCCGTTACGGACGGACGGATTGGTCCTAATTATAGAAAATCTTTGCTATTAAAATATTGTAGTTATATAAACCTGAAATTAGATATTCTCTTATCATGCTTGTGTGATAACTTATACTGAAAATTTAAATTATTTTTATCTCACTTTCCTTAATCAGGGAGGGATGGGACATTGGCCTGTATTATTACACTAGTCCACCAAAGTTATATATAGTAACGTTCTTTTATTCATTGGCTTTACAACTTTGGGGACTTTTTGATTGGTTGCCTCATGAAGTTGAGTGTCCACATGTTTTAACCACTAATAGTAATCCGCAGAAGGGGAAATTTTGTGAATTATCATTGGGGATGTACATCAATTTATCGGTCATTGTATTACCCCTTTAGATTCCTGCTTTTTATATAAACTCAACAGTGAGGACCTGAAGGGGAATTTTGTTTTCTTAAGCAGTTAATGTTGTCCAAAGATGGGGGTTGAGGGGATGTTTACCCCCCTCACACTTTAAAACCCAAAGCCCAATCTGTCCTACTTTTGATTCCTGTGACGTCATAAAAATGAGGGAGATGAGAAGTGGGAAAGAAAACCCCTAACAAGAGATGGAGAATCCCTTATTTTTATGACGTCACAGGAATCAAAAGTAGTACATATTGGACATATTGTATTGCATACAATTTTTAAAAAATTACCCTGTTTAAACCACTGAACCCCTCGTTTTACCCCCATTAAAATAAAAAAAAACTTGAACGTCCCTAATTGTCAGTATCCAAAAAAATACCCAGTTGAGCATTACCCTCTCTATTTATGTTAGAGGCCTCTAGGAGCACATAACAACTACCCCAAACCCCCTACATTTTTAAAAAGAAAATTATAAAATAAAATTATATTTTTTTCTAGGGGCGATTTCTCTGGGGATGGTGAAGGTATCCTATTCCCAGGATGTATGAAAAGCTACATTGTAAAGGAGAACCATATCGGTTCAGCGGTTAGCAAGATTCTTTGTTACAAACAGATAGACACACACAAATAGATTATGTTACTTTTATATAAGGATAAATTTTAAAAGAATGATTTTTTGTATGTTTGTATTTTGCTTTAAGTGGATTATGCTACTTTATAAAAAATTTCCTAAAATGTCAAAAAAAAATAAACATATTTTGATTAAGAGCTGGTCATATTTTTCTCTATTGTAAATCTTCGTTTTTATGGATATTTTGATTCTAGTTAAACCCAGGGATCTAAAAGGATAAGACAATGACTTATAAATTGATGTAGATCCACAATGATGATACACAAAATTTCTCCCTCTGTTAACTAAAATTAGTGGTTGAAACGTTTGAACATTCAACTTAATGAATCAACCAATAAGAAGTCCCTAAAGATGTTATGGCAACAAATAAGAAAACGTTATTATAAAACTTTGGGGACTAGTGTAATAAACAGCCCATTGTCGATTCTCTCTCTGAGCTAAACCAAGAAAACTTAATTTATAAGTTTTCAGAGATTTTTCAAAATGATTTTGGAAGATTTTTAAAATGTTCTTTTTTAAAATATTAAAAATATTGCGGTTTCATAACATCGCCTCTTGAGGGGCGTTTCGTCGTTTTTCACAGTAGCTTTTAATTAAGTAGGTTAATTTAGGTTAGGTAAATGTTAATGATTGTCCCGTAGGGTTAGAGTCACAGGGGCTAGAAATATAAGAAAATCTACTGTGAAAATACGACGAAACGCCCATTAAGAGATGATTTTACAAAACCAACAATAACCAAAAATTGTTCTTTGAAGAAAACTGAAATCGCTCAAATAAATATTAGTTAATTTAAAATCCTTACTGTTAAAAAATACATATCTATATGAACGCAATAGTTATTTATCGTTTTGTATCATAGACAGCTTTCCATGGATAGTAATTTAATATACCTTCCAGTTTGGCTTCGAACCGGTTCTCGGTAATAAAAAATCACGTATCGTATCGTATTACAGACAATTTTCCACGAATAATGAAGTTCAAATATGAAAATGAATAATAGTTTTGCTTGCCAAGGCTTTTGGCTTTTCGGGGCTAACAAAGCTGCTTTTAATCTTAATTTTTTTTATTTTACTATCCGCAGAAAGCTGTCTACAGTAAGATGCTATTATTCCATTATTGCTCCATCCTTATACTAAAAAAAACAGGATATCTGTCTGTCTATTTGTCTGTGTGTGTGTTTATGTTTGTACAAAGAATCTTGGTAACCACTGAACCGATCGGGTTTTCCTTTGCAGGGTAGGAAGTCCCGGGAAGGTTTATAACTATTTTTGGAATGGGTAATCCCACCCTCCCGAGAGAAATAGCCCATAGAAAAATTTATTGGTCCCAGAACTGATTGTTGTAATTTTGGTTTGGTAAGATATAACGTGTTTTAGAATATTATAAACTTTTTCTTGCCCTATTTACAAGTATTTCATCAGTCTACACAATGGCATAGACTCGAAATAGGCAATGAGCCTCTCCTTGCCGTCCTGGCATTGGCTGAGGATGGCAGAGATGGCCTGGCTGCTGTAGTCCGTGGTGAGCTGGAACACGGCTGGTAGGTCAAACCTGGGTGGCGCTCGGATGGGGGCTTGGCGAAACTTGTCCTTGAGCTGTACCAGTTGGGCTTCCATCTCGGCTGTCCAGGTCAGGGTCCTGGCCGTTTTCTGCCGATTCATCTCGTAGGTGAGGTCGGCATACTCCGGGATGAACAAACGGTAGTAGCCAAAGAACCCCAGGAGCGCCAACAGGTCCTTGGGGGTGATGGGGGCCGGCCAGTCAAGGATGCGGTCAATATAATCCTCTTGCATGGCTATCCCCTCACGGCTGAGGGTGTGGCCCAGATAGTCTACCTTGGCTCGGAACAGCTTGGTCTTGGAGGGCTTGAGGCGGATTCCTCCCCTGCGGTGGGCTTCCAAGACTTCCCGGAGCCTAGCCAGGTGGGCCCAGGTGTCGTTGTGAAAGGACAGGACGTCATCAAGATATGACTGGAGGTTGGCTGTGCCTAATGGGTTCAGGACCCCTGCAATGAATCTGGAGTAGACAGACGGTGCGGTGGCTAGGCCAAAGGGCATCCTTTTCCATTGGTACAAGCCCCTGGGGGTGGTGAAGGCGGTGCAGGGCCGGCTATCCTCGGACACTCGGATGGTGTAGTTTGCAGCCACCGCGTCTAAGGCACTGTAGACGCGGTGTCCCCCAGCTCGTTCTACCAGCTGCTGGATCTTGGGCAAGGGGTAGCTGTCCAGCTCAAGGCACTTGTTGAGGGCCCTGTAGTCGACTGCCCAGCGGGTGCTCCCGTCCTTCTTCTTGATGGGCACCAGGGGGCTGCTCCAGGCTGATTCCGAAGGCTCTATGACTCCTTCCTTCAACCATGTGTCCAGCTGCTTTTCCAGCTCGGCCTCCTGCCGTGGGTTCAAATCACGAAATTTCTGGCGGATCGGCTGGGTCCCTGGCTTGAGGCGCAGCTGTAGCTCTACTACATCAGTACAGCCGGGGGTGGAGTTGGAGAAGACGTCCCTGTACTCCGACAGCAGGGTCCAGACCTCCTTCTTGAGCAGGGGGTCCTTGCGCAGAAATTCGTTCTCTTCCATCTCAAGATCTGCCCACAGCTGCTGCATATCTGGGGGGTCAGCAGGCTCTTGGAAGGAATGGATGCAAGGGGGAGGCTTGTCGGAGACCTCCAGAATGTCGGGCTTCACCAGCTCCCCAGCCACGGAGAGGCCGGCGTTCAGCAGGAGAGGCATCTCCCCCTCATTTACCACCAGTACTCGGAACACGTTGGCGGAGCCAGGCCTGTGTGCATAAAGGCCTTCTGGTATGACAAGATACTCCCCAAACCTTTGTTCTGGGGCAGACAGCTGGATGGCATCCTTGGTGCGGTGTCCCACTAGCTCAACAGGGACAGCCATGACGCCGCGTCCAGGCAAGACCACCCGCTTGGCCGTACGGAGTTGGGGTCGTTGGCCATTTGTTGGAGTGACAGCACTTAGCCTGTAAGTGGCTGGCACAGGGTCAGCTTTGGCTCCAGAGGCAACCGGCCGCGATTTGACGGGCTCGGCGCCGGGAGAGGCTGAGGCATCGGAGCCATTCGTGGCTCCGAGGGCGTCCGGCCACGACTTGACAGGCTCGGCGCTAGGAGAGGCCGGGTTGTCGGGGCCAGCCTTGGCTCCGGGGGCGTTCGGCCACGACTTGACGGGCTCGGCGCCGGGAGAGGTTGAGGCATCGGAGCCATGCGTGGCTCCGAGGGCGTCCGGCCACGACTTGACGGGCTCGGCGCTAGGAGAGGCCGGGTTGTCAGGGCCAGCCTTGGCTCCGGGGGCGTTCGGCCACAACTTGACGGGCACGGCGCCTTGAGAGGCTGAATCCTGGGTGCTGGGCGCGGCTCCGAGTGCATCAGACCGCGACTTGACGGGCCTGGTCTCGGACTTGGCAGGTTGGATTGCAGGGGGGCCCAGGTAGAGAGGGCCAGGTGGACACGGCTGGCCGTTGATAAAGGTATCGGCGGAGAAGATAGGTTCTGGAGGGCTGGAAATCTCGGGGAACGTTGTTGGCAGGTTCTGCAGAGGCACCTTGGGCACTGGGGGCACTCCCATGGCTAGCAGGTTGGTCCCCCTGTGGGCGTTCAGCGCAGCATCCACCCAATGCGTGCCCTTCTCGACTACACGCGGCTGCTCCGGCAGTGGGCCTGGCAGAGGCCCCCCCGTAACTCAACTCTCTCTCGGCTGTCTCCCGGTCTATGGGGACGCCACGGAGTGGGATAAACTCCCCACGCACCCACAAGCAGGGGGGTTGCATGTCGAAACAGAGCCTAGTTCCGAACTCCTTGAGAAAGTACCCCCCTAAGTTCAGGGGGTGTGAGAGGTTCCGTACCACAGTCACGTGGTACAGATGGAGTATAAGAGTGTGTGAGACTGCCATATATAATTCATATAACTTTCCAATTACCTGAAGGGGCTGCCCTTCCTCATTAGCAGTCAGGATCTGGGTGTTGTCTGGAACCAACATCCTCTGCACGCCCATTGCGTGCATGAGGTGCTCAGAAATAACAGCGGACCCTGGTACACGGTTGCCAGAATCTACCATGGCATCAACCTGTACGTGCTGGGCAGGGTCAGGAGTAGGGAACCTCACCCTGATATGGCAGGGGAAGTGGAGGTCCTGCCCTTGAGACAAGGGGGCCTCCCGCTCGGCTGGGGTCGGGCGAAATTTCGGCGGCGGCCGAACCGCAGCTATGGTGCTATCGCCTACCATAGTGTGTGTAAACCTTTGGTGGTGGCTTACACTGTAGCTTCGAATCACTAGAGCTTATCAATTATCACTGAGTCAACAATTTTATATTTTATCACTTGGTTGACATTTATAAACACTTATGTGTAGTTATCACTAGGAGCTCTAAGTGTGATTCTGGAAGCAATGGCAGCAGGGAATGTCCGTCCTGCAAGCGTCGATGGGTGGCAGCGGCAGGGAATGTCCCGTCCTGCAGTGCCGCGGGTTCGAATCCCGAAGGATGGCGGCAGGGAATGGCCCGTCCTGCAGCGCCGTGGGTTCGAATCCTGGGAGGTAACGGCAGGGAATGTCCCGTCCTGCCGCACCTTGGGCTCAAATTCTGCTGTCCGTCGCAGTGGTAGGCCTTACTTGTGTGCTGAAGCTTCGCAGCCACACATTGCCTTCTCAGGAAGACCAGCTACGCAGCTGTCCGTCTCGTAGGTTTGGCCTGGGTGTCCTGGGGCTTGTCCAAGCTACACTTGCCAAATTAGACTCAGTTCTGTAGCCGTCTGAGCTAAATTATCCGATTACCGTGGCTGCGCACCTAGCGCTACTCCCGCACGGTACGGAAAAACGCCGTAAACTGGCGCTTTTAGCAGGCTAAATCTGCTTGCCGTAGGCCAGAGGCCTACATAATGCGTTCAAAATGATGGAAAATCGACCTAAAAAGGCCGTCTCACGGGTCAGTTGGCTTCTTAATTGGCGGTTGACTGTCCCCTTACTTGCAAAAGGGTCCAATCAGAGGTAGAATTGGCTAGTTTTTTGCAGGGCTCGATTGAAACACGCTGACACCAAGTTGTGGTAAGCCGAAGCGTTTCAGCTTACCGGTTGCGAGTTCGAATCCAACGAGCCCCTAGCCTTGAAGTATTCTACCAATAACAAACTAGCAGGATTTACTCATACAGAAATTATATTTAAACTGAATACATTTACAATGGGTGATTACTATATATACAAAAATAGATGATAACAATAAGTTAGGTTTGAAGGGGGTGTGGGGAGACAAGGGCGTAGCCAGCGGCGGTAGGCATCTGTGGTTTAAGCTGCAGTAAAGGGGAAGGCACCACCTCCCGGTAGGATAGTTGCCTGAGGGGCGCGGGGTTGCTAAGTGGCCGTGCCCCTCCCCCATTTAGCCAGTCCAATCTGACCGCTGCCGGTGGGGTCATCCGCGGTCATGAGGTGAATGGTGATAAATAGGATTAGTGCAGAAGGCTTGACTTGATAAGCCACTGCGTAGCAACTCTGTAGAATGCCCGTCCGTATGCTGCCGTATTACCACAAAATAACAATATTATAGAATTAAATTTAATAATTTTTGAAATTTTTATCACAGAAGAACTTAACCTTTAACGTCATAACGAACAACAATGACGTCTAAGTTTTTTGAGGGGAAGGAGGGGGTAAACAAAAATTGGAGAGAGGGGGGGGAAATAAATATTCATAATGCATTTACTAATATTTATTGGAATATTGAAAACAATTTATTAAATAAAAATTCTAATATTTACCTTAAAATTTTATTTAGATTTTAATTTTTACATTGAATCTCTGAATATAGAATTTTTCTATTAGCTATATTTCAGGAAAGGGGGAGTTGAAGTCATTTGCCTCCCCCCTTTCTAACATGTCTAAATTAATGTAAAAAGCTAACCTTTAAAGTCGAACCAACCCTTATTATAGAAAATCATCACTCTAAAAAATAAGTCAAAATTAGCCAAAATTCGTATATGTCAACTTTGCCGCCTTTTTAGGGCCGTACGACAATAAAACTGTGTTAATGAAAGTTAAATCACTGTGATTATGTAAGTAGGTTGGCTGTAGTTTTGCTAGTCGTAGATCCGCCATGTAACTACTTAAATTTAAATTAAGAGGAGGGGTTGGGGACATTTGACTGTTTATTACGCTAGTCCCCAAAGTTGTATGATAACGTTTTCTTATTCGTTGACTTAACAACTTTGGTGACTTTTATTGAATTTTAAATGGTTAGTTCTTTAAGTTGAGTGTCCTAATGGTTCAACCACTGTTTGTAAATTACACAAGTGATATTTTTGTATATCATCATTGAGGATTTACATTAATCTATCAATAATTAAAATAAATAATTATCCTCCCTCCCATTAACAATTAGTGGTTGAAATCTTTCGATACTCAACTTTTTAAACAATTAGTGTAATAAATAGCCCAATATAACTTTTACTACCCTGACATTACACAAACAGACAAATGTGGATCATGTACATCAAATTATCGGCCATTGTCTTATCCCTTTAGATCCCTGGACGAAACAATTATTATTTTTTTGTGGGAAAAAAATAAATTTTTCAAAAAATATCCCAGCTTATCTTTTTTATGATTTGTATTTTTTAAAACAGAGATAATATAAAGGAATTGATTCATAGTTTTGAAGTACCATTTGTCTTTTGAAAATGATAGATGAAAAGATAACCAAAAATAACTTCTATATTTATCAAAATACATAGCTTCTCTCTTTGCTACAGTCGTAGAGCTGTTAGACTTTATATAGTAGTAAAGCATAATTTTCCCAGGAAGGAAGGGGACAATGGGCTGTTTATTACACTAGTCCCCGAAGTGGTATAATAATGTTTTCTTATTCGTTGGCTTAACAATTTTGGGGACTTTTATTGAATTTTGGCTGGTTAGTTCTTCAGTCAAGTGTTCTATCGTTTTAACCAATATAATTGTTATTTGCCGAAGGGTTAATTTTGTGTAACAAGATTGGAAAAGAACATCAATTTATCAGCCATTGTCTTATCCCTATTAATCTCTGTAAATTTATTTTATTTTATCCATGCATCTAAACTGATCTATATGTACATTATATAAAGTTGTAGGGAGATTTTTCTCTAAATCTTAAGATCTCAATAAGTACTGAACCGATTGAATTCTCTATTTGAGGTAAGCTTCACATAGGTCCTGTAAGTGATTGCAGCTATTTTATTTTCAAATATAAGTTTTGGGATGGTTATAAGCTATTTTTCTAGCACCTCTCTGCCCATAAGATTATATAGCCCGTAGATGCTAGGGGCATGGCCGCTAGTTATATAAAAGTAACAGGATGTCTATCTGTTTCATGTGTGATTGCATGCTAGGCTGATATGGTGCTCCTTTACAGTAAAGCTTCTCATAGGTCTTGAAATATATGTAATTGAAATTTTACTACATAACATGGTTCAAAACTTTTCAATTGTTGATTTTATTCTATAGAAGGGATAATTTTGTGTATCATAATCAATCAATCTATCCATAAATTCCTTTAAGATTATCAAACTCCACTCTATATATGCTAGAAAATTATTTTATTACTACCGGCTTCGCCCCTAGCCTCTAGGGGCTTTGCCCCAAGAGGTTTGATCAAACCAATTATTCGTGACCCCACCATTTTTTTATTTTTTTTTGGGGGGGGGGGTTTAGGGTGTTCCACCCCGCAAGAAAATAGTTATAAACCTTCCCAGGACTTATGAGAAGCTACCCTGTAAAGGAGAACTCGATCGGTTCAGCGGTTAGCGAGATCCTTCGCTACAAACAGACAGACAAAAAAACATACAGAGAGAGATCGTTCTACTTTGTATTATAGAGTAGCTACTGCGCCCCTATCTTTAAGGGGCTATATATTCGAAGGGATGTGGAAGGTCAGATAAATAGCTTAAAACCATATCCAGGCTTTTTTGTACTAATAAAATAGCCTAAAACCATCCCAGGACCTGCAAGAAGCTTTGCTGTAAAGGTGGGCCATATTGGTTCAGAACTTAGCGAGATTCTACGCTACAGACAAAAAAAGCTTACTATTTTATATGATAGGGTAACTCGAGAAGTGCTGTTTGAATTTATTTATAACAAAAATTTTTCTTTCTCTCATAAAATAATAAACTATACATTATAAATAGAATTTAAAACGATTATTTTAAACAAGTAATTGTATACATATTGGTTGATGGTAATTTTATTTCTACTTTAATTTTACTTTTTTTTAAATTTCACGAAACCTAGCGGATTTATTTTTAACTATAATTAAAATTTCGAAAATGCTTTGAGTGTTGTGTGTAGAAATTCAGTGAAACGAGTAAACATAAAAGGGGAAACATCCACAAAAAAAGGGGAAGTGTACTACTCTTTGCCATTTTTAATAACTTTTTATTAAAGTAACAGGATGTCTATTTGTTTGTACCAAAGGATCTCGCTAACCGCTGAACCGATCGGGCTCTCCTTAACAGGGTAGCTTCTCATAGGTCCCGAGAAGGTTTATAACTATTTTGGGGGTGGGTACCACCACCCTCCCAAGAGAAATAAAAAATCAAAAAAAATTATGTATAGAAACTTGAACGCAATGAAGATAGATTATAACGTATTATTTAAAAAAAAACATTTAAAGTGCCACTAGAGGCTTCTAGGGGGCATAGCCGCTAGTCCTTACATAAACAACAGGATGTTTATCTGTATATCTGTGTGAAGCGAATGATCTCGCTAACTGCTTAACCGATATTGTTTTTCTTTACAGTGAAGCTTCTTATATTGGCAATTGCATTGAACATCCCCCATTGGCTATTTTTGGAGGCCGTGTAGGGGGTGAACAAAATTTAAAATCGATTTTGACATAAATTAATTAAAATCTTATGAAAAGAAATGATAATCAAATTCTAGGGTGTAATTAAGTAACAGGATAAAAAATGAACCAAGATGTTTATCTGTCTGTTTGTATCGAAGGATCTAGCTGACCACTGAGCTGATTTGGTTCTTTACTGTGAAGCTTATCATAGGTCCAGGGAAGGTTTATCACTATTTTTGGGGGAGGGTACCAAGAGAAATTGAAAAAAGTAATAAAAATTTGATTTAAAAACTTTATTACATATTAAATAAAAATTTAACAAGGATACAGCATCCATAAAAGCGAAGCTCTAAAACAGTAGGACTAACAAACATTGACACTTGCAGAGCATCAGAACTGAAAAATCAGAATATAAATGAACTAAAGTAAAACAAAATAGTTAGTAAATTTGGTCAAAAACTGCTTAAATACAGGATAATTTTTAAGGACGTACTAACACTTTTAAGACTTGATGATAGAGATGCTTTGCCTATAAATTGTACTTTGTTGTCCTAGGAATCATTATTCCAAAAATCAGAAAAATCTGATGATTTTATCACATAAAAATTTGTTGGTAAAAAAGTTTCAACATGTTCAAAGTGGACGTACAGACATTCTGGTAACAATTATAGAGTTGCTACGCTTTCTAATTTGTAACTACAAAAGGGATCACCATGCAAAATTTGAAATCGATTGGGCAATTCTTACGTGCCTAAATTAACTTTAAAAGCTATCTGTTATGGACGGACGGACTGAACCAATTTATAGAAAAACTTCGCTGTTAAAAATTATACAACAAAAAAAACATAAGTAGCGAAACAATCAGAGATATAAAGGGATAAGACAATGGCCAATATATTGATATACATCTCCAATGATAATACACAAAATTCTGTAAATTAAAATTAGTGGTTAAAACGTTTGGACAGTCAACTTACTGAAACAACCAATCAAAATTCATTAAAAACCCCAAAAGTTGTTAGGCCAACAAATAAGAATACATTATTAAAAAACTGTGGGCACTAGTGTAATAAACAGCCCAATTCCCCCTCCCTCATTGATTAGTTAGTTTAAATCTAGTAGTGTCCATATGTTTCAACCAATAATTATAATCTACAGTAAGGTTATCTTGTTTTTCCTTATTGGAGTTGTAAATGAATTTATCATACATTGTCTTATCCCTTAAAATCCCTGACAGGGAGATTATGTCATAGCTTCCCTACTTATGCAAATAATTTGGTACACTGACAAACCTCCTACTGCGACAAACGTCCTAAACCTCATAATGCGACAAACATCCTAATGCGACACACCTCCTTAAGGGACGAACGTCCTAATGCGATACATCTTAAAACGTCCTAAAATTTTTCAAAAATTCTTAATAAAAAATCTTCCAAATTTAAGGACAAAATCCTCTAATTGTAAAAATATTTAACAATATAAAATTCAAATGGCGATAAAACAATAAATATTTTTAACTGAAATTTTTTTGAATAACTTTGACCATAGGCTAAATTTTAAAAATCTGTCCGACAGTTTTCCCAAAGTCTGTGTTGGCTATCAAACAGAATGGTTTCAAACCCGTGATACAACCGTGCATTACAAAGATAGACCTTTAATTTTTTCAATTAAAAAAATTATATATTTCCTCTTATTTTAGAACATTTTTAAATCAAATTTGGAAGATTCAATTTCTAAAAAAAATTAGGAGGTTTTACTTAAGAGATGTTGCACCGTGTTCCAGAAAAGCCAAAAAATGACAAAAAATCATAGAAAGTGTATATTTTAAAATTTTGATGAAATTTTATTTAAATAGCAATAAGTATCCATATATCTTTCAATATAATGGCGAAATTTTAAATATCTCCATCCTGGCTGACATTTGTTTATTTTAATATTTGTTTGCCTTAAACTAAGCATTTTAAGTTACCAAATACTAAAATATCCTATACTAGTACATACCAATATCAAATTTAAGTGTTTAAGTCAATTTAAGGGTCCAGGTATGATCCTGCAGGTCCTGATCCCTCAGAAATCTTTAAACAGCTCTTGAGACCGCAATTTTTGACCTATAGACTTCAAATTTTAAACATAAGCTTTTCTAACAAGTATGTATGACCTACTGAAATCATATGAAAATCTGCCGCTGTTTTCCCGCCGACCGCCGCCGCCGAAATTTATATTTTGAGATTTCTAATCTAAAGTCCTATTTCTTATTTATTTTCTGTGTGTATATGTAGAGAGGGAAGGGACAATGGGCTGTTTATTATAATAGTCCCCAAGTTCACCAAATAGAGTTTTCTTATTTGTAGGCATAAAATTTTGTTGGACTTTTATTGAATTTTGATTGGTTGGTTTATTACTTGAGTGTCCAAACGTTTCAATCACTAATTTATAGAAGGGGCAATTTTGTGTATTAGCATTGGGAATGTACATTAATTTCTCGGCCATTGTCTAATCCCTATAAATCTATATGTAAGACTTTTATTTTATTTTCAATTTACTTGAAAGAAAGCATTTTCTATCTTAAACAATACAAATTCTACTTGTCTTTTTTGATAAGTATGAAAGCACCTTTGGAAAAAGGTTGCTTAATAAAAGGGTGAAGGGAGTAAATAATGCTAACAAATTAAATAAGAATATATATTTGAACTAGGAAATGACATAAAATTTCTTAAACTTCTAGCTTTAATGGGTTCAGATGTGGATATAAGTGGGGCGTTCAATCCCCCCCCCCCGCCCCCACCCAATAAAAAGGTAAAATGGTTCAGATAAGAGCCTAGACATTTAGGGAAAATCTTTATTTAAAACTCTTCTTTACTTTTAGTTTCAATGAATATGTGTTTAAAATAAGTAGAAAATAAATTACTTTTATATCTTAAAAAATTATTATTTTTTGATAGACCCAGCATCTTTAGGGCTTAAAAAAACAAACTTCGCATACTTTCGCATACACAGGGTAAAGTTCTCTGATATTATACATACATCTAATATCACCATGTAAGAGGATTTGCTTGCGCTCTTTTGCGATTAAGAGATCTTGAACCAAACGTAAAATTTTCATTGGAAGAAAATTGTCTATTTTACAGAAATCGGGTATGCTAAGAAAACCATCTACAATTACAACAAAAAACAGAGATTTGACTTCTTTTAAAGGCTAAACGTATAAATTATTACACACTGAATCCAAAAATATATAATACTTAAAAATAGCTTTAAAAATAAAGGGTCCACACTGATTTAAAATTTAGTTTAGTTGACCTTAAAAATAGTTGTTAACAATGATGAAAAGGAACTTAATTCCATACCTCTGGTATAATTACATATAAAATTCTTATTTTTCATAGTAAAGAGCTAATTCTTTCGGCTTTATTTCCAAAAACTTGTGTATATTACTAAACACTTGTTTAAACGTGTATTTTCCAAAATATAAAAAACGATTATTTGTCACTCGCTGGAACATAGTGTGTTGATTAGGAGATTTGTCGCATTAGGACGTTTATCACAGTATGACGTTTGTCGGTGTACCAATAATTTTCCAGTATAGCTTCAAAACCGATTAATATCCGCTGGATTAGGAACTGGTTCTCAGCCATACTGAAAAATCCTTTATAGCATCGTATTACAGCAAATTTTCCACAAATATAAAAATAAAAAAAAATTAATATGAAGGCCCTGGCTAACAAAATTGGTTTTAATCTTATTATTTATTAAATTTTAATATCTGCGGAAAACTGACCATAATACGATGGTATAAATAACTATTATGAGTTTTAGGTTGGTAGGACTCTTCTATCAGTCAGTAGAAGCACAATACCTAGACATTAATAGGTGCTTTCCCTCATAGTGCCTTGTGAGCAGAGAACTCCCCCCACCCCCTTTTATTTTTTAAAATAAATATAAAATAATGGGCCATGGTATTTTTTTCTTCCATGTACCCTATATATAACCTGACCTTAAGTGAAACATAAAAAAATTACCCTCTCCCCCCAAACTTTAATTTCTTTTGTTAAGGGGGGGGGGGTTTGGGCTACAAAAAGCACTTTGAGGAAAATTGGTAATCAAATTGGATGCATGACAAATATTAGAGTAAAACGCTAGAGGGAGAAAGGGTTAAATAACTGTATCTCCCCATCGCAACCACCTTGTGCAACCTTTCTATTGGGTCATTGAAAATCAACCAATGGTGTCGCTTATATTAACACAGCCAAGCAACAGAAAATAATTTAGGAGCAGACGAAAAGGGTCGTTGAAATAAGAAAGGAGGTAGTTGTCTGTATATAAATCTATACTATAGATCTGTTTGACAGACATCCATGAAAGCGAAGCTCAACCAAATCAGACAGATTGACAAACGAACGTTAGTACTAATCACTAATCTAACAATTTTATTTTTAAGCATTTTAGGACTTTTCTCTCTTTCTTTTAATGACCACTGACTCTATAACGTTCTTTGTCCGACCGTTTTGCCATTCATGATTAATGTGTTTTACTGCTTAAAGATTTTGTCATCCTTTGTTTTAGTAGCAAAGCTACTCTATAATTCACTTTGTCTGTCAGTCTGCCTGTCATGTCAGAGTGAATGTATTTCTCAGGCACTATTGAAGATAGACAGCTGAAATTTTTGGTGAAGATTCCCTGTACCAATGAGCATTTAGTATATAGCTTTATGGGTTTGTTGGTCTGTTGGTCAGGCTTCTAGTAGAGTTTGGCCGGATATCCGGTCATTTTCAATATCGGGCCGGATACCGGATATTGAATCTATCCGGATCCTGGATATCCAGCTGATTTCAAATGCCGGATACCAGGAAATTTGCGGATATCAGACCATTTTCATCATGTGGCCGGATACCAGATATCCGGCATTAGAAATCAGCTGGATATCTGAAAATTTGACGGACATCGGACAATTTTCAATATCTGGCCGGATATCCGGCATTATAAATCAGCCAGATATCCTGTATCCAGCCAAAAAAAGATCCAGCCCAACCCTAAATGTTACCTATTTCTACAGTTTTCCACATCCTTGAGATAATAAACAAAATACTCTCCACAGTTTACACATTTGATAACATCTAGTTGATATTCAATACATTGGGTACTTTTATTCAATACAAGCGGCTACGCCCCTAGAGGTATCTAGTGACACTTTAAATGTTTTTTTTAAAAATAATATGTAACATTTATATCTTGCGTTTAAGACTCTATGTAACAATAGATTTCGATTTTTTATGATTTCTCTTGGGAGGGTGGTGGTACCCTCCCCCAAAATAGTTATAAACTTTACTGAGACCTGCTACCCTGTTAAGCGATTGGTTCAGCGGTTAGCGAGATCCTTTGGTACAAACAAACAGACAGACAAACATCCTGTTACTTTATTAAATATCAGGGAGGGGAGGGGTATTTTTATTCAATATTAAAATATCTGGAAAACACGAGGGGAGGGAGAAGACATTGCACTGCAAATCGCACTGGCACCTAAACTTTAATTTCAGGGAGGGAGATATTTTTGCACTAGAAATTACAGAGGTACCCAAAGTTTTGAGCCAACAAAAAAGAAAAATCATTGGGTATTTGTGTAATTTACAGTCCAATAACCCCTCCCTCCCTGCAATTTTTATCCATAGACGTCCAACAATTTTTAAAAAGGTTACTATTTTTAAAAATTTAAACTTCTCATTTACCCCCCTCAAAAAAAACTTGGTTGTCCTTCCATCATCAAGCTGATTGAAGTTAAAAATTAAATAGTTTTTTATCGCTTCGTATTATAGACAGGTTTCCGCAGATATCAAATTGAAAAATTATAGGAGAACTTGTTGTAATCCAGTGGATATCAATAGGTTTTGAAGCCATATTAAATATTCCTGAATGGTCACATTCTACATCTTTTTTGTTAAAGCAAATTGTCATCTCAGTTTCAACAAGTAAATCTGAAAATAATAAATTATGGTTTTAGGCTATTTTTCTATAGTTTCTGTCTTCCTGGGATTATCCAGGTTCAGGTACACCATGATAACCTTGTTATCCAAAGAGGTTATCAGTAACATATAACAAAAACCAGGGATTTTAAGGGATAAGACAATGGACAATAATTTGAAATACATCACTAACAATGATTAACTAATTTACCAATCCTATATTATTTACAAAAGGCTAGGTTAATCAAAAAAATTATCTAGAAAATTTCTCTATTTCTGGTAAATTGTTTCATATATCTGACTTATCATAACAAAATGTGTACATATTTTAACCAACAATATGGCTGGATTGTTCCTACACTGTATTAGTGGTCTAATTTACTGAGTAACTATCTAGATCTATTTATTACTAGCAGCTTTTCCACTTCTAGTTACAAAAAGAAAAAGATTTGGAGGTATAATTTTTCTGGGGCTATTTTTCTTTGGTGGGTGGTTTTAACCCTACACAAAATAGTTATAAACCTTCCCAGAACCAACACTGTAAAGGAGAATCATATCAGTTCAGAGGTTAGCAAAGTTCTTTAACACAGAGATAAAGACATTGTCTTACTTTTCAATTACAGTGCTTGGCCCCCTAGCCTTTTAACCTTCCTAGTCCCTAGCCTTGGACGTCAGCCCTTAGCCATTTAACCTAACCTAATTGTAAAAAAAATATTATTCTTAGGAATTTTCCAGAAAAAATTTCCTACCTGGATAACGCCAATTAATTTAAAACTTTACCCTGGGGATGAGATGAATTTGCCCAAGCAGGAACATTGGTTCCACAATGGTTGTAGCCAGGAGCATATTCTATTACAGACATGTTCCAAAATTATGAATAATGATGCAGTATGAGCATTATATTTTGAATAATGGTGCAGTATGAGCATTATATTTTGAATGATGGTGCAGTATGAGCATTATATTTTGAATAATGGTGCAGTATGAGCATTATATTTTGAATAATGGTGCAGTATGAGCATTATATTTTGAATAATGGTGCAGTATGAGCATTATATTTTGAATGATGATGCAGTATGAGCATTATATTTTGAATGATGATGCAGTATGAGCATTATATTTTGAATAATGGTGCAGTATGAGCATTATATTTTCCATAATTAGGAAACATTTGTGATTATCGCTTAACACAATACACCTGTTATCAGGAAGGTGATAAGTTCAAATCTAAACAACGCAACACAACTAAAGATGTTTAAAATAGTTCCTACTGCTGCTAGGTTAGGTGCATGACATAAGTAGATGGAGTAGGGGCAATTTCTTGGCGCAAAACAGTCACAACTTGATACAATCAAATGGTTTGTTGTCTGAAGGGCATTAAACCATATTATCATGCATATGAATATACAAGATTAGTTTCAGAGATTCACCAAAATAAGATCTTTTAAGGTTATCAAGCTCTATTAATGCTTGGCCAACCCCACTTTACATATCTGTATGTCTGTAACACTTTTTTTACTCTTATAATTGTATTTGAAAATGATAATTTTTACAAAGGTTTTGTGATTTAAAATTTTTTTAATTAGATAAAACAATGGTGTGCACATGGTTTTACCAAAGAGGTGTGCAAAGCGCATCTGAAAATTTGACACTCCCCTTAATCAATAATGGAGGATAGGTACAGAGGGTGCATTTTCTTTACTTGACATCACTCCATCTAGGGGGTGTAGACCCTTGTCAAAGGTTATTAGGATGGATGGAGGGTGGTTGAATCTCCCATAATTTCTCCCGAGATATAGATACACCTTCCTAAACCCCCCTTCTCCACGCCTCTGGAATGGAACATTTCCTGGAATTTTGATGCCAGCAGGTGGCAGCAGTCGGTACCAACCTTCACCCTAAACACAACAACAAGGAAGACAACATCCAAGAATTTTTATACTGATGGGAGTTATGTATTTTTCTTTAAATTGTACAAAATATCTGTCTGTCTGTCTGGAATTTAATTTTTTGGCTCCTTTAGACATTTAAAATTTTGGGTACTGTTGGTTTTATGACATTGCTTGTTCAGGGACGTTACATCATATTTTCACAGTAGCTTTTCTCCTATTTCTAGCCCCTGTGATGGGCCTAATACTGAGGGGCAATCATTAAAATTTACCTAACTTTAAGAGCGATATCACAAAACTGACAATACCCAAAATTTCTTGTCAACATTGAAACCTTTGTAAATTTTGAAAATATGCAGTTTCTGTGTAGTAAAAGTTGTTGCTAATATAAGTATGAAAAATAATGAACCTGCCAATCAGGACTGGTAAAACTGTTTCCATTCTGGTCACAATAGGGTTCATATTCATAATCTGTATTCCTGGTGCTAAAAAAATATATGGTTCCAGTATGGCTTACAATCAGATTAGAACTGGTGTTTAGCTGTACTGAAAATTCATGTACTGCCAAGAAAACAAAACAAAAATTCTAGAATTAAAAACTGCTTTAATGGCCAGGGCCTTTGTCTCCTTAGTACCAGTAAAACAAAAAGTGTTTTTTAATTTCTATTATAATGAATTGAAATTTGAAGGAAAAGAGAAGGGAATATAAAGGAAAGTGAAGGAAGGGTGAAGGGAAAGAGGAGGTAAAGTAAAGGGAAAGAGAAGGAAAAGAGAAGGAAAAGAGAAGGAAAAGAGAAGGGTGAGTAATGGGAAAGTAATGGAATGTGAAGGTAAAGCAAAGAGAAATTGAAGGGAAAGTGAAGGAAAGTGAAGGAAAGTGAGGGAATAGTGAAGGGAAAGGGGAGTTAAAGAGAAGGAAAAGTAAAGGAAATGTGAAGAATACCATTTAAGAGGGCAGTGTCACAAAAAGAACTAAACCTGTAAATTTTTACCTGTCATCTAAAATCTTGTATTCTGAGCATGGTCCTTCTGGTACAATTCCAGATGTTGTTGTTGTACTCTCAACTAATTATAAAAACAAGGATGACAACATCAATACCTTGTAAGGGTGGGATTCTCCTTTGTGCATAGTAGTGAGTTGAGCCTGTTTACGGGCCAAGGCATTCACTCTACTCTTACTATTTATGTCCCACATCAGACATTTTTAATGTCTTTAGTCATGAAGCAGTGTAGGCTTGAGATTCAAACCTTTCACCTCCCCGGCGACAAGCAGATTTGCCATATGTTGTCAGGGAAAATGAAGGGAAAGTGAAGGAAAAGTGAAGAGAAGGTAGAGGGAACAAGAAGTGAAAGTGAAGGGAAAGTGATGAGAAATGAAGTTAAAATAGACGGAAAGTGAAGGGAAATTAAGGAAAATGAAGGAAAATGAAGGAAGATGAAGGAAAAGAAAGGGAAATGAAGGGAAAATTGAGGAAAGTTAAGGGAAAATGAAGGATAATTGAAAGAAAAGTGAAAGGAAAGTGAATGGAATGTGAGGGGAAAGCAAAGGGAAAGTGAAGGGCAAGAAAAAGTAAAAGAAAGGAAAAGTGAAGTGAAAGTGAAGGGAAAGCGATGGTAAATATTATAGAGTAAGCTTTGCTTTTTATAAATCTGTTGATAATGTGAAGGGAAGGTAAAGGGAAGGTGACAGGAAAGTGACGGGAAAGTGAAGGGAAAGTGAAGGAAAAGTGAAGGGAGAGTAAGTTTTTCTTTATAAATCTGTTGACCTGTTGATTCTGTAGGCAATTCAGTTGTCTGCTGGGTTGTTTGCGGATCATCTGATGTCATATCTAGATACAAAATCTTATGGGATATATAATACAATGGACAATAAAATTTTAATAAATCCCCCATAATGATAAATAAAGTTACCCTATACTCTGTAGATAAAATTAATGGACACTACCAGTTTAAAATTGAATAAAAGTACCCAAAGTTTTAGAGCCAACAGATAAGATAACTAAGTTATAAACCTTGAACACCATTATGATTTACAGTCCAATATCCCATCCTCCCTCCCTGGTTATGATTGAAAACTTTGGTTACTAGTAGAATTTCACCCCCCATATCTTAAAATTTTCTGACAATAAACTTTGCCCCCTTGAATCTAACAAAACGGGTTTTTCTTTTATAATTTTTCATTTTTATATCTGCGGAAAGCTGTCTATTATACAATGTCATAAATAACATTTATACCAGAAAGAAATGGGTTAAAAATTTACACATTAATTATCTGCAGTAGTGGCTAAAAAAGCAGTCTGACTGCAAGTTTAATCAATTAATTAATAATGAATATGAGAAATATGTTACCAGTAACTGAAGTTGATGCATCTAAAACTGTGTTGGTTCAACAGTAGGGGAAGTAGACATCACAAGGGAAAGTGAAAGAAAAGTGAGGGGAACGTGAAGAGAAAGTGAAGGGAAAGTGAAGGGAAAAGAAGGGGAAAAGGAAGAGAGAGTGAAGGGAAAGTAAAGAAAAGTTAAGAGAAAGTGAAGGAAAAGTGAAGGGAAAAGGAAGAGAAAGTTAAGGGAAAGTGAAGGAAAAGTGAAGGGAAAAGGAAGAGAAGGAGAAGAAAAAGTGAAGGGAAAGTGAAGGAAAAGTGAAGGAAAAGTAAAGGGAAAAGGAAGAGAGATTGAAGGGAAAGTGAAGGGAAAGTGAAGGAAAAGTAATCTTTTTAAAATTTTACCAGTAGCTGAAGTGGAAGCATCTGAAGAGTGTGTTGGTTCAACAGTAGGAGAAGTAGGTCTCACTATAAATATACATTGTATTAGGAGAAAACAAGGATGACAACATCCATAAAAGCCAAGCTTTGGAACCATAGGACAAACGAACATTAACACCTGTTATATACTAAATCTTCTTTAGTTGAAATACCATTAATTCCTCCCCCTCCCCAAATCTTTTATAAGTACAATATAACCCCCCCCCCTCTCAACTTCTATAGTTTCCATAAATTCTCCCCCCCCCCCAAAAAAAAAAAAATCTTCTATAGTTAAATTACCAGAAGTAGAAGTATTGTCTCCATTAAAGCATCCCAACCTTCCAGATTCACAGAAAGAACATTCTCGCACCTCCTCACAACTATATAATATAAAGAATTGGGTCAGGTTTTGGTGTAGATACCTTACCATAGAATATGGTTAGAGAACCTTATAATTGTGCAATGTTTTGGTCTATAAACTTGACTATACAATATAAAAAATGATTAAAGTATCTCATAATTGGGCATGTTTTTGGTACAGAAACCTGACCATAACATAAAATATGATAAAAGAACCTTAGCATTTGGTCAGGTTTTGGTACAGAAACCTGACCATAATATAAAATATGATTAATTTGGTCAGGTTTTTCAGTTCAAGTACAGAAACCTGACCATATAAAATGTGTGTAGAGACCTCAGAATTTGGTCATGTTTTGGTGTAGAAACCTGACCACAAAATTCAAAATATTATTTGTGAATCTCAGAATTGGATCAGGTTTTGGTAAAGAAACCTGACAATATTATATAAAATATGATTAGAGGACCTCAAAATTAAGATCTAAAGATTGCTGTCTTTTAAGATACTGTGCTAAAAAGAATCTTTAAAAATCTTACCTCCTGAAGAGATAACAAGCATTTTGGATGACAGCAGATTGATTATACCATGTGTAAGCTGAGCATTCAGGTAGATCTACACAGGATTCCATACAGTCTGTAGCAGTAGCAGAATCCTATAATTTTTTCTCATATATGTACATACATTCAAAACCGATTAATTAAAAATATCTGCGAAAAGCTGTTTATAATACAATGTGAGAACTAATATTAAATTACATTATTACTTTTCCTTTAATTAATCTTTACCACACATTCAAAATACAAAGAGCTTGGGTAAATGCCAAGCTAAAGTACCATCACAGAGCATGTACCTACCTGCAGGCTGCAGGTTCCTACCTACTAAACAAGGTACTTAGCTAAAATACCATCAACTCCTGTAGAATAAGTACCTACCTCCAAAATACTCCCTTAGAACAAGTACCTACTTACCTAGCTAAAATATCATCAACTCCCATAGAACAAATACCTACCTCCCAAACTTAAACATCATTAACTATTATAGAACAAGTACCTACCTACCAAACTAAAATATAATGAACTCCCAAAAAACAAGTACCAACCTCCCTAACTTAAATATCATCAACTCCCATAACAGAAGTACCTACCTACTAATCTAAAATATCATCGACTCCCATAGAACAAATACCTACCTCCCAAGCTAAAATATCATCGACTCCCATAGAGCAGCCACCATCTATCCTCTGGAGTTTGCTTCCACTAATACAATTCTCACAAACATGAAGGTTCCTCAACTAAATGTATAAATATCAGTATCCTGTTTTGGATCTCAATCAGACAAATTGGGTATTGTTAGTTTTGTGGCATCGCCTCAGGGTATTTTGTCATATTTTCACAGTAGCGTTTGATAGGGTATATTAGGTTACGGAAATGTTAATGATTGCCCCCACAGAGTTAGGCAATAGTCCCAACACACAGGTTAAGAGCCCCCCACAGGGGCTAGAACTAAGAGAAAGCTTCTGTAAAAAATAGGACAAATTCCCTTTGAGTTGCAATGTTACGAAACCAACAATACCCGACAAATTTTTCTTTTGTACAATCAAATATGAAATATTGTATGAACTGTTATTGTATGAAGTATTATTTGTATAACCTGTATATATATGAAATATAACTTATATATACTGTAGTTAAATAAAATATAACTTATATGAACTGTAATTATGAAAAAAGATATAAAGTTCCTTATTGAAGAGAACACAAAGCAGTTGTTGTCCTTCTTGCCATGTATACACTAAAAATCAACATATTTGATAATATCATTTTGGATTTTATTAATAATTCACACTGTATATTATACTGTGGCATTAGTAAATTTCCACCAACAGACCAAGTTTTGACTTCAACATAAAGAAATAATGAACAAAAGTTTGGTTTCAATAGTTAAGGAATGCCTTGGCCAATGAATGGATGCAACTCATTACTATTTCACTTTAGAAGTTTGGGATGAATGAAATTACATATTGTTTACTATTAGTATTGATAGTTTACTCAGCCTATAGCTTTAACTTTGATGTCATACATTTTTATGAATATGTGATTTTTAATCAAATTAAAAAAATTGAACAATCGTACTATCGACAAAAACTATAGTATGAGTAATGAAAAAATATGCAACAACTGTAATCCTGGGACAAGTTATTTCTTGCATTGTATTATAAATAGCTTGCTATTGATATAAAATGTAAAACCATTTTCTTAGCCCAAGATCTCAAAGGCCTTGTGATTGTACATTTTTATATTTAGAGAAAAACTGGATATAATTCGATGCTTGACATAATTTTTTAGTATGGCTGAGAACCATTCTAATCCAATTAAGTGGTTTTGAAGCAATATAGGAAATATGTTTCCTAAACATTAGAGCTCTTTGTTACACTTATAAGACTTTTTATTCTGACAAAAAATTGTACAATCGTCTCTATCGTACAAACACTATAGTACAAGTAATGGAAAAAATATGCAACGACTGTAATCCTGGTAATAGTTATTTCTTGTATTGTGTTATAAACAGCTTTCCATGGATATAAAAAGTAAAATCATAAGATTAAAACAAGTTTTTTTATCCCCAAGATCCCAAAGGCCTTGTACATTTTTATATTCGTAAAAAAAACTGGATATAATTCGATGCTTGATATAATTTTTTTGTATGGCTGAGAACCATTCTAATCCAATTAATTGGTGTCAAAACAATATAGGAATAATTATTTCTCGCATCCTATTATAAACAGCTTTCCACGGATATAGAATGTAAATAGAAAAATTAGCCAATGAGAGGCCGTTATTGACCAATGGCGGCATGCGTAGTGGACTCTCATTGGCTAATTTTTTTTGTTACGTCATATTTTTTAAACCAATACTCACAGCATCCTAAAAAAACTTTAATTTTATAATGATACATTTTTATATTCGTAGAAAGCTGAATATAATACGATACTAGATATAATTTTTTGGAATAGCTGAGAACTAGATATTAATTGGTTTTAAAGCGATATAGGAAAAATGTTTTCTGCGCATGAGAGCTCCTTGTTAAGACTTTTTATTTAGACAAAAAATTGTACAATCGTACTTACGTACAAAAACTATAGTACGAGTAATCCTGGGAAATATGTTTCCTGCACATAAGAGCTCCTTGTTACACTTATAAGACTTTTTATTTAGACAAAAAATTGTACAATCGTACTTACGTACAAAAACTATAGTACAAGTAATCCTGGGAAATATGTTTCCTGCACATAAGAGCTCCTTGTTACACTTATAAGACTTTTTATTCGGACAAAATATTGTACAATCGTACTTCCGTACAAAAACTATAGTACAAGTAATCCTGGGAAATATGTTTCCTGCACATAAGAGCTCCTTGTTACACTTATAAGACTTTTTATTTAGACAAAAAATTGTACAATCGTACTTACGTACAAAAACTATAGTACGAGTAATCCTGGGAAATATGTTTCCTGCACATGAGAGCTCCTTGTTACACTTATAAGACTTTTTATTCGGACAAAATATTGTACAATCGTACTTCCGTACAAAAACTATAGTACGAGTAATCCTGGGAAATATGTTTCCTGCACATGAGAGCTCCTTGTTACACTTGGACACACAAAGGTCAACACTTCCAACTCCGGTGATAACCATACTCACATCCTCATTAAACTCCCAGGAATATCCTACAAGGGAAGAAGTGGTTTGTGCTTGTATTGCACAAAATCCGTGAGTTAGCTTCAGCCAAAAGCGATTATTAAGTCTAAGTGTTCCTAATATTGACAAAAGCGCATAGTAAAATTAAACGCATTTTTAATAACAATTAGACTTAATAATCGCTTTTGACTGAAGCTAACTCACGTTTTTTAAGCACAAACTAATTCCCCTTTGGATTAGTTAATCATCATAATAGGATTGATTAAAATGATGATCATTGGATAGATTGAAATAATGATAAGTTGATAGATATAATTAGATAGATTAATACAGGGTCATTCAAGATAAATGCGTTTTTTTTAAAATTATGCATAGAAAAAAAGCAAATATTTAAAAAGGATTATTCCGACAAAATATGCCTTAAAACCGGTTTTACATAGGCCATATTTTTGAAGATTTCTGAATTTAAAGGATGTGTACATTTTAAAACTTCAAATTGCAAAGCATCTCTATAAACACGCCCTAAAAATGTCAGTATATCTTTACAGTATTCTGTATTTAAGAAATTTTGCAACAAATTTACTTACAATTTTGTGAAAACTTATATATTTATAATTTGCATGTTCAATTATGACACTCTATACGAGTTAATGTTCGTCTGTCAGAGCTTCGCTTTTATGGATGTTGTCATCCTTGTTTATCTATACACAGTAGAATATACGTTCAATGTCCCTTACCTCCCTGAATTATATTACCTTCTATTTGGATTGGACATCCATGAATCTGAATTTGAAATGAACTAAAAATGAGTAGAACCAGAAAAATGGACTTTCTCAACATTTTTATTATACTTCTAAATTAATTCTTTAAATCATTGGGGACTCCAAAACCTTGAGACCTTCATTAAATCACGATTGAGGAAATTTTCTATTGGTGATTTCATAGCTAAATGTTGGGTAATTTTGTTTCCCATGAATGGGGATGTCGATTAATTTAACATTCATTGTCTTATCACTTAAGAACTTTACCCTGTAAAAAAAATGACGTCTCTATTTTGTGAACATAGCATGTAGATAAAATGTCATTTTTAGTTTTGACAAGGTGGAAATGTAGGGACATAAAGGGATAAGACAATGGCCAATAAATTGATGTATAATCCCAATGATGATACACATAATTACCTACCTTTACATTACAAGAAGTGGTTAAAACGTTTGGACACTAAACTTAAAGAAACAACAAAGTTATATAATTATTTATTCAACGAATAAGAAAACGTTATCATAAAACTTTGGGGACTAGTGTAATAAACAGCCCAATGTCACCTCCCTTCCTGGTTTTAATGTCCTTATATCATTGGGTCACAATGCAGAGAGAGAGGGAGGGGACAATGGGCTGTTTATTACACTAGTCCCCAAAGTCTTAATATAAAGTTTTCTTATTCGTTGGCTTCACAACTTTGGGGACTTCAGTGAATTTTGATTGGTTGGTTCATTAAGTTGAGTGTTCAAAAGTTTCAACAACTAATTTCAATCTACAGAAGGGGTAATTGTGTACAACATCATTGGGAATGTACAATGTACATTAATCTTTTGGTCATTGTCCTATCCCTATAGATCCCTGTGGATGTCGTCATCCTTGTTTTTAAAAGCGAAGCTTTTCTATAATTAGGGTCGGTCCATCCGTCCGTACGTTCGTAACGAAGAGCTCTTTTCGTTAATTTAGGCATGTTAAAATTGTCCTATCGATTTCAAACTTTGCATGATAATTCCCATAGGAGTTAGGTACGAGTTAGAAAGCAAAGCAACTCTATAATCGTTACCAGAAAGTCCGTTTTAAACATGTTGCTATTTAACTTTTTTTAACAACAAATTTTTATGTGATAAAATTATCCGATTTGTCTGATTTTTGGAATACTGATTCCTAGGACAACAAAGTACATTGTTATAAGCGTAGCATCTCTATAATCAAGTCTTAAAAATGTAAGTATGTCCTTAAACAATATCCTGTATTTAAGCAGTTTTTCAACAAATCTACTTACAATTTTGTTTCGTACGAGTTTAATACATTTACATTCTGATTATTCAATTCTGACACTATACAAGTGTTAATGTTCATTTGTCTTACCGGTTCAGAGCTTAGCTTTTATGGATGTTGTCATCCTTGTTTAATATAATTACAAATAGGTCCTCACTTAAAGTGCTTAAATATAACTAAAACAGAACAAAAAACGCAAATTATTAATTTTAATTCTAATGAAGCAAGGACGACAACATCCATAAAAGCGAAGCTCTGAAACGGTAGGACAAACGAACATTAACATTTGAACTAAATAAGCAGAATATTAACGCATAGATTTTAACAAAATTGTAAGAAAATTTGTTGCAAAACTGCTTTAATAAATTGATATTGTTTAAAGACATACTTACATTTACCAAATCATACATCAGTATTTCAAAAATCAGATAAATAGGATAATTATAACACATATAAAATTGTTTTCAAAAGTCTATGTTAATGTTTTTTTTGTTTGTATGACAAATTAGGCTTGCTAATGTTTTTATATAGATTTTTTTTTCATTTCTATTTTTGAAATCGCTAACAGAAGAAAAGCTTCGCTTAAAACATTATCTATAAAAGATAAAGCTTGTTTGAATTCTATAATACTTTTTGTTAAATCAAAAATTCCGGTATATTCCTCTTAGGGAATTTGTTAAAAACAATTTATACCCCCCCCCCCTCTTTCAAATAAGGAAATTTTTTAATATCTCAAATTTTCAGTTTTAAAAAAGATTTTAAAAAGATTTTTCTCTTAGGGTGGTGTTGATTCCCTCCACCAAAATAGTTAAAAACCTTCCCAGTGCCTATGGACATACTTACATCTTAACTTGATTACAGAGATGCTTACCTTTTAATAATATGTCTAATCATCATAGAAATTAATATTAAAAAAAACAATAGATAATAATAAAATGTAAAAAAAAACAAGAAGGTTTTCAATGGATGTACAGACTTTCTGGTAATGATTTTAGAGTTGACACGCTTTCCAAAATTGCACCTAACAGGAATTATTATGCTAAGTTTGAAATAAATAGGACAATCATGTAATGCCTAAATTGTCGATGACAGCTTTCTGTTACGGAGGGACAGACGGACGGACCTATCCTAAATGTAGATAAGCTTTGTTTTGATGTGTCCTACTGAATGAACGAACTGACCAATAAATCAGAGTTATGTTAGCAACCTCAATTGACGACAATTTTTCCCCTGTCAATATATCCACGTATATTCTACATCTGATAAAGCAAAGCTCGTAGCTGGCTAAAATAATGATATCCGCCTTCTTTACCCCAACCCCTCCCCTCTTTCTAGACGAACGAACTGACCAATAAATCAGGGCCATATTAGCAACCTAAATTGACGACATTTTTTCCCCTGTCAATATATCCACGTATATTATAACATCCATTATAACACTAGATATTTATGTTCTCTAATAAAGCGAAGCTCATAGCTGTCTAAAATAATGATATCCCCCATCCTACCCCATCCCATCCCACTAGATGTACAAACTGCCCAATAAATAAGGTCCTTATTAGCAACCTATATTGACAACAAATTTTCCCCTGTCAATATATCCACGAATATTCTACATCTGATAAAGCAAAGCTCGCAGCAGGCTAAAATAATGATATCCGCCTTTTTTACCCCAACCCCTCCCCTCTTTCTAGACGAACGAACTGACCACTAAATTATGTCCATGTTAGAAACCTAAATTGACGACAAATTTTCCATTTTCAATATATCTACGTATACCCTATATGCATTTTATATTTGGAATTATTTCAAGGGGAATGCATTAGGACAGAAACAGGCACAACTTAGGACCTTTAGACAAAAAGTATTGAATCCAAGGGCTGGTTGTCTGTTCTGTGTTATCTTATATCATACCAAAGAATATCTAAAAGTAATTTATTTCAAAGATATTATACATATTTTAACTACTTTTAACTATATAATAATGTTTATTTATCATAACGAATTACAGACAGGTTTCCGCGATTAGTATATAAAAATTATATAAGATTAATTTTTAGTTTTGGTGGCACCGAGAAGACGAAGGACCGTTCTAACAAAACTGGTAATACGATTTTCATTTTAATATTACATGATTTGTTAGTATGGCTATTAATCACTTTTAAAGTCAAACTGGAATAGTTATTTATCGAATCGTATTATAAGCAGCTTTCCACGTATATAAAAATGTACAATTAAAACCATTTTTTTTAGCTGAAGGTACGGGCTAAAAAAACTGGCTTTAATCTTTGGCTTGTACATTTTTATATTTGTAGAAAACTGGATATCATATGGTGCTATACAATATACATACCTTTTCAGTATGATTGGGAACCAGTTCTAATCCACCGAATATAAATCGGATTTAAACCTTTATTGCAGTACATATGAGAAGCTACAAAGAAAAACCGTTTTGGAGCCGCGGTTAGCGAGAACCTTTGGTACGCACAGACAAACACATATACATTCTGTTACTTTTATATAAGGTATAGTATTAAGAAATTTCATTTTGTTTCTGGGCCAACAAAACCGGTTTTAATCTTATTATTTTTCATTTTCATATCTGCGGAAAGCTATCAATAATAGGATGCAATAAATTACTACAAGATAAAACATAAACTAATTTATTTGGGCATTAAATTTTTAAACAGAGTCATGTAATCAAAAAATATAAGATGCAAATGTAAATACAATAACAAGGATGACAACATCCATAAAAGCAAAGCTCTGAAACTTTAAGAAAAACGAACATAAACACTTGTAGAGTGTCAGAACTAAATAATCAGAACGTTAATGTATAAAATAGAAAGAAATTTGTAGAAAAACTGCAAATACAGGATAATGTTTAAGGACATACCTACATTTTTAGGACTTGATTATAGAGATGTTTAACGAATTACATTGTACTTTGTTGGCCTAGGAATCAGTATTTCAAAAATCAGATCAATTGAATAATTATATTACATATAAATTTGCTGTTAAAAAGTTAAAAATCTACAGGTTTAAAATGGACGCACGGACATTTTGGTAACGGTTATAGAGTTGCTACGCTTTCCAAATTGTACCTAACTACTAAAGGAATCAGTATGCAAAGTTTGGAATTGATAGGACAATTCTAACATGTCTATATTAACAAAAAAGACATGGACGTATGGACGGACCGACCCTAATTATAGAAAAGCTTCCCCTTTACGAAGGATGACGACAATCATATCATAATCAGTTCTGCCCGGGTATACAACATTATGGATCTGTCGATCTACTTTGCCCAAGGTTTTGTAGTAGTATATTGTTGATTCCTCGGCTGAAATAAAACATCCTTATAATAAAGTAACAAGATGTGTATTTGTTTGTTGTTTGTATGTCTGTTTATTTGTCGGTCTGTTTGTCTGTCTGTTACTGTCTGTTTGTCTATCTGTTTGTCTGTCTATTTGTCTCTCTGTTTGTCTGTCTGTTTGTCTGTCTGTTTGTCTGTCTCTTTGTCTGTCTCTTTGTCTGTCTGTTTGTCTGTTTGTCTTTCTGTTTGTCTGTCTGTCTGTCTGTCTGTCTGTCTGTTTGTCTGTCTGTTTGTATGTCTGTTTGTCTGTCTGTTTGTCTTTCTGTTTGTCTGTCTGTTTGTCTGTCTATTTGTCTGTCTGTTTGTCTGTCTGTTTATCTGACTGTTTGTCTGTCTATTTGTCTGACTATTTGTCTGTCTGTTTGTATGTCTCTTTGTCTGTCTGTTTGTCTGTCTGTCTGTTTGTCTGTCTGTTTGTCTGTCTGTTTGTCTGTCTGTCTGTTTGTCTGTCTATTTGTCTGTCTATTTATCTGTCTGTTTGTCTGTCTTGCTAACCGCTAAACCAATCGGGTTTTCCTTAACAGGTTAGCTTTTCATAGGTCACAGGAAGGTTTATAGCTGTTTTGTGGGAGGGCACCACCACCCTCTCCAGATAAATCGCCAAAAATAATAAAAATAAAAAACACCACCCTGTGGATATTTTTGTAAAACATAACTAGCACAATCTAACGGCGAAAATAATATTTCTATTAAATAGATAATTTTCACACAGATTTTAAAGGCATTTAACTTGTCCCTAGAGGCCTCTAGGGCCGTAGCCGCTAGTAGTAGATAATACGTTATCCGTTATCTGTTTTGTTATCTACAATTAAATAATTGAAGCGATGAAATTTTATCGATAATAAAATTTCTTGAAAGCTAACTTTATCCCAAGAATTTAACTATTTGTGATTGACTAATTTTTTGTAAATCAAGTTTTACCGGATTTCTGTCATCTAGAAGATGCTGGAAGTCTGTCATTTCTTCTGCGACCACCTAAAAAAAAGTATAATAACATATTTAGAAGATTAATAGAAATAGATAGAGAGAGATTAATAAAAATAGATAGAGAGAGATTAATAGAAATAGATAGAGAGAGATGAATAGAAATAGTTAGAGAGAGATTAATAGAAATAGATAGAGAGAGATTAATAGAAATAGATAGAAAGAGATTAATAGAAATAGATAGAGAGAGATTAATATAGATAGATAGAGAGAGATTAATAGAAATAGTTAGAGAGAGATTAATAGAAATAGATAGAGAGAGATTAATAGAAATAGATAGAGAGAGATTAATAGAAATAGATAGAGAGAGATTAATAGAAATAGATAGAGAGAGAGAGATTAATAGAAATAGATAGAGAGAGATTTATTAGAAATAGATAGAGAGATATTAATAGAAATAGATAGAGAGAGAGATTAATAGAAATAGATAGAGAGAGATTAATAGAAATAGGTAGAGAGAGATTAATAGAAATAGATAGAGAGAGATTAATAGAAATAGATAGAGAGAGATTAATAGAAATAGATAGAGAGAGAGATTAATAGAAATAGATAGAGAGAGATTAATAGAAATAGGTAGAGAGAGATTAATAGAAATAGATAGAGAGAGATTAATACAGGGAGTAAGGGAGGGGACAATGGATCGAATATTCAATCTTTAGGAGTCTCAGACTTTGGGGACTGGCTTAAAGGGAATGTGCAAGAATTTAGCAGTTTCTGACTGAGTTTGGGGACTTGCGCAAGAAATGCTGTTACTCGCTATGTTAGTTTTGAATATATATAGTTTTGCAGACAGAGAGTAGTTCAAATATAAATACACGGCCCCCCCTCCCATACTATATTTCACTCCCTTCATCCCCACCTCCTTTTTAAAAGTAGACGAAAAAGGGAAATGGAGAAGGGAGGTGGGGGAAATAAACAGGATAAAAAGGGGCAGGAAGGCGTGCGGGTCATATACTTGCCCATCCAGCTACATGCCTGCCTGCCCCTTTTTTCCGTGTTCACATCACTTGCCCCCAAATCTCTTTTCTCTTTCCCTATCATCTGAAGAGATCCAGGGAAATATTTCTAGTAATTAATTACAAAATGGTTATGTCAGTCTGTAATACTGGTAATCTTATTTTCAAATGATTGCTTTTTTTCTTGGAACTTTTTTCTTAGTTTATGGTTTTCTAGATTTAATCAACAATCACTTTACAATTTCCACCATATTTTCGGGATTATTCTGGTCTTCATGGCCTTTCTTCAAAAACCCTTAAATTGAATTAATTGCCCATTGTCCCCTCCCTTACTCCCTGGATTAATAGAAATAAATAGAGAGAGATTAATAGAAATAGATAGAAAGAGATTAATAGAAATAGGTAGAGAGATATTAATAGAAATAGATTAATAAAAATAGGTAGAGAGAGATTAATAGAAATATATATAGAGAGATTAATAGAAATAGATAGAGAGAGATTAATAGAAATAGATAGAGAGAGATTAATAGAAATAGATAGAGAGAGATTAATAGAAATAGATAGAAAGAGATTAATAGAAATAGATAGAGAGAGATTAATAGAAATAGATAGAGAGAGATTAATAGAAATAAATAGAGAGAGTCTAATAGAAATAGATAGAGAGAGATTAATAGAAATAGATAGAGAGAGATTAATAGAAATAGATAGAGAGATTAATAGAAATAGATAAAGATAGATTAATAGAAATATATAGAGAGAGATTAATAGAAATAGATAGAGAGAGATTAATAGAAATAGATAGAGAGAGATTAATAGAAATAGATAGAAAGAGATTAATAGAAATAGGTAGAGAGATATTAATAGAAATAGATTAATAAAAATAGATAGAGAGAGATTAATAGAAATAGATAGAGAGAGATTAATAGAAATAGATAGAGAGAGATTAATAGAAATAGATAGAGAGAGATTAATAGAAATAGATAGAGAGAGATTAATAGAAATAGATAGAAAGAGATTAATAGAAATAGATAGAGAGAGATTAATAGAAATAGATAGAGAGAGTTTAATAGAAATAGATAGAGAGAGATTAATAGAAATAGATAGAGAGAGATTAATAGAAATAGATAGAGAGATTAATAGAAATAGGTAGAGATAGAATAATAGAAATATATAGAGAGAGATTAATAGAAATAGATAGAGAGATTAATAGAAATAGATAGAGAGAGATTAATAGAAATAGATAGAGATAGAATAATAGAAATATATAGAGAGAGATTAATAGAAATAGATAGAGAGAGATTGATAGAAATATATAGAGAGATAAAGATTTAACTATCTATCTATCTATCTATCTATCTTTCTATCTATCTATCTATCTATCTATCTATCTATCTATCTATCTATCTATCTATCTATCTATCTATCTATCTATCTTACTGCCAGCTTTCTCTCAATTCTTCTTGGATCCCCATCTCTCTGTGGCTCAGCCCATTCTAATTCTGCCTAAATATAATAATACTATAACTAGTGGCTACGCCCCTAGAGGACTCTATTTATTATCTATAATACATAGAATAATAGAAAGATGTCTGTCTGTCTGTCCCTTAAGATCTTGGTAACCACTAAACCGATCGGATTCTACTCTTCAGGGAATATACCTACTGGTCCTGTAGTATAAAACAAAGTAGCTTGATGCATCTAGGGAATATATCTAGACTCCCCCCCCCCCCCTCCCCCAACCTCTATGCCACTAGGGTGAATATTCTGCTTAACTCAACCTTATCTTGTATCTTATTTTTGGTATACCTGACCTGGATTTACTATTTTTTAAATAAAATATAGGTAAGGGACCCCCCCCCCCCTCCTAAGGGCTTATATTCTGCTCACCTCAGCACATCCAAGAAAGTATCCCATCCTCTCGTCTATCTAAAAAATATATAAATTTATTCTGTAATTAACTAATTTAGAGAGAGAAAAAAAGAGAAAAAGAGAGAGAGAGAAAGAGAGAGAGAGAGAGAGAGAAAGAGAGAGAGAAAGAGAGAGAAAGAGAGAGACACAGAGAGATAGTGAGTGAGAGAGACAGATAGACAGACAGACAGAAAATTACAAAAAATTATTCGATAATTACTTGCAAGGGATTTCACAATGAACAAAAAATCAATATAAATTAATCAAAATTTTTTTTCAAAATTTCTATTATTGCAATAATGGTGTGAGACTTGTATGCCCTTATCTTTCATCATTTCCAATATGATTTTTGCTTAGTATTTTTTTGTCTTACTCATATGGCCTGTATGAAAACAATGTGTGAATACACATTACTGCATACTTCCTACCTTTTAGGAAACTGCCATTTGGGAAGAAATTTTTTTAAAAATTAACCATATCAATCAAAATTTGACTGTATATAAAAATGTATATAATATTCATTTAATTAATTCATTATTGATTTTTTTTATGTATATACACCCAAGAATAACAAATCTAATCTATACGATTGATCTGATTTTTGGTATGTTGATTCCTTGGACAACAAAGTATAATGTTATAAGCGAAGCAACTCTATAATCAACTCCTAAAAATGTAAGTATGTCCATAAACATTATCCTGTATCAAGCAGTTTTTCAACAAATTTACTTACAATTTTGGTTTGATTCTTATACATTTATATTATGATTATTCAGTTCTGACACTATACAAATGTTGATGTTCGTTTGTCCTACGGTTTCAGTGCTTCGCTTTTATGGATGTTGTCATCCTTGTTATTTTGGTTTTAAAAGAAACTTCAGTAAAAATTAATGTTATGGTAATATTTTTCCAGTATGGCTTCCAAACCAATGAATATCCGGTGGATTAGTACCGGTTCTCAGCCATACTGAAAAATTATATAGAGCATTGTATTATATCCAGTTTTCTATGAATATAAAAATGTACAATCATAATATTGAAACGAGTTTTGGTATATTAGCACATGCCTTCAGAATTGGGGGGGCTAAAAGAACTGGTTTTAATTGTACATTTTTATATCCGTGGAAAGCTGTGTATAATATGATTTTTCATAGAAAATACAAACCTCATCAAGAGCCTTCTTGTAGGCAATTGGATCAGCAGGATCTGCCTGTACAGCCAACAAAACAATTAGCAAAAACCCGCGTCCGTGGCTCAACATGTAGCGCACTCGCTAGTTTTACATAAAGTAAAGGGAAAGAGAGAGACTCAAAAACAGCCATGTGACGCATAGGCGTCCAAGGGGGGGGGGGGGGTAATGGGGCGATTACCCCCCCCATTCAAAATTTACCCCTACCCCATTTAGGAGGGGGTATTTACCCCCCCCCCCAAACAATTTTGGGGGGGTAAATAGTAAATACCCCCCATCAAAATAAAAAATCTCTAATAAAAAAAAATTTTGCGCGCTTCGCGCGCATTTTTAATACTATATATTTAATAAAATTTAAATTACCCCCCCCAAAATTTTTACCCCGGGGGGAAATTTTTTTGGGGGGGGGGGTAAACTAAATTTACCCCTGCCAACAGATTTCAGGGGGGGTAATTACCCCTCCCAAGCAAATTTTACCCCTGGGGAAAAAATTTTGGTAGGTAAAAAAAATTTGCGGCGCGCTTCGCGCGCAATTTTACCCCCCCCCCCTAAAAAATTTTTACCCCTCCCAAAATAAAAAGCTTGGGCGCCCCTGATGTGACGATATAAAAATGAGGGAGATGATAGGTGTCAAAAGAAACCTAACTGACAGACGTACGCACAGACTTAATCAATGTGTAGAAATGCTTTGCTTTTTGAATTTTTTTTGATGGGTTTTAAAAAATTGTTCCTTGATGCTTTCAAGCTCCTAAAATAAAATAATAGTTACTTCTCGCATCATATTACAATTAACTTTCCGCGGATATTAAAATGTACACAAGATTAAAACCAGTTTTTTAGCCATGAGATGCCAAAGACACGGGCTAACAAAACTGGCTTTAATCTTATGATTGTACATTTTTATATTTCTAGAAAACTGGATATAATACGACGCTAGACATAATTTTTCAGTATGTCTAAGAGCCGGTTTAATCCCCTGGGTATTATTCTTAAGCTACTCTTGTTGTGTCTGTCCATTCTTCTGAAAAGCTTGCGGGTGGCACTCTAGCTTAAATAGCAGCCATAAATATCTCCTTCCCCATGCACTTACTGCATGACAACAAACGGACGGAAATGACGGACAGACAAAGTGAATTATAATATAGTGTAGCTTCGCTTCTAATACAAATCTCTTTATAGTGCCTGGAAAAAGAATTACGTCATACATTACAAATGACCAATGATAGGCCAATACACAGACTAAATTTCCAACAGGAGGCCAGAATAATACATTCTTATTGACAAATGGCAGGCCAGTTTACATTTTAATTGACCAATGGTAGGCCAATATACATTTTATTTAACCAATGGCAGGCCAGTATTCATTTTAATTGACCAATGGTAGGCCAGTATGATTACTTACCACCAGAAATCTTTGATACAGAGAAGTCCCCTGGTCCACCATACCCTTCCATCTAAAAAATATTAACAAGAGCTTAATCTTTAAATCATTTCAATGGTGCGCCAAATCGGGGTGCGCCGAATTTCAACCAATCACAGCGCGGCATTTCGTTCAATGCTGTGCTCTCATTGGTGGAAAGTTGGCTGGGGCAGGGGTGGAACATTTGACCAGTACTCAAAGTTTAATCATAACGTTACTTTTTTGTTGGCTTAACAACTTTGGGGACTGTTATTGGTTTTTGAGTATCCAAACGTTTCAACCTCTCATTGTAGTCTACAGAAGGGGTTATTTTGTGTTTCATCATTTGGGATGTACAACAATTTATTGACCATTGTCTGATCCCTTTATATCCCTGATATAAATATGAATAAAAGCAAGCATACGATAGAATGAGAGGGAGATATTCATTTCATGATCATCCCCAATGATGATACACAAATTTATGTAAATTACAATTAGTGGTTGAAACTTTAGGACAAATATATGTTAAAGTAGAAATTGAGATGTAAATTATACTTGTACCCAAAGTTTTATAACCACGTTATTCTTTTTGTTGACACTAAAACTTTGGGTACTTTTGATTGCATCCAAACTAGTAGAGTCCAACCATAAGGGATAATTTTGTGTATCATCATTTAGGGATTTATATCAATTTATCCTCCATTGTCTTATCCCTGTGTCCTATACCTGTTCTTTAGATCCCTGAATCTCTGTTGAGTCATGACCGTGGGATCCGCAACAAACTCGGACTCAGATTCAGATCCTGTAAAATATAAATTGCGTGATATCGCCTCTTAAGGGGCCAATACACAGACTATATTACCAATGGAATGCCAGTATAATACATTCTATTTAACCAATGACAGGCCAGTATTTATTTTAATTGACCAATGGGAAACCAGAACACATTTGAATTGACCAATGGCAGACCAGTATACATCTTATTTGACCAATGACAGGCCAGTTTTCATTTTGATTGACCAATAACAGGTTAGTATACATTTAAATTGACTATGGCCGGCCAGTATAATACATTCTAATTGACCAATGACAGGCCAGTATTCATTTTAATTGACCAATGGTAGGCCTTGGGATCAACAACAACCTCGGATTCAGATTCAGATCCTGACAAAAATTTAGAGGTGGATTCTTTAAAAAAAATAACAGACAGATGGACAAAACAATGTATAGCTTAGATGTGCATATGTCATAGGAATCTTCACTAAAAATTTCAGATGTTTATCTTGTATAGGAGCTGAGAAAATCACGTTTCCCCCATAGCATTACGGACTGACTGACGGACAAAGTGAATTATAGAGTAGCTTCGCTACTAAAAATTAGGGCCGTTGTTTTTGCAAATAAACCTCCAAAATCACATTAAAAATGTACAAAAATTAAACAAAATCTTATGTTAGTAACCCTTTTTAATTTAGTATTATCCTCTTAGAAATTTTTTTTCAATTTTACAAATTTGAGTATCCCCCCTTCCCCCCGACAGCGAACTATGAACTCTGGCCGCAGCGCTCGGCTCCCTAGCCTGCCTAGCCGCAGCGCTCGGCCCCCTTGCCTGCCTAACCGCAGCGCTCGGCTCTAGCCTAAAACCTAACGTAACCTATATAGTTGTTCGTCGTTGTGGGGGGGGGGGGGGTGTAAACAAATTTTCAAAATAGAAAAAAAAATTCTAAGAGGATAACGCCTTTGATTTTATTTAATTTTTGTAGATTTTTTTATGCGATTTTGGAGGATTTTTAACTAAAATAATTTTGCCTCACCAGCGAGTAGCGAGCCTATTTTTTTTTAAAGAATCCACCTCACCTGCGTGACATTGCCTCTTAAGGGGCGATTAATGCCCAATATGTAATTAGGCGATGTAATCGCCCCTTTAGGAGACAATAGAAAAAATGAAAGAATCTGGCTAACCACTAAACAAATACAGTTCACATTTACAGTCCTTGGTAGGATTATAGCTTTTTTGATTTTTTACGAAAACAGTAAAAGTGTCTGACTATGACGTCAGAAAAAATTAACAATTAACCAATGAGAAGCCAGTATTCACAGTGGTAAAATATATAGCGGCCTCTCATTGGTTAATTGTTAATTTTTTCTGACGTCATAGTCAGACACTTTTACTGTTTTCTTTTTTACTTATTTGAAATTTTTCATGTGATAATATTATCCTATTGCTGTGATTTTTGGAATACTGAGCTGGATCTTTGAATCATTTCAATGGTGCGCCAAATCGGGGTGCGCCGAATTTCAGCCAATCACAGCGCGGCATTTCATAAAATGCTGTGCTCTCATTGGTGGAAAGTTGGCTCACCCCGATTTGGCGCACCATTGAAATGATTTAAAGATCCAGCTCTGATTACTAGGGCATAAGGTTGTTATTGATAAAGTTTGAATGGTTCCAGGACAAACACAGAAGTCCCAACGTTGGAGTGGACAAAAGGAGTGTTAAAATATTAATTTAATCAAGTATTTCTATTCAGGTTAGGTTAGGTTAAGATATGAATATACAAATAAGCCACCAGCAGGGGTTAGGCATTTAAAAACCAATAAGATAGTTTAAAATATGTTAGGTTAAGTTAAGTTTCCACTCCGATGTTTAGGACTCCTGCGTTGTTCTAGTATATTTAGAATAATCCTAACTAGGGTTGGGCCGGATACTTTTTTGGCTGGATACCGGATATCCGGCGTCCAAAATCAGCCGGATATCCTGTAACCGGATAGTTTTAACATCCGGTATCCGGCTGGATAGTGAAAATTACCGGATAACCGGCCAGACCGGATATCCGGCCCAACCCTACTCCTAACCTGAATAATAACTTGATGAGTCACCACTGGAGTAGTTAGATGAAGTACCACTGCTGGAGTAGTTAGAATCAGCCCCACTATCACTCATTGTAAACTCTAATTAATATAGTTACTAGTGGCTAAGCCCCTAGAGGCCTCTAGGGGCACTTAGAGGACAAGCAAGTTTAATTCAAGAACAAATTTAGGGAATAGTCCCTTTAGTGACAACGCCTCTTAAGGGGCAATTAGTTGTATTTTGAAAATGGCTTTTGATAGGTTAGGTTATATTGGGTTAGGTGATTGCATCCCAGGGTTAGGCAATTGGCTCCCCAGAGTTAGAGCCCCCCGCAGGGTCTAGATATATGAGAAAAGCTACTGTGAAAATACAAAGAGACGCCCCTTAAAGGGCATTGCCATGAAAGGGACAATACCCCATTTTTTTTTATTTTAAATTTAATGACTAAAAAAAATTCTTGGGAACCCTTGATAGTAGCCTCCCCCTAAAATATTTATAAACCTATGAGAAGCTACCCTGTATAGGGAGAACCATATTGGTTCAGCAGTTCAGCAAGATCCTTTGGTACAAACAAGCAAACAGATAGACAGACAGACAAACATCCTGTTACTTTACCATAAGCAGATGTATATTTTTAATAGTAGCCAAGAAAAAAATCATATTTCCCCCATAGCGTTATGACAAAGTGAATGATATGAATCTTTAAATAATTTTGATGGTGCGCTGAATCGGGGCGCGCCGAATTTCAGTTAATCACAGCTTAGCATTATATGATATGCCGCGCGGTGATTGGCTGAAATTCGGCGCGCCCCGATTCAGCGCACCATCAAAATGATTTAAAGCTTCAGCTTAGTTTTAAAGTTTGAATTCTGCTAGCTTGAACGAACCAATCAAAAAGAAATAAAGGTACTTTAATACTACAATCTTTAAGGAAAAAAAAAGCTTTTTTTATCAAACTTTGGGTTACTGAAAGAGTCCAAGGAAGGAGGGGACACTGGGGTTGTTTGTTATACTAGTCCCCAAAGTTTTATAATAACGCTTTCTTATTCCTTGGCCTAACAACTTTGGAGACTTTCGTTGAAATTTGATTAGTTGGTTCATTAAGTTGAACTACTAAATGAAATATATGAAGGGGAATTTTTTATCATCATTGGGGATGTACATCAATTTATCGTTAATAAATTGATGTATATCCCCAATGTAAATACACAAAATCATGTTGATTACAATTATTGGTTAAAACGTATGGACACTCAATTTAATAAACCAACCAATCAAAATTTCTTAAAAGTCCTCAAAATTGTTAAGCAAATGAATAAGAAAATGTCATTATAAAACTTTGAGGGCTAGTGTAATAAACAGCCCATTGTCCCCTCCCTTACTGGAGTGGAGTCACATGAACCTAACTTTTATATAGTTGGAAGTCGACTAATTAATTGATTAAAATTTATTTCCAGACATTTTAGAATATATATATGTATATAGTGAGACAAATAGATATTAAAAAAAACAAGGATGACAACATCAGATCAATCGAATGATTATATCCCATAAAAAAATTGTTGTTACAAAAGTTAAAATCGACATGCTCAAAATGGACGTACGGACATTTTGGTAATGATTATAGAGTTGCTACACTTTCTAAATTGTACCTAACTACTAAAGGAATCATCTTGAAAAGTTTGAAATTGATAGGACAATTCTAACATGCCTAAATTAACGTAAAAAGCTATCCGTTACGGACGTACGAACGGACGGACTGACCCTAATTATAGAAAAGCTTCGTTTTTAACAAGGATGACAACATCCATAACCGCGAACAAACGAACATAAACACTTGAGTGGCAGGGATCTAAAGGGATAAGACAATGGCCGATAATTTGATGTACATCCCCAATGACAATTCACAAAATCACCCCTTCTGTAGATTAAAATTTGTGGTTGAAACGCTTGAACACTTAACTAAATTAACCAACCAATCAAAATTAACTCAAGTCCTCAAAGTTGTTAAGCCAATGAATAAGAAAATGTCATTATAAAACTTTGGGGACAAGTGTAATAAACAGCCAATTGTCCCCTCTCTCTCTCTGCTAGAGTCAGAATATAAAATTATTTTAATACAAGTTAATGTTTAAGGAAAAATATACATTTATAGGCTGTGATTATAGAGATGCTTCGCTTTTAACATTGTACCTTGTTGTCCCAAGAATCATTACTCTAAAAATCACATGAATAAGGTAACTAAAAATCAGAATGTTTCAAATGGACCTCCTACGGATATTAGATGCCAAGTTTGAAATAGATTAAGCCATTCTAACATGCCTTAATTAACGGTAGGAGCTATCTGTTATAGACGGACGGATGGACGTTCGGACCGACCCACTTTATAAAAGCTTCGCTCTTAAGAACAAGTTATAATTTTTATTAATTGGGCCAACGAGTAGCAACATTTTTTCCCTTTATTCTGAGAATTTTGAGACTTTAGCCAGACATGCATATCACATGCAGGGTGGGGACATTGGCCTATTTATTACACTAGTCCCCAAAGTTTTATAATGGCATTTTCTTCTTCAGTAAATATTAATTGGTTGGTTATTTAGGTTGAGTGTTCAATCGTTTTAACCACTATTTCAAATCTACAGATGGGTAATTTTGTGTATTATTATTGGGGATGTACATCAAATAATCGGCCATTGTCTTATCCCTTTTGATCCTTGCATGCTTATCATGTTTTTAAAATCTTTTTTTAAAAATCTGGAAATCCCACCCATATGTTATGTCTTGATTTTATAAAAACAAAATAAACAAGGATGACAACATCCATTAAAGCACAAAAATTGAGGAATCCATAGGGCTAAGACAATGGCCGACAATTTAATATATATCCCCAATGATAATACACAAAATTTCCCCCTTTTGTAGATCTCAATTAGTGGTTGGAACGTTTGAACACTCAATTTGATAAACCAACCAATGAAATTTCAATAAAAGTCCCCAAAGTTGTTAAGCCAGCCAGAAAACGTTATTATATGACTTTGGGGACTAGTGTAATAAACCAGGGATCTAAAGGGATAAGACAATGGCCAATACATAATGTACATCCCCAATGATGATACATAAAATTACCTCTTCTGTAGCTTAAGTTTAGTGGTTGAAACTATATATCAAAATTCACTAAAGTCCCCAAAGTTGTTAAGCCAACGAATAAGAAAAAGTTATTATAAGACTTTCCTTAAGGCATACTCGAATAAAAATTGACAATTTTGATTATTTTTGTAGTAGCTTTATATCTTAAAATTAATTAATTGTCAAAAATGAAGACCCGTCATATTTATAAATGTCAATACATTGTTATCCTTATAATAAAGTAACAGGATGTGTGTTTGTGTGTCTGTACCCAAGGATCTCGCTAACGGCTGAACCGATCGGGTGCTCCTTAACAGGGTAGCTTCTCATAGGTCCCGGGAAGGTTTATAACTATTTTCTTGGGGGGTGGGACAACCCCAACCCCCCAAAAAATGAAAAAATAGCCCCCCCATAAAAAAAATTAATATCTAATTTTTTTACCTAAAATTAAAAAAAAAAATTTTCACCCTAAAATTTTTTTTTTCTTTTTCTTTAAAAATCTAAAATAAGAAATTGGGTCATCAAATTCGACTTCCCCCTCCTCAAGTGCCCTTAGAGGCCTCTATGGGCGTAGCCGCTAGTTAATACATTAATACAGTGTCAATCTTCTGTTAGGTTTTTTATCAAGAAAATTCTATAGTCTACTAGCGGCTTCGCCCCAAGCGTAGTGTATTTTATAAATTTTTTTTTTGGGGGGGGGTGGGTGGGTTTTCGGGTGTCTCACCCTTTAAGAAAATAGTTATGAACCTTCCCAGGACCTATGAGAAGATACCCTGTTAAGGAGAACCCAATCGGTTCAGCAGTTAGCGAGATCCTTCAGTACAAACATACACACAGATAGACATCCTGTTACTTTATTATAAGAATACTCGTTAATTGACAAATTTGATTATTTTTGGAGTAGCTTTAAATCTCAAAATTAATGAACTATCAAAAATGAGGACCCAAGATATTAATAACTGTCAATAATACATTAACACAATGTTAATTATCTGGTAATGTTTTGAAAACCGAAGCTTTTCTATAATTAGGGTCGGTCCGTCCGTCCGTACGTACGCCTGTAACATATAGCTTTTTTCGTTAATTTAGGCGTTAGAATTGTTCTATCGATTTCAAACTTCGTATGGTGATTCCTGTAGTAGTTAGGTGCGATTTAGAAAGCGTAGCAACTCTATAATCACTACCAGAATGTCCGTACGTCCATTTTAAACATGTTGATTTAAAATTTTATTAACAACAATTTTTTCTGTAATATAATCATCCGATTGATCTGATTTTTAGAGTACTGATTCCTATTACAATATCAGAAGCGAAGCATCTCTATAATCAAGTCCTAAAAATGTCAGTATGTCCTTAAACAGTATTCTGTATTGTCATAAATACAATCCCATAAGCCAACGAATAAGAAAAATATCCCTTTAGATATATGGAATACATGAACTATCAATTTATAAGCTTTATTATTTAAATTTATATATATTATAAGACATTGCAATTTATAATTAATTAATATTAATAATAACTATATAATAAATGATAGGGTTGAACCGGAACCCGGAAATCCGGATTTTTTCTAAGGCCGGATATCCGAAATCCGGTCAACGTTCAATATACGGCAAATTACCGGATATCCGGCATTATAATTCAGCCGGATATTCGGATAGTTTTAATATCCGGAATCCGGCATTAGAATTCGGATAATTTCAATATCCGGTATCCGGCCTAGCCGGATATCCGGACCAACCCTAAACAATGATATAACATGCACTTAGTTCATTCCATTTTAGTCACACTATAAGAGGGAGGGGGAGGGCATTTCTTACCAAAATTAAATCATTGAAACGTTTGATCACCGTTAGTTAGAGAACAAATAATTAGAATTCAATAATAACAATACCCAAAGTTTTATAACCAAGGCATCAAATAATGTGGCCATTAAACTTTGAGTACCAGTGTAATTTACAGTCCAATGTTCCCCCCCCCCCCTATTTTTTTTTAATATTTAAAAACACTTTTTTTTTGCATAAAAAATGCCCCCCCCCCCCCTCCTTTAAATAAATAACATAAAAGCAATCAAAAATTAAATTATTTCTAAGAAAAAAAATCTACCAAAATTTATTAGAACATTTTTGTTTGTTATTTAATGCATCTTATACATTTTAAAATTTAAATTTTATATAATAAGTAATTTTGGTTATAGTCCCTTTTCGTGGCAACGCCTCTTAAGGGGCGTTTCATCGTATTTTCACATTAGTTTTAGGTTATTTCAGATTAGGTTAGGTTAAGTTAGATTTGGTGACTGCCCCGCAGGGTTAGACCCCTTGCAGGAGAAAGAGGAGAAAAGCTACTGTGAAAAAACGATGAAACGCCCCTTAAGAGCCGATGCCACGAAAAGGACTATACCCGTAATTTTTAAATCATAAGCAATCGAGTTCAAAAAGCTTTTTTAATGAAAATATCATAAAAAATTAAGTATTGTAAATATTACAAATTCATTTCTCGTTTTCATTCAAAACCGATTAGAATCGGTTCTCATCCATACGGAAAAAAAACTATGTCTAGCATCGTATTATATACAGTTTTCTACAAATATAAAAATGTACAATCATAAGATTAAAACCAGTTTTTTTAGCCCGTGCTTATGGCATCTCGGGGCTAAAAAACCTAATTTTAATCTTATATTTTGTACATTTTATATCCGCGGAAACCTGTTTTTAACACGATGCAAGAAATAACTATTATCAAATAATTTTCATAAAATTTCATTCATGTGCTTTTATCATTGACAAAAAATTAACGACTCCCCCCCCCCCCCCCACTTATGTTTAAACAATAATTTGGAACAAAAACAAATCTTCAGTATGGCTGAGAACCGGTTCTAATCCGCCGGATATTAATCGGTTTGGAAGCCTGATACTGGAAAATATCTTAAGGTGTGGTATTACTGGAAAAGGGTGCCAGCGGTTTGGTCCTTATGTGGAAATAAAAAAAGGTACCCTAATATGCAAAATTCGATTAAGATTATTGGTTGAAAAGTTTGGACACTGCTAGTCAATAAATATAATAAATAATATAAGTTCCCAAAGTTTTGAAGCCAACTAATGAAAGAAGGTAGTTTTCAGTCCTATGTTCCCTCCCTTCCTGAGTAAACTGCTAGTAAGCAGTGTCGGAGCCGTTTAATTTTGATGCGGCTCCGGCTCCGCGGAGCCGTATATGAAAATACGGCTCCGGCTTCAGCTCCGGCTCCTACCTTAAAATTAATATATCAATTTTTGTTCATTATTGAAATTGAAAAAATAAAATAAATAATATAAAATATTTTGCTTTTATTTGATTAAAGCTATATAAAAGTAGAAGGATATGTGTCTATTTGTTAAGTAACAATAGTTTTTCAGTTTATTATATGGAAATAGACCGTTGCCAAATTATATTATTACTTTAAAAAATCACTTTTAGCTAATTTGGAGCCGGAGCCGTTTTTAATGAAAAATACGGCTCCGGATCCGGCTCCACCAAAAATGTTGCTGCTCCCTGCACCCGGCTCCGGCTCCGAAACACTGCTAGTAAGATTAATTTAACCACCATTGCCTTATCCCTCTCCACAATTTTGGAGAAAATCATTTTATTAGCATGGCCTAAAGACCGATTAATATCCGCTGGATTAGAACTAGTTCTCAGCCATGTTGAAAAATCATGTATTGCATAAGGTATCATAGACTATTTTCTACAAATATTAAAATGAAATATCCTATAATGTAAATCAGTTTTGTTAGCCCGGGCCTTCGGCCACTGAGGGCTAACAATACTATTTTTTTTCATTTTAATATCTGCGGAAAGCTGTCTATAATACTATGCGATAAATTAATATTAGATTTTAGGGTAAATCTTTTTATGTTTCCATTAGGGACCCAAAAAACCGCTGAAACCCTATTAATAAGGGGGGGGGGGGGAGAGTTTTGACACTTTTGCGTAAACAGGGAGTATAGGCTTTGTGTTAGGAGTGAGAGGATAGGTTATTTGGCAAAAAAAAGTTTCCATTTGGGGTGTAGTTTCCTTATAATTGGATTTGGCCTCCAGGTTCAGGTGCTGCAGGCCTCCAGGTGGTCTCTGGACAGGTAAAAAATTTAGTTTGAAAAGTTAGAGGTCAACTTTTAAAATAAAATATGCATCTTTTTTGAATGTTTCATATTTGACAAAAAAACCTATCCTCTCACTCCTAAGACAAAGCATTACTCTATATTTAGAAAAAAGTGTCAGAACTCCCCCCCCCCCCCCCTTCTTTATTTAATACAAGCAGACTGTAATTTTATTTCGTACATTTTTTTTACATATCACATTTTATATATTTTTTTAGCGTCAAATATCCTTCTTTTAAAAAGGCAAAATTACTACAAAAAATTCAATTTTTTTCTTTATTTATTTTCAATTTAAAATGGAAGTATAAGCCTAGCAACTGCGACCCTAGTATCTTCTAGGAATATTCGACGGGATATGAAATATAGCTTAAAACCATACAACGACTTATTTTATAAAAAATAAAAAAGCCTAAATCAATCCTGGGACCTATAAGAAGCTTCACTGTAAAGGAGAACCATATCTCGGTTCAGCGGTTGGCGAGTTCCTTGCTACAGACAAAAAAAGGCTTACTACTTTATAAAATAGGATATAAACCCATCTACCATTCTTATTAAGCTTAAAAGTTTTACCTCAAACACCCCCCCCCCCATACCATCTCTTAATTTTCAGGGTTGGAAAGGGAGGTGAAGAAACTTGAAAGATTATTTAATTTTGCCTTAAAAATCCTTTAAAAAAACACAAAAATTCACTGTTTTTTTATATAAATCACAAATTTATTGTTTTTTTCTTCATTTTTCTCTGTTTTTTTTCACATTTTTATAGTGATTCATTCTCGGAGTTTTGTAAACCCCCGGGGGTCGGCCCCTCGGGGCCAGCAAAACTGGGGGCTCCAGTGGCTTCCACCAAGGTTTTGCAGCTGGCGGACATAACAGCTGCTGTCTCACAGCTGCTATCAACACAGCTGGGATGAGCATCAGCTGTGACACCATCTGATACAGAGCTAGAGCAGCTGTCATCTGTTCTTTCTCCTGAAAATATCCGCTGGATTAGAACCGGTTCCCAGCCATACTATCCGCAGCATGTCCGCGGATAGCTGTCTATAATACGATGTTATAAATATATATGTATAAATCTTTCTCCTGGCAACAGCAAAAGGTTTAATATCCGCTGGATTAGAACCGGTTCTCTCAAACCATTTTTTGGAATTTTAGATTTAAAAGAAAAATTTATAAGAAAAATTTGGGGGGGGGGGGGGGAGATTTTTTGGGGGGAGTGGTGGTTAGTCGACCCCACTATTTTGATTTTAGTTCTAAAAAGAAAAAACATATTTTTTTTTTGGGAGGGGGGGGGGGGGTATTTTTCATTTTTTTGGGGGGTTGAGGGTGTCCCACCCCCCAAGAAAATAGTTATAAACCTTACCGGGACCTATGAGATGCTACCCTGTAAAGGAGAACCCGATCGGTTCAACAACTAGCGAGATCCTTCGCTACAAACAAACAGACAGACATTGTTCTACTTTGTATTATAGATACCAACCGATCCAGATTAAATATTTGTTTTTCTTCAGATTTAGAGCCCTGCTACCCTGCTGAAAATTTTTAACTTAATCAAGTATTTCTATACAGGTTAGGTTAGGTTAAGATATGAATATACATATAAGCCCCCCGCAGGGGATAGGCATTTAAAATTCTATAAGATAGTTTAAAATAGGTTAGGTTCAGTTTTCACTCCGACGTTTGGGACTCCTGCGTTTATCCAAGGACCTATGGACTAACCTTTAGTGTGATGATCTGTAGAGTGTGGGGGGTGGGGGTGTGTACAGGTGGGGGGAGGTCCATTAGGTTCAGTGGTTAGCTCAGAATAACAGCTGTTACAAACTCTGCAATAGATACCACATCTGTCCAAACCTGTCTGTCTGTTTGTCTATCTGTCTGTCTGAATGTAATTAGTTATGTATGTTTTTCCCTGTCTGTTTGTCCATCTGTCTGTCTGTCTATCTGTCTATCTGTCTCTCTGTCCGTCCATCTCTCTATCTGTTTGTCTGACTGTCCAACTGTCTTTTTTAAAGTCTGTCTATCTGTATGTCTGTATGTAGTTTTGTATGTTTATTCCTGTCTGTTTGTCCATCTGTCTGTCTGTCTGTTCGTAATGGTACAATAAAATTGTGTCTTTTGCCTGTCTATATGTCCGTGTATCTGTCTGTCCATCTGTCTGTATGTCTATCTGTCCATCTGTCTATCTGTCACTAATGCAACAAGATTGTGGTACTATGTGTCCCTAACTGTTTGTCTGTCTTTATGTCTATCAGTCTGTCTGTCTGTCTGTCTATCTGTCCATCTGTCTGTCTGTCATTAATGTAACAAGATTATGGTACTATGTGTCCCTAACTGTTTGTCTGTCTTTCTGTCTGTCTTTTTATCTGTCTATCTATCTGCCTGTCTATCTGTCTCTCTGTCCGTCCATCTCTCTGTCTGTCAGTCAAGATTGTGGTACTTGTTGTTCCTAACTATCTGTCAATCCTTCTGTCTAACAGTCCATCTGTCTGCTCGTAAATGTGTCTTTTGTCCGTCTGTCTGTCATTAATGCAACAAGATTGTGGTACTATGTGTCCCTAACTGTTTGTCTGTCTGTCTGTCTGTCTATCTATCTGTCTGTCTGTCTGTCTGTATGTCTGTCCATCTGTATATTTGTCTGTCTATCCGTCTGTTTGTCTGTCTGTCCAGATTGTGGTATATAACGTCCCTGACTCCTTTCTGTCTGTCTGTCAATCCGTCTGTCTGTCAAGATTGTGGTATATAACGTGCCTGACTGGTGAATATAACTGTTCCTGTGGTATTGGCACACTCTGCTCAGAACATTCACTACAAAACAACCGACCACAACACCTGAGAAATAAAACCGTTTAATATCCGCTGGATTAGGCCCGGTTCTATTCCATATTATCCGCACGCTGTCCGCGGAAAGCTGTCTATAATACGATGCTATAAATGAATATATAAATCTCAGGGATCTTAAGTGATAAGACAATGCACATTGGGGCATATCAGCCAAAAAGGGGATTTAATTATTTAGAGCCCGAATTTCGTGTTCAAAATGTCAAATTAGAATGTTTGAGATCAGGGAATGCATTTCTTAACTTATCAGAGTAGTATGAAAATTTTTCAGTTGCGCAGCTACTCTATCACTAGCTTTTTGGGCCCTTTAAAGTGTATCTATGTCAATTGTATTCCGATTTTAGTGTTCAAAGTGTCAAATTAGGGGTTGTTGGGGCCTGGGAATTCATTTCGGTAGAAGGGGAGGGGATGGTGTTAAGGGGGTGGATGGGAAATCCTTATTTTAGTCAGCTACAAGTTTGTTCAGTGATAATAAATCCATTATAAATGTAGGCATGATTGACATCAATTTTTATAAACTCATATCTATATTTATATTGAAATTATGATTCTTGTTTACTGTTTATCTGTATATTAACCCTTAACGGTTAGGGGGAGGGGATCGTTTCCCCCCCCCCCCCTCCTCCCCTCCGTTTTTTTCTATCATATTTTCTGTGTGTGAAAGATAGAGAGCTATAAATGAGTGACTTCTTAACTATGGCTATGCCACATAACTGAGAGTTGGAATTTTTTGAAGATCTCCAGCCTGGCGGGCACTGCATGCCAGCAAACCTGACAGGTTAATCCAGATAAAAAGCAAAACATTTTTTTTGACTTAAACAAAGCCTTTCATCTTACTAAGATATCATAAACCCTTATGTAAAATATAGGTATTCAAGTCAATTTTAGGTTCCAGGTATGATCTTGAAGGTCCTGATCCTCCAGAGCTGGATCTTTAAAAGCGTAGCCGTTGCCGTAGTCGTGGTCAGAGTTACAGCCACCAACCTAATAGCGATCTTTAAATCATATTAACCACGCGTTGCCGTGGCCACAAAAAAAATGCGATCTTTAAATCATATTGGCAACGTGTGGTCGTAGTCGTAGCGTGGTTAACCACGCTAAAAGTGACCACAGTCCGTTAGTGTGGCTAAAGCGTTGCTAAAGCCACAGCCATGACTATGGCCACGGCTACAGCCACGCCAACGGCTACACATTTAAAGATCCAGCTCTGGTCTAGAAATCTTTAAAAGCCTCCTGTGACCGCAATTTTTGACTTAGAGACTTCAAATTTTAAATTTAAGCTTTTCTTGTATGTCTACATAACATATTAAAATTTCCTAAAGATCCGCCGCCGTTTTCCCGCCACCCGCTGACTGCGGCGGCTGGCAGCTGCCAAGTACAGCTGCAGCCGCCAAAATTTATGTTTTGAGATTTATAATATAAAATTTACATAAAGATAAACATTTTCTGAAAAAATTGTATTTGTAGCTTCAAAAAAAGAAAATAACAGCTTTTTGAAATTTTTAAGTAAAAAAGGACCTAAAAACAAAGGTTGTTGAATAAAAGAGCGAAGTAAGCGAAAATTGACTTTGAATCACTTGTAGTCGGAAATTCATTATCAATCAGGGGACCTGCAGAAAGAACCCCCTCCCCCCCGACCGATAAATGTGCGACAAGGGGCCCAACTGTTAATTAACAAACAGGGATCTAAGGGACAAAACAATGACCGATTAATATATGTATAATTGTATATTGTATATACCTACATAATATTGATACATCAAATTATATTACGAAATTGATTACTGTAGATGACAATTAGTGATTAAAATATTTCAACACTACTTAATGAACCAAGCAATAAAAAATCGATAAAACTTCCTAAAGTTTTTAGGCCAAAAAATATAAAAAATTTATTTTAAAACTTTGGGGACTAGTGTAATAAACAGTCCAATGTCCCCTCCCTTCCTAAATAAAACTGCAGATTTTAAAATGAAGACCAAGTAATTACATAAGGGGGGGGGGGGGCGTAATGACATTTATTCGTAATCCGTGAGCAAAATGGTCTTAAAATTTAGCTAGACCCTTCAAACTTGGTATATAAGCCTAGTCCTATAGGTATTACATCTAAATGGCAAAAAAATCTAAAAATTTTTATTTTAAGGTTAGGTTAGGTAAGAAAAACCCTGCAGAAATGGGGTTTTTAGGCTTTTTTTGGTCTATTTTGATGTGGAAACTTACCTTAAATTGTTTTTTCTTAGGGTTTTAACTTAAATACACTGTATCTATTCATATGGACTTTATTTAGATGATTCAGCAAGTCGGGGACCGACCCCAGGGGGCTAGGTGGGTGGCCCGCAGGGGTTAAGTGCCTTTTTCCCAATACATATGTTGTGATACATCTAATTATAGGTTTTTTAGGTCAAGGAACTCAAATTTAGAGCTAAATTAAGCTTTAGACTAATCTGAAGCTAGCCCCAGCGGGCTAGGTTGTTGGCCCGCAGGGGTTAAGTGCATTTTTTCCAATATATATCATGTTATATATCAAAATATAGGTTTTTTAGGCTAAGAAACTCAAATTCTAAGCGAAAATTAGCATTAGACTAACCTGAAGCTAACCCCCCCGGGCTAGATTGGTTTTCTGCAGGGCTTAAGAGCATTTACCTAACCTAACCTAGAAACTTACTTATATTTTTAAATGTTTTTTTTTATAAACTTTGTCTATTAATGATGACTTTATTTAAGATAATCAAGCAAGTCGGAACCGACCCCCAGCGGGCTAGGTTGGTGGCCCGCAGGGGTTAAGTGCATTTTTTCCAATATATATCTTGTTATATATCAAAAAATAGGTTTTTTAGGTCAAGAAACTCAAATTCTAAGCGAAAATTAGCATTAGACTAACCTGAAGCTAACCCCCCCGGACTAGGTAGGATTTCTGCAGGGCTTAAGAGCATTTACCTAACCTAACCTAGAAACTTACTTATATTTTTACTTGTTTTTTTTTAATAAACTTTGCCTATTAATGAGGACTTTATTTAAGATAATCCAACAAGTCGGGAACCGACCTCAGATGGCTAGGTTGGTTTTCTGCAGGGCTTAAGAGCATTTACCTAATCTAACCTAGAAACTTATTTATTTTTTTCAGGGTTTTTAGGCTTTTTTTGGTCTATTTTGATGTGGAAACTTACCTTAAATTGTTTTTTCTTAGGGTTTTAACTTAAATACACTGTATCTATTCATATGGACATTATTTCAGATGATCCAGCAAGTCGAAGACCGACCCCAGCGGGCTAGGTGGGTGGCCCGTAGGGGTTAAATGCCTTTTTTTAGAAAAAGTATGTGTTATCATATATCAACTTATAAGTTTTTTAGTTCAAGAAACTCAAATTTACAGCTAATAAAAGGATCAGACTAATCTGAAGCTAGCCCCAGCGGGCTAGGTGGGTTTCCTGCAAGTCTTAAGTGCATTTTACCTAACCTGACCTGGAACCTTACTTGTTTTTTTAGGTTTTTTTTTCTGGAATAAACTGTGTCTATTTATGAGAACATTATTTAAGATAATCAAGCAAGTCGGGGACCGACCCCAGCAGGCTAGGTGGGTGACCCACAGGGGTTAAGTGCATTTTTAAAAAGTATGTGCTGCCGATACATAAAATTATAGGTTTTTTAGGTCCAGAAATTCAAAGGGATAGTTCTACGAAGTGTATTTAAAGAGTTAAGGTACTTAGAGTAGTGAACTTTTATATGTCATAGTAGAATGTATTAGGCATTGGATAGATATGATTATATGTTAAAGAATTTTTAACATTGACCAGACCAAACTTTTTTTATTTGACAATATATAAAAAAGTTAAAGTGATTTGTCACATAAATTACATGAGAATGGTCTATTTTTTTCCAAATATGTATAGCCAAAACACCATTATCAGAGAATCTTTTTCCACATATTTCACAAGAGTTGTAAAAAAATTGAACAGGGGTTCCCCTTGTGAAAAGTTACTTAAAAAACATAAAAAATAACGTCCGGTTCATTATAGGACAGGTTTTCTATAGATTCTTTAAAAAAAAACAAAAAAAAACGTCTGGTTTACTTACACATTATCTCATGCGGAAATACCACCTAACCATACAACATATATATATATATATATAAAGACCATTCTCATGTAATTTATGTTGCAAATCACTAACTTTTTTAGATATTGTCAAATAAAAAAGTTAGGTCAGATCAATGTTAAAATTCTTTATCACAATCATATCTATCCAATGCCTAATATATTCTACTAAGACATATAAAAAGATCACTACTCTAAGTACTATATTAAATACTAGCGGGTACGCCCCTAGAGGCCTCTAGTGGTACTTTAAATGTTTTTGTTTGTTAAAGTCTACGATAATTCTTTATATTACGGATACCTCTTAATGTTACGTTGAAGTCTCCCAGATTTTAAGAAAATTTTCAATTTTTTTGTCATTTCTTTTGGGAGGGTGGTAGTACCCTCCCCCAAAATAGTTAAAAACCTTCCCAGGACATATGAGAATCTACCCTGTTAAGGAGAACCCGATCGGTTCAGCGATTAGCAAGATCCTTCGGTACACACAGACAGACACACAGACAGACAAACATCCTGTTACTTTAGTATAAGGATTTTTTGGATCATTTCTTGTTGTTATGTGTATTTTGTTGTATAAAAAGTTTGAAGTTCTTTTAACTAGTAAATGCTATCTAAAGTTGTATTTATGACAAAAAAGTTTTTGCCATATATAACATGCAACGAAGTTGAAAATAAAAATGAAAAACTCATTTTTTAAGGAAAATCCCTGGTCAAATCTTTTAATTTTAATCAATAACTTTATATTATGCACTACTACGTTATTTAAAATAGAAAAAACTCACAGTTCACTATTTTTTTTTAAATGCACTTCGTGAAACTATCCCTTTAGAGCTAATAATAGAATCAGACTAATCTGAAGCTAGCCCCTGCGGGCTAGGTGGGTTGCCTGCAAGGCTTAAATGCATTTTACCAAACCTAACCTAGAATCTTACTTTTTTGAAGATTTTTTAATTGAATAAACTGTTCATGAGAACATTATTTAAGATGATCTAGCAAGTCGGGGACTGACCCAGGCGGGCTAAGTTTTACTTAGATACACAGTTTTCAGTCCTAAAGCCATCATTTAAAAGATTCTTCATACAGGAGGCTGACCCAAGGAGGTCCACAACTTGCTGGATCATCTAAAATAATGTCCTCATTCATAGACACAGTACATTCAAGGAAAAAACCAAAAAATAAGTAGGTTTCTAGGTTAGGTTAGGTAAAATGCACTTAAGCCCTGCAGAAGATCTACCTAGCCCGCGGGGTTTAGCTTCAGGTAAGACTTATGCTAAATTTAGCTCTGAATTTGAGTTTCTTGACCTTAAAAACCTATATTTTGATATATAACAAGATGTATATTGGAAAATAATGCATTTAACCCCTGCGGGCCACCGACCTAGCCCGCTGGGGCTAGCTTTAGATTAGCCTTATGCTAATTCTAGTTCTAAATTTGAGTTAACTGACCTAAAAAAATTATAATTAGATGTATCACAACATATATATTGGGAAAAACGCACTTAACCCCTGCGGGCCACCAACCTAGCCCGCTGGGGTCGGTTCCCGACATGCTGGATTATCTTAAATAAAGTCCTCATTAATAGACAAAGTTTATTCAAGAAAAAACATGTAAAAATATAAGTAAGTTTCTAGGTTAGGTTAGGTAAATGCTCTTAAGCCCTGCAGAAAACCAACCTAGCCAAGGGGGGGTAGCATCAGGTTAGTCTAATGTTAATTTTCGCTCAGAATTTGAGTTTCTTGACCTAAAAAACCTATATTTTGATATATAACAAGATACATATTAGAAAAAATGAACTTAACCCCTGCGGGCCACCAACCTAGCCCGATGGGGCTAGCTTTAGATTAATCTAATGCTTATATTAGCTCTGAATTTGAGTTCCTTGACCTAAAAAACCTATAATTAGATGTATCACAACATATGTATTGGGAAAAATGCACTTAACCCCTGCAGGCCACCCACCTAGCCCCCTGGGGTCGGTCCCCGACTTGCTGAATCATCTTAACTAATGTCCATATAAATAGATACAGTGTATTTAAGTTAAAACCCTAAGAAAAAACAATTTAAGGTAAGTTTCCACATCAAAATAGACCAAAAAAGCCTAAAAACCCCATTTCCGCAGGGTTTTTCTTACCTAACCTAACCTTAAAATAAAAAATTTTGGATTTTTTTACCATTTAGATGTAATACCTATAGGACTAGGCTTATATACCAAGTTTGAAGGGTCTAGCTAAATTTTAAGACCATTTTGCTCACGGATTACGAATAAATGTCATTACGCCCCCCCCCCCTTAAAAACAAAGCATTACCAATAGACAGACACATAACACTACTTGCTAATTCCAATTTCAATTAATCATAAGAACACCACGTTATTTGGATATTAACTTAACCTTTGGGACATTTGGCTGTTTATAACACTAGTCGCCAACGATTTACAGTTGTGTGTTAAAATGTTTTGAATACTAATTTTTATCTACACAAGAGGTAATTTTGTGTTTTATAATTGGGAATGTACATCAATTATATTGACCTTTGTCTTATCCCTTTAGATCATTGATAATGGTAATAATCCTTAGAAACAATTATTTAGTTACATTAAAACTTCGAACATAAAGAGGTGCTGATTTAGGCTTAGCCCCTCCATTTAGTGCAATATCTATCATCTATCATATATCCATCTATCTAGTGTGGTAAATTGCAAAATCCATCTATCTATCAATCTCTCTATCTATCCATCTATCCATCATCCAACTATCTATCTATCTCATTTATATATCCATCTATCTATCCATCTATTTATCCATCTATCAATCCATCTATCTATCTATCCATCTATCCATCATCCAACTATCTATCTATCTCAACCTCTAAGGGAAACAATAAGGATGATACAATTCATAAGTAACGAAGCACAAAAAATCTACTGTGATAAATTGCGAATATGGACAATTAAAGAGCAAATGCTTAAATTTAATAGTAAATTACATACTGAATAGCTTTTATAGTGTTTCCAATTTATCTAAACACTCTAAAATAATAGACATAATATACGTGGATATTATAACTGGGTAAATTTTGTTGTCAATTTAGGTTGCTAATTTAGTCCTCATTTATTGGTCAGTTCTTACGTCCAGTATGAGGGGAGGGGATATCGTTATATTAGCATGCTAGAAAGACCATTTCATTTTAGTTGGAGAAAATATGGTGCAACATGCAAGTAATTATATATCCCTTATTAAGATTCTAATTTCTGGTTGTTACAATATTGACAGGAAGAATTATCTAACAAATTAGCGCAGCAATATCAAACTTGAAAAAACCCATATATTTTAGAGGTAAAATAAAACAGGGATTTAATGAAACAATACAACTATGTTATTAAATTTTGACTTTAAAAGCGCCTTTAAAAGCATTTTCTTACAAAGTTTTTGTGCACCCACCTTCAGAAAACAGGCAAAAAACCCCTACGGGGGCGCGGGGGGGTAAGTGAAACCAGTACTGGCGATTATAATATGTCTTTTGGTAATCAAATATCGCTTTTTTAGCCGGTGGCACCCGGTGAAAACATGTTTCCTGATACTGTCTACTTAAATGTTGATTTTAAAACAAACAAAAATAAACTAAAATCTTGACTTCAACTAGAATTATGTAGGACTAATATCTTCAATTTGTGCTTTTTTCTTTTATATTCTCAATATACATGTAATGCATGACTCAACAAAAGTTATTTTGTCTAATTACGTTAATTCTAAGAGATTTTATAATACTTTTAAAATTGTTGGTGAAACACACAAAATATGACTTTTTCTGTAAGAAATATTTTGCATTTCTTAACTTCCAGGCATTAGAAAGCTTACTTAAAAAGCGTAATTTTACGATTCCTTTGAAATCTGATGTAATATGGATATAATAATACTCATAGAATGATTAAAACTTGATTTGGGGGTGGTGAATAAAATCCCCTGGTTGCCCGTATGTGCAATGGAAGAAAATTTGTGTAAACCAGATAAAAATAAAAAAAATCCTTTATAAAAGTAACAGGATGTGTGTGTGTGTGTTGCTTAAGATCTTGCTAACCGCTGCAATAAAGCTTCTTATATCTATCTATCTATCTATCTATCTATCTATCTATCTGTCTGTCTATCTGTCTGTCTGTCTATCTATCTGTCTATCTATATATCTATATATCTATCTGTCTATCTATCTATCTGTCTATCTATCTATCTGTCTATCTTTCTAACTGTCTATCTATCTCTCTGTCTGTCTATCTGTCTGTCTATCTGTCTGTCTATCTATCTCTCTGTCTATCTATCTGTCTGTCTATCTATCTGTCTGTCTATCTATCTATCTATCTGTCTGTCTATCTATCTATCTATCTGTCTGTCTATCTATCTGTCTGTCTATCTATCTGTCTGTCTATCTATCTGTCTGTCTATCTATCTGTCTGTCTATCTATCTATCTATCTGTCTGTCTATCTATCTATCTATCTGTCTGTCTATCTATCTGTCTGTCTATCTATCTGTCTATCTATCTGTCTGTCTATCTATCTGTCTATCTGTCTATCTGTCTATCTGTCTATCTGTCTATCTGTCTATCTGTCTATCTGTCTATCTGTCTACCTGTCTACCTGTCTACCTGTCTACCTGTCTACCTGTCTACCTGTCTACCTGTCTACCTGTCTACCTGTCTATCTGTCTATCTGTCTATCTGTCTATCTGTCTATCTGTCTATCTGTCTATCTGTCTATCTGTCTATCTGTCTATCTGTCTATCTGTCTATCTGTCTATCTGTCTATCTGTCTATCTGTCTATCTGTCTATCTGTCTATCTGTCTATCTGTCTATCTGTCTATCTGTCTATCTGTCTATCTGTCTATCTGTCTATCTGTCTATCTGTCTATCTGTCTATCTGTCTATCTGTCTATCTGTCTATCTGTCTATCTGTCTATCTGTCTATCTGTCTATCTGTCTATCTGTCTATCTGTCTATCTGTCTATCTGTCTATCTGTCTATCTGTCTATCTGTCTATCTGTCTATCTGTCTATCTGTCTATCTGTCTGTCTGTCTGTCTGTCTGTCTGTCTGTCTGTCTGTCTGTCTGTCTGTCTGTCTGTCTGTCTGTCTGTCTGTCTGTCTGTCTATCTATCTATCTATCTATCTATCTATCTATCTATCTATCTATCTATCTATCTATCTGTCTATCTATCTGTCTATCTATCTGTCTATCTGTCTATCTATTTATCTATCTATCTATCTATCTATCTATCTATCTGTCTATCTGTCTATCTGTCTATCTGTCTATCTGTCTATCTGTCTATCTGTCTATCTGTCTATCTGTCTGTCTGTCTGTCTATCTATCTACCTGCAGATATATAGGTATTTTTTTCAGAGTTCTAAAATGGCAACAATATTGCTCACTGGAAATAAGTAGCTATCATATAGAATAACTTTAGATTTTTTATACCTTGATTAAGTTTCTTGTTGTACATATTTTTATTTCTATTTAGTAACCTTTCATCTTAATTCAAACATTACACATAAGGATTTTTACCTGTTGAGCAGGCTCCTGGAGCCTGTCGGGAACACATATTGAAGCCGTAAACAATAAATTTGACTATATTATTTACTTTAACCTTATTCTATTTAAATACCTTTCCTCTAAATTCCAAACTAACCATTTTAGATATTCACCTGAACCTGGAGGCCAATTCTAATTTTTTCAGCAGATATGTCAATAACATCCAAAAAGAAGCATATTTGGTTTAATAAGTGTACCTCTAACTCTTTAAATAAGAAATTTTAATTTTCACCTGTCGAGAGTGGACCTAGAGGCCCCCAGCACCTGAACCTGGAGGCCGATTCTATTTTTTACAGGAGATATGTCAATAACATCCTAAAAGATGCATATTTGGTTTAATAAGTGTACCTCTAAACCTTCAAATAAGAAATTTAAATTTTTACCTGTCTCCTGAGTGGACCTGGAGGCCTGCAGCACCTGAACCTGGAGGCCGATTATATTTTTGTTCAGCAGATATGTCAATAACATCCAAAAAGAAGCATATTTGGTTTAATAAGTGAACCTCTAACTCTTCAAATAAGAAATTTTAATTAAAGTTAGGTTCATTTTTTTTTTTTTTTTAGCCCCAGGGGGCAAGGGGTTGGCGCCAGGGGGACTATTTCTAAACTTAAACTTAGTTCATAAGCATAAAAGCTTAAGTTTAAGAAATCATATCTATTGGTAAAATGGTTCCTGAGAAAATTAAGGTTAGGTTCATTTTTAGGGTTTTTTGAGCCCCGGGGGGCTAGGGGTTGGCGGCAAGGGGGTGACTTCTTCACTTAAACTCAATTTATAAGCATAAAAGCATAAGTTTAAGAAATCATCTCTGTTGGTCAAATGGTTCCTGAGAAAATTAAGGTTAGGTTCATTTTTAGGGTTTTTTTGAGCCCCGGAGGGCAAGGGGTTGGCGGCAGGGGGTGACTTCTAAACAAGAAGTTAGTTTATAAGCATAAAAGCTTAAGTTTAAGAAATCATCTCTGTTGGTAAAATGGTTCCTGAGAAAATTAAGGTTAGATTCATTTTTAGAGTTCTTTTAAGCCCCGGAGGGCTAGGGGTTGGTGGCAGGGGGCTGACTTGTAAACTAGAAGTTAGTTTATAAGCATAAAAGCTTAAGTTTAAGTTTAAGAAATCATCTCTATTGGTCAAATGGTTCCTGAGAAAATTAAGGTTAGGTTCATTTTTAGGTTTTTTTTAGCCCCGGAGGGCTAGGGGTTGGTGGCAGGGGGGTGACTTCTAAATCAGAAGTTAGTTTATAAGCATAAAAGCTTAAGTTTTAGAAATCATCTCTTTTGGTCAAATGGTTCCTGAGAAAATTAAGGTTAGGTTCATTTTTAGGGGGATTTTGAGCCCCGGGGGGCTAGGGGGTGGGGTTATCCAAAAAATGATTAAAAATCCGTGAAGTACTTACCAAAAGTAAACTTTTATCCCAAATTACCTATAGTCTAACTTTAATACCTAGCCCAATGATCACGGAGTAAGCGAAAGTGTCAAAACTTCCCCCCCCCCCCCTTACTCCTTAAAAACCGTTTTTCCCAAAAACCTCATATTTAAAGACTTATTGATTTAAAGGTTCTGCAAAACATGTGCACATCTTTAAAATGCAAATTGCGCGGCTTGTATTAAAATAGTAGAAAAACGTTATGCATATGTTAGAATCGTCATAAACTCTATTTTTTTTTGAAAATTTAAGTACTATTTTTGTGCTACGTATAGTATAGGAGCTACGTGGTAAAATGTTCCTACTTACTTAAAACTTTTCACCCTATATTTTGTTTAGGTTGAGGGAAGGCCAGTGATTGTTCATTGTTCAGACGGGTGGGATAGAACTCCCCAGATAGTCTCGCTTGCTCAACTTATACTTGATCCTTATTATAGGTAGGACAGACAGAAAGACAGACAGACAGATAGACAGACAGACAGACAGACAGACAGACAGATAGAAAGATAGACAGACAGATAGATAGTTGGGACAGAACTCCCCAGATAGTCTCGCTTGCTCAACTTATACTTGATCCTTATTATAGGTAGGACAGACAGACAGATAGAAAGATAGACAGACAGATAGATAGTTGGGATAGAACTCCCCAGATAGTCTCGCTTGCTCAACTTATACTTGATCCTTATTATAGGTAGGACAGACAGACAGATAGAAAGATAGACAGACAGATAGATAGTTGAGACAGAACTCCACAGATAGTGTCGCTTGCTCAACTTATACTTGATCCTTACTATAGGTAGGACAGACAGACAGACAGACATATAGATAGACAGACAGACAGACAGACATATAGATAGACAGACAGACAGATAGACAGACAGACAGACAGACAGATAAATAGATAGATAGTCAGACAGATAGATAGTTGAGACAGAACTCCCCAGATAGTGTTGCTTGCTCAACTTATACTTGATCCTTACTATAGGTAGGACAGACAGACAGACAAATAAATAAATGGATAGTTTTGGACTTCATATATATAATACCTATGAAAAGGTCTAAAGAAGTTAAATTGAAATAGATATTGAAATCATTTATTGCATTCAAGATTGGTATTTTATTATATAAAACATTAAATATTATTGTTAAAAATCTTCCAAAATATTATGAAAAAATCTTTTAAAAATTTTATTAAAACTTTTGTATTTAGTATAATAGGTAGATATATTTTCGCTTAAAATTTTCACATTTAATTTTAGATGGTGATGGTACCCTCCCCCAAAATAGTTAAAAACCTTTACAGGATTCGTGAAAAGCTACATTGTAATGGAGAACCATATCGGTTCAGTGATTGTTTGTTACATATAGAATGACATTCTGTGACTTCTATATAAAAAATAAGCAGTTAAAATGTTGTTATATATAAAATTGATAGACTAAATGTTTTTAAAATAAGAAATTAAGAAAATATACTCTAATGAGTCAAAATAAAACAAAAACTATTGATAAAAATATTTTAAAAATCAAACATGGTTTTTTTTTGTGCCAACCCTGATTCAAAACCATACTGTATATAACTATTCTTAAAATTGTAGAACTATGGAGGGTTTCCAGATTCTTGTTGAGAAAGAGTGGCTGGATCTTATAACTATTTTAAAATTGTAGAACTATGGAGGGTTTCCAAATTCTTGTTGAGAAAGAATGGCTGGATTTTGGACACAAGATGTCGGACAGGTACAATGCTAGTTTCTACTAATGCAATGGATATAGAATTTACGTGGATATTATGACATGGAAAAAATTGTCATAAAGACTATAAGCACCTTCCAGCAGTGATTATAAATGTTTGTTTTTTTAAATATACTAGGGTTATGTTTAATATCATTATATCAATTTTAAAAGTTTAGTTTCACCATGGTTTTATATGAATAAAACTCTGAAATGTTAGACATTTTGTGACTAAATATCAACAAATGTTTTGTTGAGTTCAAACTGCTATGACACTAAAGTAAACTTTTTTGATGAAAAAGGGATGGTAACTTGTAATATTATAAACAGTTTTATTAGTGTACTTTCGTAATTTATAGCATTTGATTATGTTTTGGCATATTTTTTTATTTGAACTTTTAAATTCAACAAAACATTTATGATATTTGTCAAAAAATGCATAATATTTCATAGTTTTGTTTATAGAAAACCATGGTGAAACTTAATTATTTTAGTCGAAATAACGATATTAAACATAACCCTAGTATATTCACACAAAAAAAACATTTAGAATCACTGTTGGAAGGTGCTTAGAATCACTTGCTCTTGTTCGTGGATAGTCTCCTTTAAAAAGAGTATTTGAAATCTTGTAGATAGACCTCATAATGTTTTGAGTTTTTGATGGGGCATGTAAAGACCTTTCTATGGACAACTTAGCCAGGTTGCTAACCCAATCCTAGCCAATTTAGCATAAAAAAGAAAGACCATTGAGGACTAAATATAGACGGACCATTCATGTTTCATTGTTTGATGGGTCTGTCTTTTATGCCAAATTAGCAAGGATTGACTTAGAAACCTGGTTAAGTTGTCTATAGAAAGGTCTTTACATGCCCCTTTAAAAACTCAAAACATTATGGGATCTATCTACAAGAGTTCAAGTACTTAAAGTGATTTCATTTAAGCGATTGGTTTTTTTTGAACACTCTCTAGGTCTTGGAGTGCCCCAAGGTTGCATATTAGGTCCTATTATTTTGTTTAATACAGTTGTGGGCAAGGTTTAGGTAGTCAGGTAAGGAATAGTTAGTGGAGTGCCCCAAGGTTGCTTATTAGGTCCTATTATATATAGTAAGTGGAGTGCCTCAAGGTTGTATATTAGGTCCTATTATATATAGTAAGTGGAGTGCCTCAAGGTTGCATATTAGGTCCTATTCTTTATAGTTTGTGGAGTGCCTCAAGGATGCATATTAGGTCCTATTATATATAGTTAGTGGAGTGCTTCAAGGTTGCATATTAGGCCCTATTATATATAGTTAGTTGAGTGCTCCAAGGTTGCTTATTAGGTCTTATTATTTATAGTTAGTGGAGTGCTCCAAGGTTGTATACTAAGTCCTATTATTTTGTTTATTACAGGTGTGGGCAAGGTCTAGGTAGTCAGGATCAGAATGAGAGGTCACCAATATTTCTACAGGTATGTTAATATTTATTTCATTGCAAGGAGGGAGGGGACATTGGACTTTAAATTTTATTGGTAGCTTTAGTTTTATCAACATGTTCTCGCATGGATAAGCTTTCAAACTTTGGGTACTTTTATTAGATCTCAATGCCATGCATTTATTTTATTCCTAATAAAAGCTACTCTATAATTCACTGTTCACACCAGTCCGTAATGCTATGAGGAAATGTGATTTTCTCAGCAGCTAATTGAGATAGTAGGCTGATTTTTATTGATATTGATCAAATTTTGTTCAGTTAAAGTTGTCGCTAATATAGGTATTAAATGAGGTATCTAAAGGGATAAGACAATTGCCGATAAATTGATGTACATTCCAAATGATGATAAACAAAACTATCACATCAAAATTATTGGTGGAAATGTTTGATCACTCAACTTAATAAACCAACCAATCAAAATCCATTAAAAGTCCCCAAAATTGTTAAGTTAACGGAAAATAAAACTTTTCTGACTAGTGTAATAAACAAATCATTGTCCCCTCTCTCTTTAGTATTAAATTTTATGGGAGGTAGGGGTGCGGGGGGTAATATTTTTAGGAGCAAATTTCTCTTTGGAGGGTAGTTGTACCCTCCACCAAAATAGTTATAAACCTTACCAGGACATATGAGATGCTACCCTGTAAAGGAGAACCATAACGTTCCAGCAGTTAGCGAGATCCTTCTATACAAACACACAGACAGACATAATGTTACTTTATTATAAGAATAAGCTTTTCTCCATTTCTAGCTATAATCCTTTAGGGCCAATTGTCTAACCCCGCGGGGTAATCACCTAACCCAACTTAACCTAACCTAACCTAAATTAACCAAAAGCTATTGTGAAAATACGATGAAACGCCCCTTAAGATGCGTTGCCACGAAGAGGGCTATAACTGAATTATTTGTTTAGTGGCTAGATTGTGTTCACCAGCTGTGTCTCCAGTTCCCAGTGAGCTTCCAGTTCAACCTCAACTTTCTTTACAAAATTGTACAGCACACTTATTCAAATATTTTTGGTAAGGACCTGTAACAAAATTATATTTGTTTAAAATTATTAATTCATAATATTATTTCAACACAAAAGACGACATTTAACTCTTTATAATTGTATGCGTCAATCGTGTACAAGTTTAAGTTTAAGAAAAAAAGTTTATCTCAGATGATTGAGAACTGTCTAATTTGGCGAAAAAAGGCAAAAAAAATTTCGGCGGGAAACTTCGGTTTTCGGCGGGAGTGGTAGTTTTGCCGCCGTTTCTTCACAGTTACATATTGTTCTCCTCAAAAGCAACTACTGTGCCAAATTTTAGAGCTGTAACTCTTTTTTGGGCTGAGATCATGCGCGTTTTACTTTTGGTTTCAAAAAGTAGCACTTATATACTTTTACAAATTTTTTAAAATATAGGTAAGTAAACTACATCCCAAAAGGAAACTTTTTTTGCCGAATAACCTATCCTCTCATTCCTAAGACAAATCCTATACTCCCTGTTAATGCAAAAGTGTGAGAATCCCCTCCCCCCCCCCCTCGTTTGTTTGTCCTTCTGATTTTTTAGCTTTGCTTTTATGGATATTGTAATTTGTCATCCATTTTTATTTGTTTTTAGGTACTTTCCTGGCCAATTCTTTATCTGAGAGAAAACAGCAGAAGATTAGAGAAAGAACGAGATCTATTTGGCCGTTTTTAAGGTAGAAATTGCAGGAATCTTTGCACAAGAAAATGTGTTTTGCGAAGGTTAAGTGAGTTGGGGTGGGGGGAGCAGGGTTGTTATTGTTAAAAACCCGGGTTTTATATTTAAATTTTTGTTTTACCCAACCCGGGTACCGGAAAAAAAACCCTAATTTTTGGGGTTTTTTTTAAGTTCAAATTTCTAGTTATATTAGAAAGGAAATATTCAACTAAATGTAAAAACAATTATAATAATCTGTTATAATTTACTAAATTTACAAAAAAAAAACGCGGTACTTTTGGGGTTTTATTCTAATAAATTACCTAAAACCCACAATGAAATACCCGGTTTTTTTAGGGTGTTATGGGTTAACAACCCGGGGGGGGGGGTATTTTCTAACACTCTACAAGTGTTATTGTTCGTTTATCCTTTATTCTGTTATCAAATCTTCTTTTTTATGTATGTTGTCATCCTTGTTTTATATATTTCAGATCCCACCCGGAGTATGTTGTCATCCTTGTTTTATATATTTCAGATCCCACACGGAGTATGTTGTCATCCTTGTTTTATATATTACAGATCCCACCCTAAGTATGTTGTCATCCTTGTTTTATATATTTCAGATCACACCCGGAGTATGTTGTCATCCTTGTTTTATATATTTCAGATCCCACCCGGAGTATGTTGTCATCCTTGTTTTATATATTACAGATCCCACCCTAAGTATGTTGTCATCCTTGTTTTATATGTTTCAGATCACACCCGGAGTATGTTGTCATCCTTGTTTTATATATTACAGATCCCACCCTAAGTATGTTGTCATCCTTGTTTTATATGTTTCAGATCCCACCCGGAGTATGTTGTCATCCTTGTTTTATATATTTCAGATCCCACCCGGAGTATGTTGTCATCCTTGTTTTATATATTTCAGATCACACCCGGCAAAGTTTAGAAACTTTCTGTTTGTTCAAAAACAAGAAATTCTGTGGCCAAGATGCGAGGTAAATCATAAACAGGTTTCCGCGAATAGTAAAATAGAAAATTATAAGATTTAAACCAGTTATGTCAGACCCAAGGGGCTGAAGGCTCGGGCTACCAAAACTTGTGTTAGTTTTATGATTTTCATTTTAATATTCGTGGAAAATGGTCTTTAATATGATGCTGTACAATATTTTTGAGTTCTAATCCAGCGGATATTAATCTGTTTCGAAGCCATACTGGAAAATACTCTGATTTTTGGAAAATAATCCAACCTAGTGATTTTTTGGAGGTTTTATGGTTTTGTAAAACAATTTTTTTAAATATATAGCAGGACCTACCTAAGCTAATAAAAAGCATGATACTCTTAAAAAAACATAAGTAGTGAATGTTGATTACTCAGCTGAAATTTTTAGTGAGGATTCCAATGACATGATATGTACAATTGTTCTGTCCGTCCGTCTGTCTGTTGTCAACCATGCTTCAAAAGATATGAACATTTTTTAAAAAATTTGTGTGCATATCTCTTTTTTTTCTTTAATATGACAACTGAATATCTGCTCTAAAACTCACTCTGTGTGTTTGTCTATTCCAGGGGCTGCTATTCAGCCAATTAATTACAACTGAAAAAAGAATAACGCCAAAATTGTTTGTCATGATCACATTCCCTTTTCTCTGGTCCATTCCATAATTTTTTGTGCCTTGCTACTTATGGATGTTGTCATCCTTGTTTTGTTTTAGGTCCGTGATTTGTTATTATGGAAGGAGGTGTATGTCGGGGACATTTCTGAGGGGGGAGCCAACACAGTACTCCCCCCCACCTCCCCATCACCTCTCTATCTGGCCGCCATGGAGAGCATAAATATTCCAGGTAAGTAAGGTCTCAGAATCAGAATATTTTGTGGAGTGCCACAAGGTTGCATACTAGGTCCTATTATTTCCTATTGTGGAGTGCCACAAGGTGGCATACTAGGTCCTATTATTTCGTTAGAATGTAAATGGGTAATTTTTCTTATTTGTTGGCTCAACATCTTTGGGAACTTTTGTTGAATTTTCATCGGTTTGCTTATTAAGTTGGGTGTCTAAAGTTTTATAGTTATTAAACACTTCGTATCGTAGACAGCTTTCCGCGGATATTATGCGGATAGTAGGACTAAGAACATGCTCTAATCCAGCGGATATTAAACGGAACTGTGTTCAGGTGTATCCTCGCCGTCATCTACAGTAGCTGCCGCGGCTGCAACTTCTAGTCAAGTGTCAACTAATAATCAGCAGCTAGAGTTATGTCCTGACAATCAGCAGCCAGCACAGGAGCATACTAATGGTCATAATAATACAGGTTTCTTTTAGGAGATAGATAGATAGATAGATAGACAGACGGACAGATATTCAGACAGACAGACAGACAGACAGATATACAGACAGATATACAGACAGACAGACAGATATATGGATAGATAGATATAGAGTAATAATCAAGAAAGGAGGGGATAGATGGCTGTTTATTACGCTAGACCTTAAAGTTTTTCTGTAATCTACAGAAGGAGTAATTTTGTGCACATCATTATTGGGGATGTACACTAACTTATCAGCCATTGTTTTATCCCTTAAGATCCCTGAATAATGAATTATGAGATGAATAGTAAAATAGATGGACAGATAGTTGGACATATATATGGACAGATAGATGGACAGATAGACAGACAGGCAGACAGATAAACTAACAGATATTTAGACCATCAAATCGACAGTTAAATAGATAGATAGGGACAAATGTATTAGGGGTATAAAATTTCATGAGCATTTTGTGGGATTCTAAATTTTTATGTTATATTTTTATATATTTTACAAGATTTAATGAGATAAATATTTATTTTTCACAATCGATGTTTTACCTATGCAAATAAATTTGAAACGAAAAAAATCTTCCAAACGACAAAAATAAAATCTACTAATTTCGTTGGCTTATTTTTGGGGAATTAAGGAATTTTGACACGTTGGTTCATTAAGTTGAGTGTCCAAACGTTTCAGCGACTAAATGTAAGTAATAATTTTGTATAAAATCATTGGGGATGTACATAAACTAATTGTCCATTGTCTTATCCCTTAAGATCCCTGTAACATATCTATATATTTTGTTAGGTTGGCAGACGAACAACCCCCTGGGGGGAGTCAATATGTGCCCCCACGAGAATGGGGGCGACACCTCGGACCTAACCAGGGGTAAGTGTTTAAACTTTTTAAAAAGCGAAGCTTTTCAATAATTAGGGTCCGTCCGTCCGTCCGAGATAGATAGCTTTTTTCGTTAATTTAGGCATGTTAGCATTGTCCTATCGATTTCAAACTTTGCATGCTGATTCTTGTAGTAGTTAGGTACGATTTAGAAAGCGTAGCAACTCTATAATCGTTACCATAATGTCCGTACGTTCATTTTAAACCTTTGTTTTATTTTTTTAACAACAAATTTTTAAGTGATCTAATCATCTGATTGATTTGATTTTTAGTATGTTTATTCCTGGGACAACAAAGTATAATGTTATAAGCGAAGCAACTAGATAATCAAGTATTAAAAATTGTAAGTATGTCCATAAACATTATCCTGAATCAAGAAGTTTTTCAACAAATTTACTTACAATTTTGCTTTGACTCTTATACATTTATATTATGATTATTCAGTTCTGACTCTATACAAGTATTAATATCCGTTTGTCCTACCGTTTCAGTGCTTCGCTTTTATGGATGTTGTCATCCTTGTTTGTATGTGAGTCTGCCTATAAAATAATGGTCCCCAAAAAGGTTGTCTGGCTGGTTTTCTTTGGATTTTTAATTATTTTTTTTGCAAATAACATTGGAATAGTTATTTATTATAGACAGCTTTCCGCGGATATTGTAATAAAAAAAAAAGATTTTAAAGAAACAGCGTACCTATAGTGTCCAATAAAAAATAACGTTATACAATACAAATGACCAATGATAGGCCAGAATACATTGTAATTGACCAATGGTAAATTGTACATTTGCCTATCATTGGTCATTTGTATTGTATGACGTCATTTTTTATTGGACACTAAATGCTGTTTCGATTCGAACCTTCGGCTCAACGGGGCCAACAAAATTGGTATTTATTTTATGATTTTTATTTTAATATTCGTGGAAAATTGTCTGTAATACTATGCTATACATGATTTTTTAGAGTTGCTGAGAACCGGTTCTAATCCAGCGGTTATTAATCAGTTTGGAAGCCATACTGGAATTGATATTATTTCATATTGGCAGGGATCTTAAGGGATAAGACAATAGCCGATAAATTGATGTACATCCCCAATGATGATTTACAAAATCATCCATTCTATAGATTAAAATTAGTGGTTGAAACAATTGATTATCAACTTCATGAAACAACCAATCAAAATTCAGAAAAAGTTGTAGAGCCAACGAATAGGAAAAGGTTATTATAAAACTTTGGGGAGTGGTGTATAAAACAGCCCATTGTCCCCTCTCTCTCTGGGACAATGGGCTGTATTACACTAGTCTCCAAAGTTATATTATAACTTTTTATTATTCTTTGGCTTAACAACTTTGTGGGACTTTTGTTGAATTTTGTTTGGTTAGTTCATTTAGTGTCTAAACGTTTCAACCATTAATTGTAATCTACAAAAGGGGTGATTTTGTGTAACATCAATGGGAATGTACATCATTTATCGGCCATTGTATTATCCTTTTAGTTTTTATATCTTTTTATAGCATCGTATTATAGACAGCTTTCCGCGGATATTATGCGGATAGTATCGCTGAGAACCGGTTCTAATCCAGCGGATTTATATTTAGGTGATGGATTAGGTGCGGATCTTCTCTATACTTTACTTGATTCAGACGGCCTCCCTACTAAATATGACAAGGTAATAGTTATTATCGCAGCTTTCCGCAGATACAATTATAAGATTAAAACCAGTTTTCTTAGCCCCGAGATGCTGAAGGCAGGGGCTTAAAAAAAACTGGTTTTGATCCTATGATTGTACACTTTTATATTCGTAGAAAACTGGATCTAATACGATTCTATACATAATTTTTCAGTATGGCTGAGAACCGGTTCTAATCCACCGGATATTAATCGGTTTCGAAGCAATACTGATAAATATTGCCCTATATTATTTGAAATATGATAATTTACATTTTGTCTTTGAAATGCAAAGTCTTTTAAAGTTCAAACCCTAAAGATCAAATTTAATGAAATAAAATTATTTAATGATTTTATACATCTTTTTTATCGTCACAGTAGATCTTAATTTTTAAATTTTGAAGATTTATAAAAAAAATTTGGAAGATTTTTTTATTAGGTAGATATGAAAATATATGAAATGCAATTTTCTTGGTCTCGAAATTTTTCTAAACAGTCCGATGTCCCCTCCCTCTCTGTGAGTACTGAGTAGGTCCAGGAAGGGAAGGCACATTTGTCTGTTTATTACACTAGTCCTCAAAGTTTTATAATAATGTTTTCTTAACAACTTTGGGGGCTTTATTTTTGCTTGGTTGGTTCTTTTACTTGAGTGTCCAAATGTTTCAACCACTAATTGTTAATTATTTTCAACTTTGTGACTTTATTTTTGCTGTGTTGGTTCATTAAATTGAGTGTCCAAACGTTTCAACCACTAATTGTTAATTTTTTTCAACTTTGTGGCTTTATTTTTGCTGTGTTGGTTCATTAAATTGAGTGCCCAAACGTTTCAACCACTAATTATTCCCAGGTGCAAAGAAGGTTGGTAGAAATATTCTCTCATCACGAGGCCCAGGTATCCAAGCTGAAAAGAGACATGCACATTATGAGGTAGGTTTTACCATTTGTTGTATCATTTTACTTGTCCATTATTAACATGGCTACAATAATGTATAAAATTATTTTTTGTTAGATGAAATTTTAGAGTACTTATTAGGTAGGTCTCAAAGTCGGACGAATTTTTTTTCATTCGAATCCGGTGGATAGGAACCGGTTCTCATCCATACGAAAAAACTATGTCTAGCATCGTATTATATCCAACTTTCTTCGAATATAAAAAATATAATAAAAAAAAAAAAGAGAGAGAGAGAGAGAGAGAGAGAGAGAGAGAGAGAGAGAGAGAGAGAGAGAGAGAGAGAGAGAGAGAGAGAGAGAGAGAGAGAGAGAGAGAGAGAGAGAGAGAGAGAGAGAGAGAGAGAGAGAGAGAGAAAGAGAGAGAGAAAAAAAATATTATTTTTTTCTAAAACTAAGATTTTATACAATTAGGATTGGTCCGTCCGTATATCAATCCATAACGGTTAGCTCATTTTGCTAAATGATTTCAAACTTAGCATGTGGATTTCTGTATTAAGTAGTTACGATTTAGAAAGCATAGCAACCCTTTAACCCTTGACATAATGTCCGTATGCCCATTTATAATGTGTTTTTTTTTCATTTTTACAACAATTTAGCTTCTGTGAGAGTTAGATCTTTTTGTTAATTCAGTCATGTTAGAATTGTTCTATTGATTTCAAACTAGGCATGGCGATTTCTGTAAGAAAAATGGAAGGATTTAGAAAGCGTAGCAACTCTATAACCCTTAACATAATGTCCGTATATCCGTGTATAAGGTGTTGATTTTTAATTTTTTTTACAACAATTTAGTTAAGAGTTAGATCTTTTTGTTAATATAATCATGTTAGAATTGTCCTATCGTTGGCAAACTTGGCATGGTGATTTCTGTAGTAGATAGGTACAATTTACAACGCACAGAAACTCTTTAACCCTTACCAGAGAGAGAGAGAGAGGAGAGAGAGAAAGAGGGAAGGAGGAAAATTAAAGAGAAATAATATCGTTAGCAGTATAATCAGTTAGACAGACATACAGACAACATACTACTTAAATTAGAAACAAGGATGACAACATCCATAAAAGCAAACCTCTGTAATGGTAGGACAAACCAACATTAACACTGGTAGAGTATCAGATCTGAAAAAAAACAGAATATAAATGTATAGGTCTAAACAAAATTGTATATAAATTTGATGCAAAACTAATTAAATACATGATACTGGTTTAAGGACATACTGACGTTTTTAGGACTTGTACTATACCTTGTTGTAATAGGAATCAGATGAATAGGATAATATTAACATACAAAAAATATGTTGTCTAAAAAGTAAAAAATCAGCTTGTTTTAAGTGGATGTATGGACTTTATAGTAACAATTATAGAATGCTTTGGAACCTATTAATAGTGTCTAACTTTTTATCTATGTGACAAAAATCCAAGGATGAGAGGGGAGGTGGGAAAGGAAACCCCTGAAAAAGAGATGGATTTTTGTTACGTCACAAAGATAAAAAGGACACCATGGAAACTGTCCCAATTTTGTATAACTTTTGCAGAACATGTTCCAGTTACGTCATATTTTTCTTTCCCTAAAAAGGGAAGAGGGAAAGAAAAAAAAGGGAAGGGGGGAAGAAAAAAGAGATGGGAGAAAAGGGGGTTTTCCCCATCTCTTTTGAAGAGATTTTCTTCCTGCCTTCTCTTTTTTGGAAAAGAAAAATATGACGTAACTGGAACATGTTCCGCAAAAGTTATACAAAATTGGGACAGTTTCCATGGTGTCGATAAAAAGTTAGACACTATTACTAGGTTCTATGCTTCGCTTTCTAAGTTGTACTTAACTGTAATAGGAATCGGCATACAAAGTTTGAATTTGATAGGCCAATTCTAACCTGTTTAAATTAACAAAAAAAGCTAACTGTAATGGACGGACATATGGATGGACCGACTCTAATTATAGAAAAGCTTCGCTTTAATAAGAGTTAAAAAAAACAGCAAGGAAGACAACATACCTAAGAAACATAAGAAATTAAAACATTTTTAAAGTAGTGTAACACAAAAGGTTATACATATATTAACAGAGGAAAATTTGTCGTCAATTCAGCTTGCTAATATGGGCCTCATTTATTGGTCAGTTCGTTCATTCAGTATGAGGGGAGGGGATTGGGTAGAGGGGGCTGAGAAACGGTTCTAATACAGCAATATTAATTGGATTCGAAGCTAACCTAGAAATATGTTGAAAATTTAATTTTAAAGACATAACAATGGCCGATAAATTTATTTACATTCCCAATGATGATACACAAACTACCCCTTCTGTAAGTTAATTACACGGCGTTGCTACAAAATACCTACTCTACAAAAGACCTACCCCTACAAAAGATCTTCTCGTCGGTTCTACAAAAGACCAACGCCTACAAAAGACCTACTCTACAAAAAATCGTAATGCTAGAAGGTCATGGCCGCAGAGCTCGGCCCCCTGGCCTGCCTAGCCGCGGGCGCTCGGCCCCCTTGCCTATAACCTAACCTAACCTAACTTATATGTAATAATGTATGAATGTTTATCGTACATTAACTTAATTATATTTTAGAATTTCGTTGATTTACAAAAAGTGGTTGGTAGATTTTTTTCAAATTTTAATATTTTTTTACAATATTTAGGTAAGGTTAGGTTTGGTTATAGGCAAGGGGGTCGAGCGCCCGCGGCTAGGCAGGCCAGAGGGCCGAGCGCTGCGGCCATGTATTGATTATGTATTACTTTATTAATAAATTTGATGTTTATATAACAATATATATTCGTAGGTCTTTTGTAGAGTAGGTCTTATGTAGGGGTAGGTATTTTGTAGAGTAGGTCTTATGTAGGGGTAGGTCTTTTGTAGAGTAGACCTTTTGTAGGGGTAGGTCTTTTGTAGAGTAGGTCTTTTGTAGCAACGCCAATTACACTGGTCCCCAAAGTTTTGTAATAAAGTCTTCAATGAGGGCTTTTATAGAATTTTGAGTGTCCAAACGTTTCAACCACTAATTATAATCTACAGAAGTGGTTATTTGAATTTCTATTATTTTTTTTTTTTAAGTACAGTTAATTACGATATTGAAAGCGTGGCAACTCTATAATCGTTATCAAAATGTCCATACATCCATGTCCATTTATAATATGTTGCTATTTAACTTTTTTGACAACATTTTTGATAAAACCTTGAAATGCCAATTTATTTTTACATGGCTAAAAGGCAGAGAAGTGAATGGATAAGAAAATTTTTGATTAATTGGTGTACATCCCCAATAGTGTACAAAATAACCCTTCTCTAGATTAATTAGTGGTTGAAAAGTTTGGACTCTCACCTTAGAATACCATCCGATCAAAATACAATAAAAAGTCTCCAAAGTTATTAAGCTAACGAATAAGAAAACGTTAACATAAAACTTTGGGGTTTCTATATAATGAACCGTTCAATGACAAAGAAATATATAGTTGTTGTAATTTTAAACATTTATGTAAACTTACGTTTTAGTAGAAAAAGTAAAAAAAAAAAAAACTTTCGATTTTAAAAAGTTTTGTCACTTTGTGCTATTTTGATTTACTTTGATAATAATTAATATTGATATTAAAAAAATAAAATTAATAAGGTTAGGTTACATTTTCAGCTATTTTTCAATTAATACCTCATCACAAACAGCTGTTATTAGTAGCGAAGCTACTCTATAAATCAAAATGTCCGTCTGTCTGTCTTTCTGTCTGTCCGTCCGTCCGCCTGTTGGAGATAGAAAAGGGGAAACGTGGTTTGTTGTTTAGACTTCCAGCTGATTTTTATAGTTCCAAAAGGATGATTTACTGAGGCTTACAGGTGGATGACGCACAGCTGCTGAGCCTTGATATAATTGGATATACTTAATTAATAAAGGATTAATAAAATGTTTGATAGTTTGATTAAATTTTAAAGGATAAGACGATATATTGATGCATAAATAAAATCATTGGTGAAAAAGTTTGAATACCATATCAAGATTTAAAAGAAGTCCCCCTAAAGTTTTTAAGGAAATGAATGATAGAACCTGTTAATAAACCAGATTAATTTACAGTCAAATGTCCCCTCTAAAGACAGACATTCTGTTACTACAATATAAAGACAGACATACAGACAAACATATTGACAAAAACTTCCAGGGAGAGAGGGGATATTGTGTTGTTTATTACTCTAGTCCCCAAAGTTTTTCAAAAAGGTTTTCTTATTAGATGGTTCATTAAGACCAAACATTTCAACCACTAATGGTAATCTACAGAAGGGTTAATAATTAGATAAATACACTAATTAATTGACCATTGTCTTATCCCTTTAGATCCCTTGGGATATATAGTTCATGATAAATTTCATGGATCTTAAGGGATAAGATAATAGGCACCAATTTGATGCACATCTCCAGACCCCAATGATAATACACAAAATTGCAGAGTACAATTAGTGGTTCAAACGTTTGTACACCCAACCTAATCAAAATTTAACAAAGAGGAATACATCATTTAAAAACTTTGGGGACGGGTGTAATAAACACCCTAATGTCCCCTCCTTCCCTTAGTACCCTTAAGTTTTTAGAAATTTATAATCGTAAGGGATAAACCAGTGAACAAAATATTAGCGATAAACAAAATTACCTCTTCTTTATAATGAAACTAAAAGCGGAAAAGTTAGACACTAAAAGTTTGGACCAAATAAAGATAATGAGAGAAGTTGCTAATCAAACTTTTGGTTTCATTTACAGTCCAATTTTAGGGAGGGAGGGGACATTAGGCTTTTACACTATTACACAAGACCCAAAGTTTTATTCTAATGTTTTCCAATTTGTTTAATTCATAACCTTGGGGATTTTATTGAATTTTAATTGGTTGGTTCATTAAGTTGTGTGTCTAAACGTTTTAAATATTAATTGTAATCTACAGAAGAGGTAACATCAATGGGGATGTAGATCAATTTATTGACTATTGTCTTATCCCTTTAGATCCTTATACCATTTCTTATCTATTTTTCTATCTATATATCTTTCTTTCTATCTATTTATCTATCCATCCATCTATCTATCTAAATAATTTATGCAATGAAAAATGTAAAACAGAATTTCACGTTGGATTTATTAAAATTGTTGAATTCAATTTCTCCTCCAATTTTTATAATAAACAAGGATGACAAGATCCAATATTTCATGGATGGACAATTAAAATAAAACAAAAGAGAGGGAAAAAGTTAAAAAGCTGTATGTCCCCATCCTGTTCCAAACTTCAGACTTGGGTCTTTGATTATCAATCAATAGAGACAAAAATAATAACCTAGCCAATTCGCTACAAAACAGCAGAAAGCAATTTTCTAACAGACAAAATAGGTCCCCAACACTGGATCCAGGTACTTGTCTTGGTTATACATCTATATTTATACATTTATTGAGGGACAAACGGACAAAGTGAGTTATATGCAGGGAGGGAAGGGACATTGGGATCTTTATTACACTGGTTCCCAAAGTTTTACAATACAACTTTGGGGACTTTAGCCCTTAACAGTCGGGCCCGTTGCCGCACCGACTGTTAAAGGTTAATGAATTTTGATTGGTTCGTTTATTAAGTTGGGTGTCCATATAGAAGGGGTAAATTTATATATCGACATTGGGGATGTACATCAATTTTTCGGCCATTGTCTTATCCCTTTATATCCCTGCATTATATACAGGGATATATAAAGATTGGATTCTAATAGTTTAAAAGTACCCAAAGTTGTTGAGCCAACAAATAAGTTAACCTGGTCAAAGACTTTAGGTACCAGTGTAATTTACAGTCCAATGTTCTCTCCCTCCCGGCATTATATACAGCATGACCCTCGAAAAAGTATTTTTAAGCATCTGCAGCCCTTATTTCTCAATGAATTATTAAAAAATGCATATGTCCTTGTTCTCTATAGTATTCCACATAAGTAGATATAAAAATATTTTTTTTACCTCCATTAACACCGGAGATTTTTAGTGCTAAAGTTTTGAAAAAGTGACTGAGGAAAAAGTAACTTTTAACATGAAACGACTTTTTTAGCAAAATTAAGCTAGAAATCCTTTTATTTTTGTTACTAGCAGAAACTTTATACAAAAATGAAATTAAAAATTTAGTTTTTGAGTAAAAAGCATTTTTTTACACATATTTTTTGAGTCTTTTTAGTTTAATGATATTTTGAAAAACTTACTTATTAGGCAAAATTGTTTAAGATTAAAAAACCAAATAAATCTCTATGAATATAGCAGGAAAATTGTTTTTTGTTTCACAATCCTAACTTTAATAACAACAAAGTTATAAAGAAAATAAAAATAAACATAATGATTTTTTAGTCTAAAAAGCTTAATTTACCCCCTATTAAATAATTGAGATGTCAGAAAAGTAGGCGGAGCAACTGTCATAATTAATCCTTTTCTATAAATAAGGGTTAATAAATAACCTAAAATTTGCAAATAATCCATTCATTCAGTAGTATTTTTTGCCATTAAAAATTTATATTTTTTGGTGGAATAAAAAAGAAATATTTAGTTAACTTGTTTTTCTTTGTGTCTCATTATTCAGTTGCCAGAAAAACATAATATAACCATCCAAAAAATAAGAGAAACAAAAAAAAATTCTTTTTCTCAGTCACTTTTTCAAAACTTTAGCTCTAAAAATCTCCGGTGTTAATGGAGGTAAAAAAAATATTTTTATATCTACTTACGTGGAATACTATGGAGAACAAGGACATATGCATTTTTTAATAATTCATTGAGAAATAAGGGCTGCAGATGCTTAAAAATACTTTTTCGAGGGTCATGCTGTATATTGTAGATAGATATATAGAAATTAATGATTGAAATGATATATATTAGCTCTAATAGTTTTTTAATAGATTGAAATTTGGGGTAGGGAGTCATATGCTTAATCCCTGCAGGAGGCACTAACCCTGTGGGGCCCCAAGAATCTAAGAATCTAAGATTTATATACACTATAAAGACTACGAAATACATACAATTGTTAAAAGCAAAGATTTTCTTCAATTAGGTCCTTTGCTCGTTAGTTTGGGTATGTCAGAATTGTCCTATGGGTTTCACACTTTGCAGCCTTTGATAAAGTAAC